>NC_050512.1:10453324-10457755 GCF_002922805.2 Oryzias melastigma | reverse complement strand
GTTTTTATTTTTGCAAACTTTTAATTCGGAGGGCTCTTGAACACACCACAGGATTGAGGGCAGGTGTGCCCAATTAGAGACCCTTTTTTAAAGAAACACACAGCAGAAAGAGAGGACAGACTGGCAGAGAGGCAGGAGAGAAGGGGAGAAGGCAGGGCCCAGGGTGCTGTGGGGACGCCGCCACCCCCCCGGGCCTGGGAAATGGGTGCTGCACGCTGAGACAGCCAGCGCCGTGATCGGCGGCCGGGAGGAGCGCGGCGGGACAGCCAGCGCCGTGGTCGGCCGGAGGAGTAGAGCCAGGAGTCAGGCAGTGGTCAGAGGGGGAAGCGACGTTGGAATTGCAGAGGGGTGTGGTCACGATACACCCCTCTTCGAGCTAAGTACCCTTCTATCACCTGTCTTTTAACGACCCGAGAGTTTTTTTTACTATACCAGAGCGGTTATTCTTTTTTTAATTGCATGCGCCTATTTATTATTTTATTGTGTGTTTTGCTGTGATTTTTATATGCGCCTGGTATGTTTTGTTTTAGAGTCCAAACTCTCAGGTGATTTTATTTTTTTGACAGAGGCTCCTGGCTCCCAAAGGGACTGAAGACAGCTCCTCTTGCTGGACTTAAACTTCCTTTTTACACCCCTTCTTAAAACTGTTGTCCCGGGTCCTCTGTCTCCACACACCTCCAGATCCAAAATCAAAGGGGAACCTGCATCCTCTTTACAATATTATTTACCGGAAGAAAAGAAACTAACTAGGATTTCCTCAGTAGCGTTGAGTAAAAAGAGAAGATCCTAGCACCAAATCCCAGTCTGGGGGGCAATGTGCCATTAGAAAAACTGCCTGCCCAGTGTCGCACGGTGCCTGCCTGAGACCTTCTTAGAGATAGCAGCCCTTGACATGACGTCCAATGGGCCGACCCATACCTAACGGTTTGAACTTCCAAGTGGTCTGCAGTGATGACTTGTTTATAAACATAGACCGATAATTTGTGTAAATCTTAATCTGTGTGTAGATTTGAATAAATCCCAACTATGCATCAGGTATGAATTGTGTTTTCTATATAATAATGTATCTATTTATAGAAAAGTTTGAAATGTTTTTCATCTGTTGCACTACGTACAAAAACATTATTACCTTGACTTGGGTCTTATTTCTCTGATGATCAGAGTTTTTTCCTTTTAAAATTGGACTAAAGTTACGCATTTTATGGTCCTTTTACTGTCTATACAAAACCTTCGTTCTCACTCTCCTTTCCAATATGGTGTTACTCCTTACATATCTTGGACAATGGTACCAGGCTAGTGTGGCATTTCTAGCTAATATAACTCATTGATCACCACTGTTTTCCAGCTCTCATAAATGCCCTTATCAACTCCAATATACTCTCCATTTACCCTGTCATAAACTTTCTCTAAATTTACCAAAACACAAAGCATCTCCTTCTGACCTTCTCTGTTCTGGTCCAGAAACATCCTCTCTAAGCAAATACTGCATCTGTGGTTCTCAGTGGTTCTCAGATTGACATGAAAACCATACTGTTGCTCACAAATGCTCACTCTCTAAGCAAATACTGCATCTGTGGTTCTCAGATTGACATGAAAACCATACTGTTGCTCACAAATGCTCACTTCTAACCTCAGCCTGGCTTCCACTACTCTCTCTCATCACTTCATTCTGTGAATCATCAGCTTTATTCCTCTACAAACATCCATTATTCTTAAAAATGGCCACTAGTACACTTCTCTATTCCTCAGACATCCTCTCACTCTCCAAGATCTTGTTAAAGATCCCAGTCATTGGAAGTCTTTTAGCCTCTCACATAAGCATTTCCATACCTTCATACATGTTGTCAAGACCAATTGGTCTTTCAATCTTCATCTTTTTCAGTGTCTAACTCTCACTTCATCCTTACTGGTCTTTGCTACTTCCTGCTCAACAACATTCACTTCTTTTACTCTGTGCTCTAGTGTTTTCCTCATTCATCAACAGAGCTGATCAGTCTGCAAAATGGACCACTTGATTGTGTGGTTCTTTATTGCTTATTCCTCAAAATCTTTTTATTATTTTATATTTAAACGATCATTGGCTGTGATGCCAGCAGATCCCAGACTCAGGTCCAGTCACAGTCTTATTGTGTTAGAAATATTATTCTGTTTAATTGTATCAGACAAGAATTTTCACAACCGGGGAAGATAGTTTCATCAAAAAGAAAAATCTATAAACTTTATTTAAGCACAAAATGTACTCAGATGTCAGTCACATGTTCAATAACCCTTATTGTTTTTAAATTATTGAACGGTAACTTCAAAGAGCAGCATTTGTTATGTTTCACCATGCTCACAGCGTTATGTCAGGCTAAGGTCCCCAAACTTTTCAGGCCAAACCCCAGAATATGAATTCATGAATCGCCCTGTACTAAGATTAAGATACTGTCGTTTTTTTTTTTTATTTCTAATTTCCCTTAATGTTTGAGGGAAAAGTCAAGGAAAATTTGTTTTTACAGTAATAATCCTAAATGAATCTTAGTTTAAACTGATAGTTACTGAGCAAAATGTCTGAAGATATTTTACAGAGGATGAAGATTTAATAAAATAAACTTGTAATTAATTTGTAAAAGTTGCCTCTGATTTGTGAAGATTAATTAGAGGTGAAATGACATTTTCTTCACAGGTCATTTTAGTGCTGAGACAGTTTAATTCATGTTTAGATTTCACTTCAGCACAAAAAGATGCATCTTCTTTCCATTTAGTTAAATCATAACCTATTTATTTATGTTTTCACTCAGAGGAGCATTTCTTAACAAGGACCTGCCTAATTTAACTTTGCTGTTGGGATGTCCTTAAATGTATCATTGACATTTTTAACCCTTGTCCTATCCTAGGTATGTTTACATTAAAGTGGGGTCATTTGGACCCCACAAGACAGTGCGGTGAACGTTTTTTTCCAGGATCTTTACTAGTGTTCTTGGCAGACATAAAATCCTGTCCACCTTTGTCCTGGGAGGGATCACACATCAGTATAGGGGTGGGGTCATCTGGACCCCATAAGAATGCACGAGGGTTAACCACAAATGAGTAGTTTAATTCTATTGAATCTTCATTCTTTGAAAAATCTGTTCAACCAAACTGAAGTTTTTGTGTTGAATCCATTAAAATATAATGACAGATTTTCTCTTAACTGGCAAAGTGGAAACTTAAAAACTGGCTTTCACAGAGAGGGGGATAAATGCAAAAATAGAAAATGATATAACTGTCATCAAAACAGAAATTTTCCAAATGTAGTTATAAATGTGAACATATTTAGTTTGCACCTTTTTAGCTGCATCTTTCTAACATTGTAAAGTCGGTCATATTCTGTAGAGCAAGTTTGATATGTGGGAACAACTGTCTCAATATATTCACATTTTAACAAGGACCCTTGTTTTTTCTGTTAAATGCAAATTCATTTTTTTTAAGTTGGAAGTTTTTTTCTGCAAAATAAATAGTAAATAAAAATAGAATAAAATAAAATAACTTTCCAAAGAGGGTCCAGGACGGTGTATCCTTTGTTAACTTTGCTAGCTTAATCAGAGCAGCCATTTTAAGAAGGTGGTGGAGGTATTTAAGTATTTAAGACACATGACTGAGGTGAACAACTTCACATGTTGAGACTAAGTTATGAACAAATGTGGTGAAGCTTTTTTACAAAATAAACCTTCCTTTAGTTACAAATGTTAAACAAAATGAAAATAATCTAAGCTGTGTATTTCTTGTCTTTTTTTACAAAAAGCAGTGGATGCAGTTTATTTTCTTTAGGTAGAAACTAGTTCTGAAGCTGCAAAGCACCAACATCACGGTTGATCCTTTGATGGTATCTTTTTTAAAATACTGTCATTTAAACCAAGTGGACTTTTTTTTGGGCAAAAAGATTCATTTGTGTGTTTGTAGTCCACATAATTTTTTCTATTGTCTTGGGGATATCCTGGTTTGTTAGTGTTTTTAGGAAGTGCAAGCTTTTTAGTTCCTTTAAGTCATCAAACCTGTTTTAGGAATTGTGCCACAGATGCCGGCATGTCCAGTCTTAATTAGTGTCATTGTGACTTTAAAAACTCTGACCTTGATTATAGCAAGCGAGAAAGTACTTTTCATGGGACTTTGGGCTTGTTTTGTTCTACAGCGTGTAAATGCTCATGGAGTTATATCAGGGATCCTTTCACTCCTGCAAAAAAATCACTGTTGATCCACTGTGGTTTGCTAGAGTTCTACAGATTTACATTTTTTTCTGACCTATTTTCTTATGTGTTTTTGATTTGTATCAATATTGTAGTATATTGGTTTTTTAGATCTATTTAATCTGAGATCTATTTTACAGGATCAACTTTGTCAGTCAATGTTTGTTTGAACGATTAAATTTTTTACTAAGTTTTGCAGTAATCCGGCCTGTGTGTGGTAAATGAA
>NC_050512.1:10363496-10452650 GCF_002922805.2 Oryzias melastigma | reverse complement strand
TATAGCAAGCGAGAAAGTACTTTTCATGGGACTTTGGGCTTTTTTTGTTCTACAGCGTGTAAATGCTCATGGAGTTATATCAGGGATCCTTTCACTCCTGCAAAAAAATCACTGTTGATCCACTGTGTTTTGCTAGAGTTCTACAGATTTACATTTTTTTCTGACCAATTTTCTTATGTGTTTTTGATTTGTATCAATATTGTAGTATATTGTTTTTTTAGATCTATTTAATCTGAGATCTATTTAACAGGATCTACTTTGTCAGTCAATGTTTGTTTGAACGATTAAATTTTTTACTAAGTTTTGCAGTAATCAGACCTGTGTGTGGTAAAAGAAAAATAAGCAAGCCAAAAAATAGGATTGTTCTTTCATAATTTTGTATTGTTAGATTTAGGTTATTAATTTTTCACAAACTGCCCGACTGCTTGTTGAGAAATACATTTTCGGATCTAGATTTTGTGTCAGGTTATTTTTTATATAGTAGGCTAGTAATTATTTTTTTAAATGTAATTTGATTAATATCAAATTGCTCATTTCCTTTTTTACCTAGTAAAATGTGTAACCCCTGTAACCAGTTTTTAAAAAATGCATATAAGAAGTTGGATCTAAAGGTCTTTTTTATATGTTTATTTAATAAAAAAGCATTTTCATGCCTAACATACTGTGATGTTTTCAACCATTGAAACTTATCAAGCTGTATTGTTTTTTTTTGGTTAAGAAATTAAAAAGCGCTGCTCTGTACTACTCAATTTTTACATTGAAAGGATGTAATTTAAAACTCTTTCACTAATAGTTAAAAAAAAACAATTAATGTTTCAACCTTCCAATACACTTGGGGACTGTCCAGGATGTATCCAACCTTTCTCCCTTAAATTGGCGGGCATAGGCTCCAGCAACCCCATGCAGGTTTAGAAAATTTATGTTTTTTTTAAGTAAAAATCATAATTCCTTTAAATTTCCCTTATTTTTTTAAAAAGTTTGTACATCAAATGTTTACATTCAATGACCACAATCTGAAATATTTAATGTTTATTTTTTTTCTGTTTTGGTTTGTTTGTTAATTAATTTATTATTTTATTGTGACATCTTTAATCTAAAATGTTGTGAACTTGCAGCTATGTGGTCAGCCGTGCACATAAACAAAGATCAGTTTTGCACCAGCAGACCCTCAATCATGCCTCTCCAGAGGAGAACTCGGTTGATGTTTATTTTTTAATTAACAAAGAAAGGTGAAGCAGTGCAGAATTAATTACTCAATTACTGCCGGTGAGTTAATTTTTAACCAGCTGAAATGAAGTCAGTCATTATTTAGTCCATTGGTTGATAATTAATAGTCTAATCTAAATTAATTGCTGGGAGACTTTTTCGTGTGTGCAGATGTAAACCTGAAAGACAGGGTTGCTATAAAAATATGAGGAGTAAATTCAGCATTTCTGGTTAAGTTTCATGTGTTTTTGTAACAAAACTTTTCCACAGTGGGAGGTTAAAATTTAGGGAAAAAGAAAAGGCCTGTTTTTTTGTTCAAATGTGCAACTTTAAACCTTCTAAAAATGAGCATATATGGGCTTAACTGAGACAAAATGTCCATGTTTTCCTTTCGTTTATGTCAAATAAAACCTATAAATATTTGTGTCCTGGTATTTTATATACCAAAATCCTGGTGTGATTGTTGTGAGGAAGGGAAATTCCCCTCAGCCTGTCTTTTTTTTTCCTGCCTTCCTCCACCCACCGTCCTTTTTCCTTGGTTGTCTTGGCACAAGCAGCTCGGAAATAGACCTAATTAACCCCCTTCCCCGCAGGGAAATCTGCTATGCAAATGAACAGTTTGGAAATAAAGTCATTTGAATAGTCTGGGATGTTGATTTTTTTTCATGCAGTGACTCCAAACTCTAACATGCACATTCAGCAGCATTAAAAACACCTCCTTCATCATCATCATCATCATCTGTGGCGAGGTGCTATGAAGCAAACTCCCTCTGACAGAGAATGAAGCCGCCTGTCCGAGCGCTGACGGGCTGTTGGAGTCCGCCTGAACCATCTGCTGAGACTTGAGGCTGCAGAGGAGGGGAAAGGGGGAGAGCTGATGGGTGGGGGCTCCACCCCATCGCCAAAGATCTCAGCTTAAACCACTGGAGAGAAGATGATTTGTCAATAAGCCAGTTCATTTAAATGTTGCATTTCATTTAAATCCCTTTGGAGAGCACAGTCTGAGCATGACCTGAAGTTCCACATTTGTTTGGTCATTTTTATTTTTTTAGGGATGACATTTATTAATTATTCTAATCCATAGGATGTAATCATTAAAAATGCATGATAAATATCTTTATTAACAAACTTTCCTAACAAAATTTCCAGAATCGATTCGATTCACCAGAACCTGGATCAAATCTGATTGTTTTTTTGTTGTTGTTTTTTATAATTTTGATTCTCTTAACTCATTTCTATTCAATTACATTTTGAGTTTACACAGTTTAAACATTTAGACACATATATTTAGAAATACATTATTAATCTACATTTATGTTTTAAAGATATTCATTAGCCGGCCTATGGGAAATCCCACTATACATTAGCATCAAGCTAGCAGACTTTAGCATTATGTGCCAGATTGATCTTTACTTTAATAGATAGATTAATAATCATAGATTGATTCAAATGTATTAATTAATTTTAATCAACCCGGTCCTACCTAACATGCAATTTTTAAAAAAAAAAAAAAAAAGGTAACAAAACAAGTAATTTGGAACCACTTATTATCAACAGATTATTAAAAAAAAATCTATAAGCAGTAATTTCCAGGATTTAAAAATGACAATATTGCTATGCCAAGAGATTTGCAACTATGATGTAATGAGTAAAGTTTTTTATGAAATCTAACACAAACTGCAGTTTGCAGATGAATGAGTTTGATCTCATTTGTCTAATAAAGCTTTAGTTTCTTAAAACTTCAATTCAATTATCCCAATCACATTTAATTTAAGGTTTGCAGATGTAACACTTATTTTTGCTCAAATAAACGCAATTTGTCGCAATTTTTTGTTTTTAAAAAAAATATGTATATATATATATATATATATATATGTTTGTTTGTGTGTATTAAACAATCCCAATTTTCTATATTTAAAATATCCGACTTAAAACGGACAAGGACCTCCCACTGTCAGGTGTTTCCTGATTTGTTAATCAATCTACCTGTCAGTCAAGCCTGATTTAGAAAGCACTTTTCATCCAACATGTGACAGCAGTCCTTCATCGAAAAGAAAAGGGAAAAAAAAGAAACAATAAAAACAAAGAAAAAGAAAGGTGTTCCCTCAACACCAATAGAAGAGAAAGACACCCATAAATCCATACTTTTTATGCTTAAAACACTTTCTGACAGGGTTATTTATTAAAAAATTAATGTCTCACAACATCAGCTCAAAAACATCACCGAGAGCAAATGGTTTCACTTAAACTGCCACTCCACCAAAGCACAGCCTGATGATCCCCGCCGGAAAATCCTTTTCTAACATATGCCTAATTGTTTATCTCTGCTTGTTTACATAAACAGAAAAATGCTGCAAGGAGAGGAGGGGGAGGGGAGGAGGAGGGGCGTGGGGGGGTACATCACTCCGACAGAGCCGGAGAATTAATAACAATTTGTGGCAAATAATTACTTATCAATTAAAGCTGTTATCCTGCCTAATTACGCAGCGTTCATTAAATTCAGCCAATTTAAACCTTAATCAAAGTTAGCAGGGCCTGACAGCAGTCAGGATCAGTGGAGGAGCGCCACCCAGTGGAGGAAACAGATTGTTTTAACTTTATTTCCTTTTCATTTGGTCTTAAAATATGTAATTCATCCATTTAAATGACTCTTAATTTACATACTTTTTGACAATTATGTTTTGCTTAGTGAAATTCTGAGATGTTCAGGGTCAAGCGGAAAGGCGCCCCATCACCAGCTGCAAGTCCTGCCTGGTTTACTGCATGACCGGCTGATGAGACTCACAGATAACATTTTTCTTCTCTCAGAGTTTCTCTGAACCACAAACAATTCTCTTACTTTCCTCTGCTCTGAAAATGCATAGAATTTCATGCATTCAGGCAACAAAAAATATAATAATTAGGGTTAGGTTTGCTGCAACAAGGAGTACAACAAAAGCAGAAACCTGGAGGAAAGTGTAAAGGTGCAGAGATTTCCAATCTTTCAATGCAGAACAGGAGAGGACAAGAAGCAAACAAATGTCATGTATATGAAGTTGAAAAGCAAAATCCAGCAACATATTCCTTTTTCTTCGGAGAGCAGAGTTCTGCAACCTTAAGAGTCCTTTCAAAGCTGCATGCTCGCTGTCACATCAGTTAAAAGTCAAAGGAACATGCATGCTTTCAAACCATTTTGATTTTTGTGTATTTTAGTAAGAACTCACGTGATTAAAGTCCCACTCCAATCACATTTTGATCTATTACAACAGTGTTTCCGATGGTCTTATATTTAGGATTATTGTGTTTTTCAGCTAAAAAAAAAAAACTTTGTTGTTTTCTAGAAAAAGGTTTGTGTAGGAGTTAATCTGAAATTCGCCAGTGAGTTTTGGCACAAAAGTAAGCTTCAGCTGATATCCCATCATACCTTTGTTCATACTCTCCTTGTAGCTTTCAACCACTTACAACATGTACAATTTTGGTGAAACAAAAACGGCAAGGAATATCCGAGCTATCCAGCCGTACGGTTTTGATCCAAACGCCAACTCAGACGAGGAAAACAAAAACGTTGATGTAGATTTGTCTGTAAGTGAATGAAATGGAGTGGTGAGACTTTGACCTGCCGATTTCAATTACTGCATTGCAACCAACTGAGAGCTTTTTCAAATGACACTTTTTTGTCTGCTCCTGATTTATCACAAATTAAATGAAGAAGTACTCAGAAGGGAAATTTTAAGCTTAAATTTTTGTCCTCCATCGTGAGAAAAATGCCACAAGAACATGGTAAAAAACACAAAAAGCAAGACCTTCACTGGGATTAATCTTTTATAGTAAAAGATTGTTGTATATTTTTTTTTATCTTTTTTTTATTTTGAAGTTCTGATATATTTTTGTGATGAAATCAACTTTTCAGACTTTGCTGGAAAATGTGGCAAATATCCTCCAGACTGACAGGAAAAAAGGGCATTATTTTTATTATTTGTTATTGTATTTATTCATAAATTCTATTATTATTTTATTATTACTTTGGCTTTTATTTTCAGAAGAGGTTGTTTTATTTTGGAGTTATCATACAGAGACAGATGGGGGAGAAGCATGAAACTGAACTTTGATAGTAAACAGTTACATCCCGCTATAAAATCAGAAACTGGTGTAAACTGGTAATTTTATCATTTAAAGACTGGCATTATTTTTAATTAGCTCTGTCGTGCTTATTGAGATTATTCTTTAAATTTCTCCATCTTGGAAACATAGAGGAAGCATTTCTTTTGTTTTCATGTTTGGCATTTTTGGGAAGTCTTAAACGTCCTCCGTGGACACTAGGAGAAGCTGGTTTAGCTGCATGAGTTTGGAGATATTTGCATTCTTGAAAGTCAGAATGCTGTGATTTTATTAACATTTAGTGCTATAACAAGATTCAAAAGTAAAAAAAATATATTTTATGATATGAAATTAGAGTTTAGTACAAAATTGACATTAGGGTGAATGGCAAAAACAAACTTTAAAAAGAAAAATAATGTTTTTAGCCATTTTATGACTACTAGTCAATATCTAAATCACCTTCATCTGCCAGGACTAATTTTAAAACCTTCACTTTCAAAAATTGAGAACAAAACAAGCAATTTGTGAGGCTCAAGGATCAAGTTAATTAATTTTGTCTACTGCTTGGTCTAGCTAATGAATGAGTAAATTATTCACCTCTGGGACACTGCCTCCCCAATTGCTTGGACTGATCCCCCACACCCCTCTTCCTGCATTGTCCTCCAATTTCCTCCCTCTGATCCTGCTTGGATGGAGTCTGTGTCACTGACCAGACCATGGAGCACACAAGCAGAGCCGGGCTTCCCTGCTGTCTCCATCTGTCTGGCTTTGTCCTCCCCGGTGTGTTAAGATCATTGTGTCCTGCACATTTAATGACGCCTCTTTTTTTGCCTTAAATTCAACACTTCTGTTGAGCCTGGCATCTTCAGCTTGGGGAGGCAAATAACTTCCATCCCATTAACTCGTTTCAGAGCGAAAGCTCGTCAAACAAAGCTTGTTCGCAATCTGATCCTCCACACACACACAGACGAACACCATTCTGCTGGTGAGTGGGGGAAAAAAAAGATCCATAGTATTTGCATTAAAAGCCTCACACCATGAAATTCATTTATAATTACAAAGTGGGGTACCGGGTGTTATGCAGATCAGGCACGTGTGTGGAAGGAATCTGTTTTGGATTGGTTATTTTGTGATAGGCTGACACTGAATGTATGCTGACAGATAGCAATTATCCCGTTATTGTAATTGTCAAAGTCAATTCACTGCAGGCGGTCTGGAAGCAATGAGAAAAGTCCAGGATTTGCATTTTTTTTCCTGAAGTGTCTTAAGTAACATCATGCAGTCACAGCTAAAGCTTTAATTTTATCTTTTAAATATGTACTTTTGATCACTTGAATATGTAATATTTTTAAACTTTTCATTCCAGATTCACAGAGAATGTTTACTTATCATTTATGTAATTTGCTCTTGAAATACAAGCTGATTTGGTAGAAATATTTACTGTCATTTCATACCATGAACACGTCTTACATTGGGAAATTCTAGCTGTAAAATACAAACCAGTAATGAAAAATAAGATACAAAAATGTGTTTTAGTGGATGATTTACACTTATTGTTATGCCTTTTCTTACAAATCTTTAGTGACCTCTAGTGGTAAGAAGCGCACATTGCAGGTGTTCATGCAACAAGTGCAATTTTGTTGACATCTTTGCAGTGCTCTGTGGGTCCATTTGACATTTGACAAAAAAAGTCTTAAGGGGTAGGAGTAGAAGTTTAGCTTTGAATGCAGCAACTTATCAATGTGATGTTTTTAACAAAACATGAAATGTTGGTCAATAAAAGAAAAAAAAAATCAAGTTTTCTTTAAAATTTCTAAAAGAATTTTAAAACATCTGCAAACTTATCCATAGTCCCTAAAAATTGCAGCACACTTTTTAAGGAGTTAAAATATTAGGAAAAATGTTTTGCAAATGTAAACAAAACAATAAAAATGTCTTGCATGGTGAAAAAAATTATGTCACTACAACAAAAACTAATATAGTGTCACTAATGAGATAAAGGGAAGCTCTCATTTGTTGATGGTCTTTATCGTGCAATTGTTATTTTGTTTATTGTACTCTTAAATAAGGTAAAGTAATCCAGATGCAATTTTTTGTCAATGCCTTGATTAACAAAACACTCAAGTATTGTATTTGAAATGTTATTGTTTAAGTTGTAAACCAAATATTTCAATAAAATTGTGTTTAAAATGTTTTTTTCATTTAAAAAAGCAGTTTTGAATGAATAAACTAAGAAAAATCTTGCTATTTCAGTAAGACTTTAGCTTGTAGCCCACGGTATTCTAATCTTTTAGAATCCTGGTTTAATGAGCTGGAACAATTTGTGTAAAAATAAACTATTTGAAATCAATTAAACAAAATAAATTAAAGTTTTTTTATGAAGTTTAAGAAAATAAGACACTTTTCCCTTTTTTTCGAATTTTTTGGAAAGGGTGTGTATTGTTGACATTTTTGTTCATCGTCATTATTGTTAGAAAGTCAACACCCGTTTCTGATTGGCTGGAATGTCGTGCACGTGCCACCAGTGATAAGGCGCTCGCGCACCTGCGTTGGTTGGTTGGTCTCATGTTGATGCGGCGCTCAGAGGACGACCGTGTCTCTGTGCGGGCTCAGAAACCATGGCTGAATCCCGGAGGGTCCCGCTGACCACACTGAGCTGCGGTCGGCCCTCGTTCTCTGACGTTCTGGTTCCGTCTGGTGGGATGAAGGAGAACCTCTGTGACCGGTCCAAAACAGTTCGGCTCGAGCTTAAACTGTTCCAGCCGGACGAGCAGAAGTTTCCAGAGTTCAACTACCGTCAGCTGCTTGATGATAAGGTGGGATAGTGTGTGTAAAATAACAAAATAAGGACTTGTGTATATATATATATATATATATATATATATATATATATAGATAGATATATTATTTCATTACCAACCATATAAATTAACATAAAGCCATAAGTTTGGCTAAAAAAAAAATCTTATTTTCAGACAAAGAAACCAGAAGATCATCAACTGAACGGATTCCAGCAGAAAGAAAAGGAGGAAAATGATGAAGTTGCTTCAATTGCAAGAAAGTTTGAGGAAAAATATGTGAGTTTAAGACAAGTCAGACAATTGTTTTTCTTTTCATGTATGCAGAAAACAAGAAGACAATATGATTGCAAGGTGATATTTGTTTTACTTAAAATTTTAATCAAAAACTTTAAATATCTTAAACTGGATCTATTTTTAATTTAATTTTTCAATAGAATTATGAAATTAATAAAATGTTCCATGATATTGTAGTTGTTTAGAAATCTGATGTTTTATAAAAGTGATTTCCTCCTAAAATCTGTCCATCTTTTTTCAGGGTGGCATGTATAAAAAAGATCGCATTCAGGACTTGATTGATATTGGATACGGCTATGACGACGAGGATTCTTTCATTGACAACTCTGAGGCCGTGAGTCCTCATAAACGTCTATTTTTGAGCATTCCAAAGTCTTTATGAGGTGTTTTTATGGGTTCTAGCCCCACTGGTTAGATGTTTAAAGTCGTGCTTTAATCATATTTGATCTATTGTAAAAGTGTTCCCGTTGTTTTATGTTTTTAGCCAAAATTAGTAACGTGTCGTACTTTTTTTAGGACATAGGTTCTGCAGAACGGCAGTACTACTTTAGAGATTCACCTGAGTAAGCCTGCCTCCACTTCCTGACATCCATCTGTTTTATTTACCAAACATTAGTGTTACAAAAAAAAGCGAAGCAATATCCAAGCTTTTTTTTAGATGATAGTTCAAACAAGGAAAATGACGACGTACAAATATCTAGTTGTCAACAAGTAAAAGCGTCAGAATCCTTTTTAAAGCATTTTTTTTGTCTGCTCCTGATTTACAATTTGGGTGAACAAATACGCAGAAATGCAACTTTTATTTTTTTTAAGCTTTATTTTCTTTGTCTTTCATCATGAGGAAAATGCCATAAAATGATTTAAAAAAAACACTATTTATTGGAGTGGGTCTTTAAGATCATCATTGTTCACTTGACTGGTTCCTGAACTGTTCTGTCACCTTTGTCTTCTCCGTAGTATGATGAGTTTGTTCCATCTTCTATCACGACCAAATTTGGAGGCTTCTACGTGAACTCTGGGCTACTACAGTTCAGAAAGGCTTCAGACTCTGAGTCCGAGGACATTCCTACTAATGACGTCTCATTTGACTTCACAAAAGTAAGCTGATTTGATTAAATGACTATCAATTGGCTACTTTGTTTTGTTTTACATACACTACTATCTTACCACATCCAGAAACGCAGCTCTGATTGTGAACAGAACAAGCCAAAGAAGAAGCGTTGCCAAGCCAGTCAAGAACTGAAAAGCAATCCAGGTCTAAAGATGAGGTAAGATTTAATCCAAGATTGTTTTCTGGTTTCAATTTTTCTTCTAAGGCCTTGTTTTATTCGCAGAGGTCTGACTAAAGCTGCCTCTGAAGACTCAAAGGTCAGAAAGAAGAAAAGGACCGTCAGGGCGCTGAGTGTCACCAGCATGCTGAGAAAGTTTGAAAGAGAAAAAGAACGTCAGAATATGGAAGAGGCTAAACGGGTGACTGCTGTGATCAGTGCCCCCAAAGCCTCACTGTTCCCCGCAGACGCAGCTGGGAGTGGAGGGCCGGCGCTCACCGACCCCCTCCTCAGTTTGATTGGCTCCACCAATGACCACGCTCTTATCCAAGCGGCCAACACGGTGGATTTTGACATCGATTTGGACTCTTTGTTAGACGCCAGTGAGGAGACGTTGTCACCAGAATCATCTTTTCCAACTGCAGAGACGAGTCAGACCAAAGTAAATGGTCAGACGCAGTCAAAGGTCACATGTGACCATGAAGTCCAGCATCAAGAAGCAAAGATCACCTCTCAACTGAAGCCTCATCTGGAGGCAGTCCAGATCTTGATGGAACAAAGTTCTGGTTCTGCTCCGTGTGCTCCTCTGCCAGAGGGGCTTCCTCCTGCTCTGGAGGAAAACATCGGGAAACTGATAGAAGTAAGACCTCGTTCTGATTGGACTGGCTGGAGGTCTTCAGTTTTAACATGAGACACGTGTCTTACAGGCGGCTAGGACTTCAGAGGGAGAGTCAAAACTGAAATTCTTCAGTCCAGACATCAATTCTGTCCTTCTTGAGTAAGTATCTCACAATACAGATGGTATTTTCCATTTATGTACTTTTCCACTGATCAAGAATTTGAGAAATGCGCCAAAACTATTTACTATAATGATTAGTAGTGCATTTGAGTGTTTTTTTTTCTTTGTTTTTAAAAGCTGGTGTTAAAGAACCACAGCTATTAATCTGGTTATTGCAGAGAAAAGGGAACATCAGGTCCAGGAATCTACATAGAGAAGCTCAAGTTTACCAAAATCTTCAAATTCTGACCTTTAAATCACAAACATGCAGGAGCTGAACCTCCTACAAGGACAGAAAAAAAATACATAGACTGGCAATGTTTTCTCTCCATGTTATGCTCTGTGATTGGTGGGATGAACGAGGGTTAAAACAGTTGGAAAGGTGGTTTGAATTGGAGATGTACGTAACGCCACACAACTGAATTTAAGCATTGCAAGAAATGTATCGACTAAATGGCCATAAGCGACAGGAGCTGAGGGTTAGTAAAAACTTTAAGTACAGATCTTGCTGGTTGTTTTCAGTAAATTTATACAATATCTCACATTCTAATTTATCTAGCTTTTGATTTTAAAAGACAGTTAACTGCAACAACTTTTTATTGATGGTAATATTGTGTATTCTGAAGTTTTTCAGTGACCTTCCTTTACCAGTAGGTAGAGCTAGAAGCCCCTTTGCACTATCATAAACTCTTTAAAGCCCCACTCTGATTAGAATAGTTCTTAACATGTTATGGTGGGATTTTTTTTTTCTTTTGGTGGACATATCTAAAGAAAATTTACCTCAAATTTACATTTGAGTGTTTTATTTTATTGTTGTCAATTAAGAGTTAATAAAATATATATATTTGAAAAGGGCTTATTTATTGGGCAGGCCACAAGCTTTGTAAAGAGGAGGGGAAGGGGGGCTGGGGTTGCTCCACACCAACTGTCCCACGCACAAATCCGAGGGGAATTTCTAATGAACACTTGAGAAACTGTCCTATAAAATGACAGGTTAGTTGATTTTTAGCTAAAAACAGCACAATTAAGAGACCTCTGGGAACACTATTACAATGGATCTAAGGGTGATTGGAGTTGTACGTCATTATTTTATAAGTAAACTTTTTAACTGTCAACCCTCAGTATTGAGCTGCAGTGTCAAGAGCAGAGCGGCCAGCTGCGCTCCAAGGTGTACACACACCTGTCGTCCTTCCTGCCCTGCAGCAGAGACACGCTTCTCAAACGAGTGAGGAAACTGATAAAACAGCTGGTAAATGTGGCTTTTCTTTGTAGTATTTCTACCAAAATGTCTCTACAGTATTTTGATCTTGTTACTTGTTTCGGGTAGGAAGAGCCTGTCTATGCAGAAGAGCCGATGCAGAAACTTAAGGAATCCATCGGCAGATCCATGCCGGAGCAGGTTGCAAGTTTCAATGAAAGCTGTCGCGCATATGAAGAAACCAAATTCTTAAAGTGGGCGTTGGAGCATCTAGTACTGAGGTAGCATGTTTGAAATGCTCCAACACCAGGAACTTTCTTTACCACATTCTAGGATGGCAGAGGAGGACAATGTGGAGGAGAGGGCTGGCAGAAAAGGAGGTCCAAAGAAGTTGTTCAAATGGAATGAGGAGATCAGGTTAGAGACTATTTTACCTTTAAAGTGTTTAAAGAAATCGGATGTCAAATAAGCCTAATCTAAACCAATTTGTGCTATTTTCTGGTCTGCAGAGAGTGTTTAAGCCACGTACTAAAGGAAAAATCGGACAAATATAAAAAAGAAGGCAAAGGGGACCAAGAAATTGAAGAGTTTCTTAAAACCTTTTTAGAAAATGAGGTTAAAGCACTTTGGCCTAAAGGGTGGATGCAGTCGAGGTAAGAACCCGAGAAGCAGCTTTTATATCTGCTGTTGAAAAACTGACTCCTCCTGTTTCAGAGTGCTGCTAAGAGAAAGCAAGAAGCGTTTGGGGCTCTTTCACTCATTACTGTGGGTTAAGTTTTGGCTAAAAGTTATTCAATGATGTATTTAGTGGTTTGATCACAATAAATATCACTTTACTCCCACACAGAGGAAACAAAGGCAGGTGCTTGAAAAAACAGTCTACTGGTGGAGCCTCCAAAACGTCAGATGTCTGTAGCAGTTTTTATGGAGTTCCACTGAGGTCTGAACTGGACCCGAGGGTGGATTCTGGCCTGAATGGCAGCTCACAGCTGTCCAGTGGTGTTCCCAAATATCAGAGGGATGAAGGGACTGCTACTCCTTTGGCTCCAAAGATGGACGGACCTCCAGACCAAACCGCCTCCGAGTCTTTAGTTTCACGTCTCTGTAATCGGTCTGGACAAGAGGTGACCAGTGAGCAGCCTCCGGCTCTTTCCCAGGAGCTGCTGACCGAAGCTTTTGCAAAGCACTGGAGCACAGAAACGGAGGTGAACAGACCTCTTCTGCCTCCTGCCCCTCAGCCCAGCCCAGTAGGTTTCCCTGGAAACCAGGAGTGCCAGATTGTTTTCCCTCACCTGCTGAAGATTGGAGATCCGAGTCGGCTGGATCGCGCTCAGATGTTGGTCATCTCTGATTCTGAAGCCGTCTACAGTACGTTTACTTTTTGTTTAAACCTTTGCATTTATTTACAGACTTGACGACAATATGTCATCTGCATGACAAAATTGCTTGGTTGTTGTTGGGTTCAGTGAGATATCCTGGATTGGTTGATAAATTGACTCACTTTTGACAGCAGCCATAAAATATTCCAAACATGTTTTAAATCTTTTCTAGATCTGAACAGAGTCCAGGAAGGCCTCAGCACTTGATGCAAAACCCAACAATGGAGATGGAATCTGGAGCCACAATTAATAACAAACACTTGTTAAGTGTTTGGGTTTTTTTTTTTTTTTTTTGTCAGATTTAATATATTGATTGTCTAATTTAAAAGAACTGATACTGACTGATGTATTTGTGAAAACTTTCAAATGTTGACCTGTACTTTAAGTGAATAAAAATAAATTGCATATTAAACTAAATTTTCTTCATCTGTGGGTAAAATTTTAGCCTTTCATAGCCAAAGTAGATCTTCAGATCTACACTTACAGTGTTTGCATGTTTTCACATGTAAATATTAGACTTTTTTTTTTTTTTTAAAGAGAAGAAAAAAAATTGATCTGATTGCCCCATAAACTTAGCAGGTTCCTATATAACTACTGTGTAATTTCCATGTTTTATTATAAACGATCCCCTTTCGGGGGGTCCGAACTGTTTTTTTTTTAGTTAATCTTGAGTCAGTTTAACGTGACTTGATGGTGTGTAAGTGGAGGACATTTCAGTTGGTGATGTTGCATATCATTAGAAAAAAATATATAGGATTTTGCTGTGTTCTTGCAGTTTTCTGAAAACGCATCAGGAGATGAGCAGACTTTTTCTCACCACTTTATTTAGCTGTTGCTTTACTTTTGCAATTGCTGGCTAAGATTATATAATCGGTCACGTTAAAGACTCGATAAACCGTACTTTTGGGGTTTTTAACATGTTCTTGTAGCATTTTTCTGATGGATGACATGTAAAAAGAAACTTAAGCTAAACATGGCCGGAGTATTGATTCAAATAGTTGTGAATCGGGAGCAGGAAAAAAAGGCAGTTTGAAAAAGAGCTTATTTGTTACAGAAAATACACCAGCTGGGATATAAGCTCCTTGCAATGGGGAGAGGAAAGGGGGTTGGGGTTGCTCCACCCCAATAGTCCCGCCCACAACTTGGAAGCAAATTTATAAAGAGCTATTGTTGCTCTATAGAAAGTGTTCTAGAAAACAGTTTTTTGATTTGGCCTAAAAAATAAGATCACTGCTTTTAGAATGGATCAAAGATAATTAGCATTCTAAATATTTGCATTTTATTTTAATTTTAGTTTTGAGGAAAATGTACTTCAATTTTCCTCTTCTACGATTTTAACTTGATTATATTCAGTTGAAAGCATTTTTTAAAATTCAGTTACATTCTTTTTGTCTTTATAAATCTAAAAAAAAGTGTATTAATTAAGGTTTGTTTTTTTATGACAGAGTATTAAGACACAAAAGTAAAATGAGATTCAAAGTTTTTAAATTTACAACTTTTTTTTCTGAAAAAAACTTTAAATATCAAAAATTGACAAGATTTAAAGTCATAAATGTACTACTTTAAAATGTATACATTTACACGAAAAGTCATAAATGTAGCCTATAACTTAAATTATTTTTTAAAAAAACTACTTTATTCTGGTAAATTTAAAGATTAACAAGATTTAAGCACATGTCTTTCAATGAAAACTATACCAAGAAAACAAGCAAATATTGTATTTCAGAGATTTGAAAAATGTG
The DNA here is from genome assembly GCF_002922805.2 of Oryzias melastigma. Taxonomy (NCBI): domain Eukaryota; kingdom Metazoa; phylum Chordata; class Actinopteri; order Beloniformes; family Adrianichthyidae; genus Oryzias; species Oryzias melastigma. Next base: position 10,437,907 of record NC_050512.1, on the reverse strand, counting down.
TCATCAAAATGTACAAAACAGTTTTCAGTACAGCAACAAGGAATTTGAATTTTTTCATGAGCACAACCTTCAGTTTTGTGAGAACATGTACCTGTGAGGAATTGTGTAGAGTAAAGCATCTCCTTTCAGTTACACACACCACTCCTTAGAACACTACTAAACAAAACCAAAGATCCGATTCTTCTCAAATGAGAGTTTCTCAAAGGAGCAAATCGTCAAACTACGTGGAGATGGGAGTCAGATTGTTCCTGTTTGCAGGCGTTACTGCTGGATAATCATCTGAGACAGTAAAGCAGCCAGCAAGAAGCATGTTTGATAGCCGTTTATGGTTCCTAAGGAGGAGGAAATGGTTTCATCAGTACTCCATGCTGCCATTTCAATCATAAAATCAACATTTCTTTGTTTCAAAAACTTTGAATTTGGTCAAATATATTAGAAGATCCAAAAGTAAACTCACCGCTGTTCTCTGGTGAGGTTTCCCCATTACATTTGCCACATGTTCTCTGTAGTTTTGTGGAATTTGGATGAGCTGGAAAATTAAAATAACAAGTGGTGAGAAATAACAGGAGACGAAAACATATCAGGAGTGCAACGATTCATTTTAAAGAATTCGATTCATATAAATTGTGGTTAACAAAAATCAATTTATTTCATTTTGAAACTACACTGCTCACAAACATTAAAGGAACACTTTTTTTCTTGGGCCTGTCATGAATTGAATTAAACCTGTCTGATAATTTTCTTGTTGGTTAGTCAGCTGTGGGCCTCGTTAATCAATTTCAGCTGTATTGGTGTTCATGGAATTAACAACAGGTGCACTTCAGTGGCAACAATTAGAAAACCTTCAAAACAGGACTGGTGTTACATGTGGAGGTCATTTCAAGTTTCTCCTCTTGATCTTTTTTGGCTGGTTTTCCACTCGTGCTGATTTTGGCTTGAGAATTATCTCTACTGGCAGTATGAGGCGATTCTTTAACCCTACAGAAGTTGGACAACCTGTGCAATGCACACGTGAGGCAGCAAATAATGGATTAGATTTATCTGCGCTTTTCCAGACGCTCAAAGCGCTTACATTGTGTATCCATTATTCATTCACACCTCATACTTGGTGATGGTGAACTACTACTGTAGCCACAGCTGCCCTGGGGCAGGCTGACAGAGGTGTGGCTGCCAGTACGCGTCTACGGCCCCTCTGACCATCACCAGAACATTCATACGCATTCACACACTAGTGGAGCCACACTGGAGGTAAGTAGGGTTAAGTGTCTTGCCCAAGTACACAACTTGGCTGGCAGGAGCAGGAATCAAACCGCCTATCCTCCGATCATTGGCCGACCCGCTCTACCACCTGAGCCACTGTCGCCCAAGAAGGTTTAATGTGTCTCCCAGCACAATCTCCAGAACATGGAGATTTCAGGAGACTGGTGTTTATTCTGGGAGAGCTGGACAGGGCTGTAGAAGGTCCTCAACCCCTCAGCAGGACCGATACCTGGAGGGACGCACAGACCTCTACTGCCTAGGAAATGGAGCTCTGACTGACATAAGGTATCCAAATGAAATCCTTGAACCCATTGTCAGACCCTACGCTGGTGCAGTAGGTCCTGGTTTCCTCCTAATGCCCGACAATGCCTGGTCTCACGTGGCAAGAGTCTGTAGGAGTACCTGGAGGATGAAGGAATTGAAACAATTGAATGGCCTTCACGATCCCCTGACTTAAACCCAATAGAACATCTCTGGGACATTATGTTCCGGTCCATTAGGCGCCGCAAGGTTGCTCATCAGACTGTACAACAGCTCAGGGATGCCCTCTCACAGATCTGGGAGGAAATGCCACAAGACACCATCCATCGTCTCATTAGGAGCATGCCGCCACATTGTCAAGCATGCATACAGGCTCGTGGGGGCCACACAAGATACTGAAAAGCATTTTGAGTTGCAGAAATTAAGTTTTGGAAAAAATGGACTAGCCTGTCACATCTTCATTTCACTCTGATTTTATGGTGTCTACACAATTGAGCCTCTGTAGGCTGAAAACTGTTATTTCCATTAAAAGACTTGGCATCCTTTTGCTCCTAAGACACTACCCTGTCGATATTTGTATAGATATCCAACTTCATACTGAGATCTGATGTATCTAATGTGTTTCTTTAAAGTGCTCCTTTAATTTTTGTGAGCAGTAAATTTTATAAATTATAGGTTGGTTAGATTAGCAACTTGCCTTAATAAAATTAAAAGATTAAAATTAATTCATCGATTAAGCTGATTAATCGTTACACCCCAAAAACACAGAGAAATGTTGTAGGAATTAAAGACAACCTTACTTACAGAGCACTAGCAAAGTAAGTTTTTGCGACGTCACCACTAGCGGTTGTTGTGGTCCCTCCGGCCCCAAGTCCAGCCTAGCTTCACACCAGTACTCCGTTCCGTTGTCCTCTCTACAGGGAACAATGCTCTGAGTGATGCTCTTGTTTGCTGGAGTCTTCTGTCTCGTGTCATTGAACTTGATTTGACTCAAAGCTGTCTGCCCTTCATAAAAAATCACAACCACTTTTTCAAGAGGTGCAACATCCTGAACCGTGCACTGCAGAGAATAACTGCCCCCCTCGAGCAGTGGTCCAGTGTGATTGACATATGTGATGGAGACTGCTGTTGGGGGTTCTGTGTAAAGACAGAGTGAAGTTAGGCACAAGCTGGATTCACAATGGATAGAGGAGGAACAAGCAGGTTTACTGACGGTAGACTGTCAGGGAGAGAGCCACGTCACACTTTCCTCCCACATCAGACATCACATAACACATGGGGTCGATGCTCCACTCGGTCAGTCTGTCCACACGCCAGACCAGAAACTCACTCAAAGTGGTTTCAGGAGAACCCTGCAGGATGTAAAGAGAATTACAAATGCAATCTTCAACTGCTCATATAATGGAAGATGAAGCAGATAGAAGTAAAACTGGGAAAAAAAAGATCATTTTCCTACAGTAAGGCTTATGGGCTAAAGCTTAAATTCTTCTTGCAAAAAGAGACATGACATTCACCATTCCATACATAATAACTTATTTCTGATCAAACGCTTCTTGAAATGCAGAACTGCCAGATAACTTTAGGTAGACTTTTGTTTGTTTTTACAGACTATGCATAGTTTAAAATACTCTTTGAAATGACATTTAACCCTGTAAAGCACATTTTTTAAGGGGGCAGCCATTTTGAAATGAGCAGGAAAAGTCCTTCTACTGCCATTAGTGGAGTGATGATGAACTACAGGACAGAAACATGGACAAAGCTGTATCCAATGCTTGTTTTTTATAGAGAGAATATAGTCTCATTTGATTTGTGCGCGTGTAATTTTTGATTTTTAACTTGAGTCTGCGTATTTGTGAGTAACTTCGGATTTGTGTGTGCATAATTCTTGATTTGTAACACATACAATACATTTTGTGTACACTGTCTGTACTTACAGTTGTGTATTCACATGTACAAAATACAAAAAAAGGCCTGAGTATAAATTATCAGGACATATCTGTTGAAGAAAGTGGGAAAATGTCAAGTTTTAACCAGATATTATACACAATCCAAGTTCAAATGGGCCAATAGGAAAACTTTGATGACCCAGCATTCTAGCAGCATTTAAACATAACGCACATCTCGGAGACGCTAAAAGAGTCTCATCAGATTTGAGCATAAATGCAGTTTTCTGTGTGTATCAGGCAATTGGTGGGTACTTTTTTAAAGGTTTGTGAGTGTACTTAGTTTAGTGTAATTTTAAGTTCTGCATGTGTAAATTGTATTTTTTTTCTTTTTCGTATTTTGTAATTTTTGTACATGTGAATACACTATTCCAAGTACACACAGTTACGCACAAAATGTATTGTAGAGTTTCAAATCAAGAATTACCAAACACAAATCCAAAGTTACAAACAAAAAGTCAGACACAAGTTACAAATCTGCATGGTAGTGCCGTGGTTATTGCTCTTGTCTCTCAGCAAGAAGGCTCAAATTCAAGTAGTATACAGTAGTATAGTATATATAGTTCTATATGGTTAAATAAATTTGTTATTTTGGGGTTTAATGCGATCCGGCAAACTAAACTGACTGAATGTCACTCAGCCTGATTCTGATGGATGAAACAATAAAATAAAAAAATTAAACAAAAGCAAACAACATCAAGAATCTTAGATGAAAATCTTTTGCTCCGCAACATTACTCTGCTTTTAATATAAAAAAAACATTTGGGAGTTTTTAAAATTTTTAACTGAGCGATAAAACGATGCCAACATTTTTTGTGCGATATTTCATTCATCCATGGCACTTAAATCCACTGACACTTTTCCTCTCAGCTGAGGTTAAAGTCACTTCAACTTTAAATACTTTGATATTCTTAAAGTTGAAAGACAAGTTTCTGTTACATTTTGCACATGCATATAAAAAGAATCATCTTTCCTTTTAAAAAACAAAAACAAACATAGTCAGAATTTTATATAATGTGGTGATCAAAACATTCACCTACCACTGAGACTTCCCAACCCAGGGCAGGAAACCCTGCCTTCTGTCTGGAGCAGTTAGCTTTGACCGGATCTCCAAACCTGTGACAGGAGTTTTAATTAGACAAGAACCTCTTTTATATAACAGCAGATTGTAATATTATTTTAAAAAGAATAGTATTTATTATAGGAAAATTCTAAAACAGGTTTTTTTTTCCCCAAAAACATTAAAGTCTCTATGCCGCTTTTTTTCCCTCATAACCCTGTTCCTGCAGCTCCTTATTGGTAAATCACACCTGGTCCAGGTGATCAGATGCAGGTAGAGTTGTGATATGTGAAGCACCAGAACAATGCTGGTCCTCGAGAACTAAAGTCATTTTTACATCTCGTCTGGATTTTCCTCTTCACATTTTTCAAACAAATTTGCTGCCTAAAAAGTCAAGGCAGATTTTTAATTGTGCTCCAGGTAAAATTGAAATTTTAAGAAAAGATCTGCTTTGTTTTCATTTCAAACATCCCCATAATCCACTCTGAACTTAAAGAAATGTGTGAGTTTTTCTTTTAGAAGTTTACATATGTTTCTGAATGTAAATGTTTCTGCCCTGACGGATTTCTTTTAGCTTCCAGACATACCTGACCACTAAGGAGGAAGGAGAGATGCTGAGGTCACAGCCGGCTGTCTTTGAGGATTCCCCAGAGCTGGAGGTGAGGTGGGGGTTAGAGGATGAGATGCTGAGAGAAGGAGAGAGCCAAGATGGGAAGTCTGTTAACAATGGAGGAGGAGGTGAAATTTGTGATGGAACAGAAGGAGCAGGTGTGTAAGGAAACAGAGAAGCTACAGGGCAAAAATGGTCAGAATGTGGGAAAGAAGACAGAATAAAACAGAGTTATAATTTATATACAGTATATTTATTAAATAGGGTTGGTATACCTCAAAAATCCAGCAGGCCTGAGTATTCAGTGTTTTTTGACATATCTCTAACATGTTTTTTCTGGAATCTTTTCATGTGGAGTTTGCATTCGCACCTTTTAAGAATTTTGATGCTAATTTATTGGATTTAAAAAAAATAGAATACTCTGAAGACATCTCCAATTACAGCTCAGTTTTTAGAAAAAAATGTGTAAGGCCCATCCAGAAAGAAAGGTAGAAAAGCGCTATACAAGTATGCACCATTTACCATTTCAAATCAGTCAAAATGAAGTGTTTTCAAAATGATATGTCCATCTTTAATCCTTCAGTGTGGCCTGTAAGCTGACATCTGCATCTCCATCCAGATCCCCAGCAGAAGGAATCATGAAGTCCTCCAGAACATTCTGCTACTGCTACAGTGATTTTGGATTGAAGAAAGCGGAGTTTACCAACACTAGCACTGGACATTGCAGCCCAAATCATGACTGACTGTGGAGACCCCACTGGACTAGAGTCTTCCTCCAAACATTTGGACCTTGGTTCTTAAATGAAAAGAAACTCTTTACTTTTATTAGAAAACTGGATTTTGGACAACTACCCAACAGTCTTGGCTATAAGCTTTAGTGTCTTACCCAGACTATGGAAGGGATCAATGATGATCATCTGACAAGTTGTCAATCGGAAGTCTTCCCCACAATGAACCGGACTGAGACCATTTTAGTTGGTAAAACTCAGTTTAAAAAGAATCATTGGCAGATTTCTCCATAGTATTCTAATTTTTTAAATTCTGCTTTTGTGGGTTTTATGAGCTGGAACCCCAATTTATGTAAAAATAAACAAATGAATGAGTGAGCCCTGGGTCTATATGCTCTCAAATGGAAATGAATGCACTTTTCTATGTAATTCTAATTGTTTAGAAATAGTATGTATATATACATATGGTTTTTATGTTAATATTCTCTTTCTTTTAATTTTATTTTGCTACTTTCAGAAAGGAATTGGATAAACAGGGTTGGTTACAATCAAGTGTGGGTGTGACTGTGGCTCCTGCAACATCATCTGCCAATAACAACAACTCTGTTATTGATGCACTTCTTGATTTCTTCTTGTGGTTTTTTTTTAACTTGCAGCTGTCAGTCATGAACTCGTGAGTCACGTTCTCCTCTCTGTCTCAATACAGGCAAAGGGTCATCTGGATTTTGCCATCTCGCAGAATAATACCTTTTTCAATGATCTATTGTGCACCATTGTTTTAAAGAGCAATGAATACACCCAGTGTGTTCCTCTGAGGAAGGAAGGACACCCTGCCCAGTCAGAAGAACTCTCTCCTCCTTTGAATGAGCATTGTTCCACAAAAATACTGGGCTGTTCTCCTGCTTATCGCGTTGATCTCGCTCATGGGAGGCTCACCGCCTGTCAGAATTTATGTCTTCATGTTTCTAGCTTGTCTTGCTGCCAGCTGCTGCTGCTGATCTGTTTTTGCAGTTATGATGCCACAGATGCAACATAAACCTATCAGCCATAGGAAGATGTACAGAAAACTTCACTTTAGCAGAATTATTTATGAGTTTAAAAGTTTTATACTGTTTGGCTGACTGTGTATCTTCAAATGTGTGTTGAATGATGTGATGGATTTATATTTTTATGATTATTTATGTTGTATGTCTCCTGAAAAGAGACTTTGACAGTAATTTGTATTGTTTTATAGATTTATTAAGCAAATTAAACAATTAAGAGATTAAAGCTTTAAAATAACAACACTTGCAAAAATGGAAACATAAATTAATCAGTTTAAGAGTTGATAAAAAGTTACATTATTTAGAAAAATACAACTTTTATAAATGCAAAGACATTTATAAGTTTTTCCCTTTTTTGTGACAAATTATTGCTGCTTTTTCTAATCTGAAGGGTTGTTCAGCGGATTATTTTTGTTCTGTTTAGCTCCAACTCTCACATTTTTATCCATCATGTTGTTTCACTCACCTGAGCCAAAGAGGCGGAACAGCACAAGCGTGATTGGCCCTCCACGAGCCCACATCTTCCCCTCACTCGCCACGCCGCTTTCAGATGAGATGAGCAGCTGCTGCTGGATGCTGGAGCTCAGGAGTGTGGGTGACTGCCGGGGGCTCCAGGTTTTTATGGGACATGTGGGTGTATGCGCATGTCAGGCTTCAAGTGTGTCTGAAGCTGATGATCAGGCAGTTCCTTTGCTCTGAGCTGTGAAAGCCACCCTGGGCGTTCTCCGTTGGTATATCAGGAGAGGAAGGAAGGGAGGGTCAAGAATAATTCAGTGTAATGCTGCAGATAGAGGGCAAGAAAAGAGTCCTCACACAGCTGATGTCGGGCTTGTGGGGAAAACATGCCCAAGTGAATGTAGACTCTCAAACGTGTACTGGAAGCTGCCAATTTATACATAGGTCAGTGTGATTTAAAAAAGAAAAGAATGGCATATTTCCTGCTTTATTTTATTTGTTTACATCTAAACATTGAATATATAATTAAATTAAAAAAAATCTTTTTAGTCTTGTATTTTCTTTTTTGTTTTTCTTTGATTAGTTTTATACTATGAAAATTAATTTGTTTTTTCTTCATAACATCCCATTTAGTTATTCATAGAAAAAAAATAATTTTGGAAAAAATCTGTACATTTATTGTGTGAAATAGAGTAATGGATGGAGGCTTAACTCCATGAGATCCTCACATGCAGCTCTGACTTTAAAACCACTGATCAACATTAAAAACAAACATTTCCTCATTTAAAAACTTTGAAAAAAGAAAATTTCTGCTCAAATTAATCTTTGCTCTTTGATCAGTTTACTCTATAAGTTTTGGGGTTTTGATGCTTTTTTAGCCTCAGATTTTGTTTTCTAAACATCAAAGAAATAAAATAAACATGTGTATCCAGCACTGCCCTCTAGTGGAAATTTAGCAAGATTGCTCTAGTCTTTTTGTTGGCTGAGAGGGTCTCCTCACCAGAGAGGTTCAAAGCTTGTACAGCCAAAGATGAGTAGATTGTTGTTCTGGAATGTAGTCTCAAAATGATCAGTTAAAAAAATAAGAAGCAAAAAATTTGATGAGCTTCAAAACGGTGAATAAAAATGACACCAAACTGAGTTCCTTTTGATGATTTGAAGTTAAAGAAATACAAAATCAGAAAAGGAAGTGTCCCCTTCCATACTTCTTCCTAGATTTCTCTCATCTCCTCTGCTCCTGACCTTTCTGAGTTGAACTGAGGTGAGACTGTGCATCACCTTTTTGACCTCAGGAGGCCTTCCTATCTGCCAACGACTGTAAGCGCACGTCTCCAGTGGATCTAACCACTTCCTGTTTCCAGCTGAAACTGTTCTATCATTTAAGAAAAATAACAGCTTGATTTAAAGTTATTTCTCTTAAATGTTCTGAGCATTCAATGATATGATGTAACAGTATAATTCATGGTAAAATCAGAGGTGATGTGAAAACACAAACAATCATGAAGTACTTTTGCGAAATTTGCATAAAATTTAAATCAAAGTGTGTTTAGCTTAAGCAAAGCTTAAATATCAACATTCAAACTCTTAACAGATAAACTATTAACTATGAAGTGATGACTCATATCAACATAACAGTAAAATAATATGTTGTTCTTATGTTTCTTGATTGTCAAATAGAAAGAACAAAGTCAAAACTTGAATTAAATTCAACACAATTAACCATCACAAACAGTTTATCTATATATGATTAAATGTTGTCTAAACTCATATTTAAATATACTTCTAATTTAGAATAGTTTAGAAGTTCTAAACTATTCATGTCATCATCCTGGTAGTTTATGTCCTTTTGCTTTCCACCCAAAAGCGGCACTTTGGACGCTAAATGGCATTTGGGGTGTTTTGGAAGTACTTTTTACACCTGTCTTGGGACAACCCAGGACAGGTGTAAATTACGTAAATTACGTAAATTACGTGCTACTTTTAAAATGTGCTTAAAAAGCGGCGTTTTTGATGGTCAATGCGCCGTTTTCTGGCGTTTCCCGTTTCGCTTGCCATACTACCCTACGAGATTTCGCCATGGCCTGCCCACTTTGGCCCTAGAACACCCCCTCCTCGAAACCCAGAGAACAGATTACTGCCACGGAGGTAGTTAACCGGCCTCATAGCGCATGTGAGCGGACTTCCTGAAACTTCATAAAAAGCGAAAGCAAAGCGCCATTCCTTTGTTCTTGGTTTCGAGCTGCATCTTAAACCGCGGGGGTAACTTGAAACGGTGAGTGAGTCGTTTCAAACAAAGATTTTGTGAGATGCTGCGGCTTTTAATGGAAAAAATGAGTAATAAGACTGCAGCTGCGTCGAGACGCGATAAGAACAGAGTAACGGCGCAGTAGTAGAGCGCTCGCCGTGAATTGGGCATTTATGGAGAGAAAATAGTCTCAATGGGTTTTTGCGTGCGTAATACTTTAATTGTAACTTGTGTGTGCCTTTAGAGTGGTTAAGTTAGTTTCATATGCCTTTTGTGTGTAACTTTGGATTTGTGTGCGCCTGCGTGTACTTGGAGTTGTGTATCCACCTACACTTGAATATCAAAAACGCACAAATAAAACATACAATTGAATTTACGCACACACAGTTTAAAATTGTAGAAGCTTAAAACTAACTACAAATTCAAATAGAAGGCACCAATCACCTGATGCACAAAGACAAAACCACATTTACGCACAGATAAGAGTCAGCAGAGCACTATTCTAGATCATATCTATTTGTTTATTTGTTTTGCTTAATTGACACGCACACAACTTTTTATATAATGTAGGGATACAATATAGATGGAGAATTTGTGACAAAAACCTAAACACAACCAGAATATTATTATTTTAATCTGTAGATCTGCAGAAAAACTAATTCAAACCATTAACTGTGATCCAAAGTCTGGCCTGTGGGCCAAATCCAGCCGCTTGTTCAAATTTGTTCTACTTGTCTGCAGGCTCTTGTCATAAAATCAATAATACACGGCTCCCAGCACTGATTTTTTTGCTTGCGATTGGCTAAATTACGTTATAAGTCATTTTTAAACCTGTAATAACACCCTGTAGCCACCTGACCTTCAGAGCCCTAAGGCCCAAATGAAAGGAACAGATTAATATGGTCTCTGATCAACATTTTACATGAAGCCAGGTTTAAATCATGCAATTTGTAAACCATGTCCACCGTTTTGATCCTTGCGGGTGCCGTCCATTTCATGGTGTCATCCTCAGCCTCAGCAGCGTTTCTGTATTTTGCCCATTAAACAAGCAACATCCAAGCTTTTGCAAAGATAGATGTACATATTGTACATATAAAATGAAAGTGTTTTGCCGATCACCACTAGCTCAGCGGGGAAAGTGGATGTGTTCTTGTTATCCTGGGCAGCGAAGACTCTTCCTGGAAGGGGCTGTTCTCCACTTTCATACGGAAAATTGTGAGGACCCGGTCATTTTTGTGGATTGGGAGGGGCTGGTGCTCGGAGAGCAAGGTTGGAGAGGAATTCTCAGAGAAACATAAATAGAGCAAAATAGATTTGTGAGGAATTAACATTATTATACACTTAAATGATCAAAAAAAGTTGATTTTGTATAATATAGGCCCTTTTAAATGTGTTAAAGAATGCAGTTGGATGGGCCTCTCACATTTTCACCTCATCAAATCTGGCTCTCTTTGCAAAAAGTTTGGACCCCTCAAGGCTATCTTTTTAAATCCTGCCTAATGTAATGCATCCTACCTCAGGCGGAACAGAAGTTATTCTCTAACAAAACTCTTTGATATTATGAGGAAGACATATTTTCTATCGTGTAACCCTTGTGCTATCCTAGGTATTTTGATGTGGAAGTGGGGTCGTCTGGACCCCACAAGACAGTTTTTTTTTTATGTCAATGATTTTATTTTTTTACTGGTGTCCATGGCAGACATGAAATCCACATTTGTCATGGGATGGATAACAAGTCAATGTTAGGCTTGGGTCATCTGGACCCCTTAAAGTAGCACAAAGGTTTAGAAAGCCCAAAATCTTTACTTTTTCATTCTATAATGTGAGAGAAATGCTGTTAATCTTCAGCGAGTTTTCAGAGTAACTTGTATTTTTTTCTTTCTTTCTGTTTAGCAAAGAACCATGGCAGTTCAACGACGGATCCTTAAAGCCCTGGAGGATTTGGACACAGATAACTTCAAAAAGTTTCAGTGGCAACTCCAGTTAGGGGTCAGTTCCTACGAACCAATCCCCAAGTCCCACCTGGAGCATGCATCTAGAATACAAACAGTGACTAAGATCGTAGAGAAATACGGAGAAGATAAAGCAGAGGAAATCACGATTCAGACTCTGAAGGAGATTGACAACAACGATTTAGCCGAGAAGTTGAAGAAAGCCTGCTCAGGTGATCAAAAGTTTCCAATTTAACTTCATTTAACATCTACATGCAGCATTTGACTATTAGTCTATTCTAAGCTAATACTCATAAGTGCTCTCCTTTAAAGCACAGAGGGGCTGATGGCTCCAACCTCCACCACCCCTTCCTCTGTGACGGCCGCTGCAGCTCCAGCCACGATGCTGGCACAGGACAGAAGTGCAATCATTGCCCCTACCATCAGCAACAGCACCACTGGAGCAATAAATATAAGCTTTAGTTCAACATAACTGAACAACACAACCCAATACATTCCTCAAATATAAACTTTTTTTTATTTTTTTTACCAGAATTATTGGTATGTTTTAGGTGGAAATGGAAACCAAATTTAACTTTGAGATGGATCTTTAAAAAAAGACAACTCAACTAGTTTGTTACTGAGATGACAGTGATTGCTTGACTTACACTAGGGTTATGAGAGAGTATCTAACAATCGCTAGAGTTGAATACAATGTGTAACCCGTCTTGTTATTTTCTTTACTTAAACTGTACAATTCAAATAACTAAAATGACAGAATATGTGTCCATAATCTTCACGTATTCTTTCTAATAAGATTCATTTTAAATCTTCAAATTGTTCATTAAAAAACAGTGAGGCTTGTTTTTGTGTAATTATGCTTTTTTTTCTTTTCTTTGAGGAATTGTTTTTTTTTTTTTTCAGATTATTTACATCCCTGTTTTGTTTTGCTTGTTTTTTTAATAAAAGAAAATAAGCTTCACATGCAGACCTAAGTGTTGAGTCAGTTGAATGAAATTGATTGGTGTCCTATCAACATCTTCTAATCATAGTTTGCTGGGAATCTGTAGACTAATAAGAGCTAATCTAAAAAAAAGCAGGTAACTTTACTTACAACACGTTTTGTCTTTGTAAGCTGTTTGTGTGTGTGGCTGTTTTCACATAACATTGACATAAATATAAATATATATACACAGAGGTTTTGATTTTATAAACACTAATTTGCATTTTGCCGCATTTTTTAAGATACTATCCTGTGAAGTAGTGCCAGTGATCTTTAACCTATAATTAAAAAAAATCTTTAAAAAAAAACTTAAAATCATGACGTGGAGGGTTAAAGTTAAAATTCAGTTTGCACATCCGCTTTCTGCCGGAAGTGTACTGCTGACTTAGAATCACGTGACCTGTGAAAAAAATCAAGATAAGGTCAAACAATAAAGCCAAATTCGTTGTTTATATTACTCGAAGGTTATATCTTGGAATATATTGATTTAAAAATCGTGTCAATATTTGTAAGTCGTAAATTTACGGTGAGTTGGAAAAAAATTGGTCGTCAGCGAACGCTGGCCGCTGATTCGCAGCTGATTCAGACCAGGAAGTGAGATGCGTCCGCCGCTCACTAGCTTGTTTTTAACCTTATGCGATGAAAGCACCAAATGATATATAAATTATAGTTTATCTGTATGCAGTATTTACAACCAGGAGTTTTCCCTTATAAGTTAGTAACTTGTAACTTGACTCGGGCACGGTGAAGACTCTTATCGAGTTCTTTTTTAAGCCATCTGGGAGAATTGTTGGTCGAAGTTACCGTTAGCAAAGTCGGTGATGGCCGAAGCACACAGGCATTGTGTGGTCGGATTTCTACTCCTGTCACTGCTATGTGGATGCACGGCACGGAAACATAAACTCACCTTAAAGGTTAGTAACAAGCGAATTGAATTGTAGAGCTACGTTATGTTAGCAGAAAAAAAGTGGAACGCATTTTTTGTTAGCTAGCTAATTTGTGAAGAGAAGCTTCGAGTAATGCAAAACCAGTACTTTAAATGCCAATTTGTTGGAAATATGTCAAATAAAAATAATTCCAAATGTGTTGCTCAAAACTTTTTCAACCAAAGCTAAATCTTGTGACTGAGCTATGTCTTGTTTGTTCCCCAGAATGAAACGCGCTCTACCGTGGACCTCAACAACTTTGGTTTCTTCGCCAATGGGACTTTGAACGTCAACATGTCTTCTTTGTGGATGAAAGAAAAGCTTGTGAACTACAGCACGTATCCAGTAAGAATCATGTTGATAACCAGACCGAAAAGCTGAATTCCTACAATCATTGTGTCAGACTGCTGCAGCAAAAAAAACGAGAAATGTAAATGTTCTAGCAGGCAGATTCAACCTCTTTATTTACATGTTGTTGTTGATGTTTACTTTGTTCTTATGGTGAAAAAAGTCACACATTAGAAAAATCAAGGGCAGAGCAATGTTGCCAAAAAAAAAAAATAGTGCCATATTTTTTGAATTAAACTACAGTAATATTTTTTTTTTCAAGACTGCATTTCCAAATCAAATTTTAGTTGTAAAAGTTTTAATAATGCATTATTTGTGATTTCAAAAGGACATAGGTTGTTCATTAAGACCCATCCAAATAAAAAAATAGTTTTTAACATGTTCTTGTAGCAATTGATGGAGGGCATATATAAAGAAAACAAATCTTAATGCATTCTGTGTATTTGCGATGCACTAGTTACTATAGCAGGCCACAAGCTGACAACACAGGCTTTTTGAGTTTGGCTAAAAGTAGCTTAATCAATCTTATTTGTTTGCTTTTTTTTTTGACTCACTTCTATAAGCATTTTCATGACTGTGTCATCAGATCGTGCAGCTCTGCTGATTCAAACATTTATTATCCACAATGCAAATCTGCCATACCATCACACCCTCTGGGCGCTTTGTTAGATTCTAATCTGCAGTGGAGGCCATTTTGTCATGGAAAAATGAACTATCTTTTGAGCCGTTTAACATAAAAGTTAGGCCTAATTTTCTCTCCCTTTTTTCTGAATTGTTTCAATTTTTAATCAGAAATTTGTCATCCAAATATTTTTCTTTACATCTTAAAAGTAAAAGTAAAAGTTTTAACATAAAATAAACTCAGACTTAAATTAAAATAGTATTGGTCACATTAAAATAATAAAAATAGGATGAACTTTTTATGGGTTTAATCAAATATTCTAATTCCTGTTCATTAAGATTGAAAAATATGTAGGTTTTTAAACCCACCTCCATGTATTGTCTCCCTGGGTGTGCTCATGATGAGATGTGTGGGCTGGATTGAGATGTTTAAGAAGCTTTACTCACATTGTCTGTAGTGTTAAGGGATTTCTCTGTTTGGTAAAAGTCTGCCGAAAATAATCCCCTCTCCATGACGCCACCACCTCCGTCTAGTAATTCCATTCGAACTCTAGCATGACTCTGTTTGCAGTTATGTGTTTCTAGCTAACATCCAAATAGTGAGACATAAATCCTAACTGAGAGTGAATCAGGATGCATGCAGAGGACATAATCCACAATCTAAGGATCTCAGCTGTAACTCTGTTTGCAAAGATGCATAATATTTCAGATAGAAAGCTCCAAGAAAAGAAAAAGTAACTTAAAGACATCAAACCATGTAAAAACTGTCATTATGTCTGTTTCCTCTGCTGAGTCATAAGATATCTTTAAAACTCAAAGCTACACCATTTTCTTAAAAGTTAAATGTTCAAGTCCCAATCCACGTATTTTTTTTTCTTTTGTAAACTCATTCCGAGCAGTCTTTTAATGTTTGAAAATGTGATTTTTAGCCAAAATAAAGAAACCTTTGTTTTTATTTTAAGATTTTTTTAAGATTCATTAAAAATTTGCTTTTGAGTTGTGGGCAGGACTGTTAGCGCACAAGTTAGCCTCAGCTAATTTCCTATCAACCCTTTGTTTACACTCTCCTGCCAACTTATATCACCTGACAAAGAAAATGTTAAGCTAAATTGGAGCTTTACAGCCATACAGTTTTGAGGCAGATGGCTGCTCAGATAAGGAGAACACAGTTAATAGATTTGTCTGCAAGTGGATGGATCAAATTTGACCAGAGAAGGGAGACAGAAATTTTATTTCAATCATAAAATATTTTATACACGTTGTCCATCATGAGAAAAGTGTTATAAGAGAATGTTAAAAACACCAAAACACAATTTTCATTGGATTGCAGTACACTAAGTACAGTAGATTATTGATGATAATTTGTTTTTTAAGGTTAACCTTTCAATGTTTTCATGCAGTAAGTGTATGTGTGTTTTTTTTAAATCTTTTTTTTTTAAGTATTCAAAGCGTTTTTATGTTTGTTCTTTCCAGAGTGCGGAAAATTATCTGTATTTTGTAATTGTTCTGCTTTAATATTTACTTAAGATAAAGCACACGCCCTCCTGACAAAACACTGGAGGATCAGAGTTGACCTGAGAAACTATCCATCTGTTTTCTCTGTGTTCTTCTAGCCAAGATTTTAAACAAAAAAACTTACAATAACCCCCTTTTTGTGTCAAAGTAAAACCAAAATGTTCAAAAACATGGATTTCTCTCAACCAAATCTCAGTTTAACTTTAGGATTGATTTCTAGCTTTTTATTACAGAGGTCCAAAATAGCCAATCCTACTTTTTTTTTTTTCACGTGAAAATGTCTATTATCTCATATTCACGAGAAATTTTTTTTTTTTAATTTTGCTGCAATAGGAAAATATACTGAAACGTTCCTATCAACTCTTGTGGTAACCAACACCATACAGTTTACACCAACAACTCTCAACAATGGCAAAAGAAACCCTCCCCAAACATTGATGTTTTTTTTTTTTTTGGTCAATTTTTGGTTTATTAGTGGAGCTACGCAGCTCAAACGCCTTAATTCCATCTCATGCACCATCCCCCCTCCCTTTATTTCCCTCCTTCAGCCAATAATTGAATCCTATAACAAACGTCTCTGCCTTGTGCGTTCATGGAGGTCCGGACAATAGCCAAACCCACACAGCCACCCAGACCAACTGCAGTTTGCATCACAAACAAAGCAGTTTGTCAGAGAAAACGTCAAACACCAAAGGAACTGATTCATTACCAATTGATGAATTAAATCGTAGTCTAACTTAGGCAGAGATTGTGCTGATGTTATGAGTCAAAAATAACAAGGCTGCGAATCACTGGGTCACGATACGATGCGATACATGGCTCACGATATCGATGAAATCACAATACTGCGATAATTGATAAAAAATCATCTCTAATAACCCACAATAGAAGAACACATACTTTTTAGGAGAATATAATCCCCATTTATTTTTTTAGCTTGAACACAATCATAATAAACAACTTGTCTTATTTTGTGCAACAAATAATAAACACTTTTGTGTTACATTACAGCATCAGTAATACTATGCCTTTGATAAGCATTGACAGCAAATGAATTGGAATTATCAGTAAAATTCAGTGTTAACAATAGTAAACGTGAACAGCAGTGCCACTACTTAGTGCAAAATTGTTGTAAACAACAGAACAAAAATTAAATAATTCAAGTAACGGTTTTGGCTTCTGTATTTTATTACCCTTTGAAATTGTTGATCTTTTCTTAAAGTTTCTTAAAAATAATCAATTTGATATATATGAAGAAACATGTTTATCTACGTAATTGACCTCCATATCTACATTTTTTAGGTTGGTTTCAGCCTCTCCAGGTCTCGAGTTAGTGGAGTTTTGTCCTACACAGTAAGTAGATCTAACTTTCTCCCATGGTTTTTAATCTTTTCTGATCCATTGTGGATCTGCTGCTGTAATACACAGATTTTAAGGATTGAGGATTATTATTTTTTGTTTTCAGGCAGAAGAAACTGAGACCTGTCCGCTCACTTTGACCAAATCACCCAACGATGAGCCGCTCATTCTCTTTCTTATTGACATCCAAAGCCTCAGGTGTGTGGCTGTTACTTTCTGCAAGTGTTCAGGAAAGCTTCCTGTAAAAATTGACTTAATGTCTCGTCTTTGTGCAGCATCAATGTGAAGGCTATGGGCGACCAGGACAATGTGTTGATGGCAAAGCCAAAGACTGAACCAACCGCAGGTAAGTGGTTTTTACTCGGGAATCTGCAATGGACTGATGTGCAAAAACTTTACCTAAAAGAACCCTGTGTCTTCTAGGAAAAAGGAAGACCAGAGATGCTCCTGCCCCAACGGAGAAAGTGTCTGTCAGTGGGAAGTCAGCAGAACCCGATAAGGCTAAAGAAAACGTTGAGCAGACAAAAGAAGTTCAGGAAGGCAGAAAAGCATTCATGGTATGCTGCTTTTCAGTTCTGTCAGTTTATTTGACTTTCAAAGAAAACAGACTGTAAAAATGTGTGTTTTCAAGCTGGACAAGGTGACCCAGTTCACCCTAGACTTGCACAAAATTAATGGCTCCTACAACTTCAGTGTAAGTAGGCTGACTTTAGTTGATCTGATGGGGTTGTGAATGAGACTGAAGGTTGCATCTGTCCTCCACAGTTCGACTTGCTGGTCGGCCCGAAGGCCCAGGGCCTGTACAGCCTCAAGTTCCACTACTGCATGAACAGGATTCCCGGGGTGCAGCTTCCGTACTCCTTCACGGTGATTTTTTGCTGCTCTTTTGCACGTTTCCACTCAGCTGAGAGCAAACATGTAACCGGGCGTGTCGAACCGCAGGTGGAAGTGACCGAGAAGAATCCAGGAGGCTTCCTGTCTGCAGCAGAAATCCCTTTGTCCCGCCTCTACCTGTACATGGCTGGAGTCTTCTTCACCGCCGCCATAGTCTGGGTCCACATTCTCATGAAGCACAGGTGCTTGAGCACACAAACTCAACATGATGACGTGTCAGGATATCACCTGTTTTTTTCTCCAGATGTTGTCGTCAGACTGTTTGCAGTTTTCTGTGTTTTATATCTTCGGAATTTAGTGGATCTGACACTTTATAATGAATGAATGATCAGGTTTGTGATTACAAACCTATAGAATCAAAAGTGACTGTATATGAGAACTGGACTGAGTTACTCCTCCCCTCTTGCATTCCAAACAAGAAGATACCTGCTGGTTCCAAGAAGCTAAAATATTAACTTCTATAGAGAAATGAACCGCTATTATTCTATCATTCTATTTGTCAGAATAGCCAATCTAGCTCTGCTATCTTTTTTAACACGTTCTTGCTAATCCCTAATTTTTTTGTATTTTTTTTTTTTATTTATTTTTACGCTATTCAATTTCTAAATGAACCAATCAGATGCCTCAATAAAAAAAAGGTCTGAAACAGATTCTCCCAAACACGCTTTCAAGTGGGAGGGATGTGGCCTTCCAACAAGCTCACTTCTAATTGGCGATAGTGGTTGCCATAGAAACATTGACTTAGATCAATTACTACTGGAAAAAAAATGGTTACTGATTTGACTTCATTTCATTGGAACAGGAAGTAGGCTGTTTCCCATGGGTGACATCACACTCGCTGAGTCCAGCTTTTATATACAGTCGGTGGTTAGGAAGCGGAAACTTTGTAAAGAAAAAATGTAGTGACAAAATTAACTGGAGTAAAAACACATTTTTTTTATTTAAATGTTTTTTAAATTGAAGACGGAGAAATGTTGGGACTGTATTGTTTAAATATTTTTAACAAGCTGCAGTAAAAAGGTCAGTAATTTTGATGCAGATGAACTAACCACGCTTTCTCCTTGTGCTTGTTTTGCAGGTACAGCGTCTTTAAGATCCACTGGCTCATGGCGGCTCTGGCTTTCACCAAGTCCATATCTTTAGTTTTCCACAGTGTAAGAGCTCCATCATTACCAACCAGGCAAACAAATCCTTTTTTTCAGGATCCGATCCTTTTCAGTTGTTTCTGATTTCCTCTGATCTCCTTCTCTCAGATCAACTATCACTTCATCAACACTGAGGGCTATCCGATTGAAGGCTGGGCTGTCATGTACTACATAACTCACCTGTGAGTGTTGCTGCAGCAGCAGGGAATGCTGTATAGAGGCATTTGTGATGCATTTGTTTGACATGTTTGTGCTCTTGTGGCTCTCAGGCTGAAGGGCGCTCTCCTCTTCATCACTCTGGCTCTGATCGGCACCGGCTGGGCTTTTGTCAAATACATCCTCTCTGACAAGGAGAAGAAGATATTTATGATAGTCATCCCTTTGCAGGTACTCTGTGTGTGTTGGTGGGTTGGCATTGTCTGCATGCCGTTTCAACAACTTCCTCATTTGACCCCCCAGGTCCTGGCTAACGTCGCCTACATCATCATCGAGTCGACAGAGGAAGGCTCCAGCGAGTATTACCTCTGGAAGGAGATCCTCTTCCTCGTTGACCTCATCTGTTGTGGAGCCATCCTTTTTCCCGTCGTCTGGTCAGTGTCTGCCTTAGTTTGTGCCTTAAAGGTCAGATATCAGACTTGGGCAGTTTTAAAGTCTAGATTATCTGGACTGCTACTCTTAGAGAGGTTTCAAAGGCCGCTGTCCTGCATCCAGAAATCGTTGTCATAGCCACTTTGGATTACTGTATTTTCTGCACTTTAAGTTTCTCTGGAGAAGAAGTTGCTGGAGCCAAAAAACAAACCAAAAGCATAATAAAGAAAAAAAAATCATATAAAACACGGACCAAAGTAGAAGCTGCACTTTTGGGGGATTTAATTTGCTTTACGTTTGTCCTTGTTAACAGTATGAAAGCTAGCTAACCACACTTAGATGCTATTAACATGTTGATTCATTCAGGTAGAGGTAACTGGCTGGGCTTGACATGGAAACATAAGCAACACTTTTCCACCCTTTTAACATCAAAGGTCACATTTTATTCAAGATGCACAAATAGAAAAACATCCTTTGTGTCATGAGTCCTCTCCCACACAACTTTCCTTCAGCACTAGAACACGTCAGCTTTCTCCAGTGAAATCAGAGCTCAGAGAAACTGGAGTTCAGCTGGAAAACACAGACGTCGTCTGGTCTCCTGCTCGGTTTAGGATTTCAGCAGCTTAGTCAGCATCGATTCCAGCAAGAAGACTTACGTCACCAAGTCCAGTTTTTTTTTTTTTTTTTTTTGAGGAAGGGTTGATCACCTTAACTTTTAACACAATTAAACCACACCAACACTAACCCAGCACTGGTGCAATAAAAAAATAATGCAATTACCTCACCCTTCATTCCTGTTCTTAAGACCAAAGGTTATGCAAGATTACTTCCTTTAACTGTTATTAGAAAATGGAAGCTTTTAAATAAGTTCAGAAATAAATCAAAGAGTGCTTTAACTGTATCTAACCGTGTTCACAGGTCCATCCGTCATCTACAGGAGGCTTCAAGCACAGATGGCAAAGGTGAGTCAGAGTTCAACCAGTAACTTCAACGTCTCGCTTCATTAAACAGACCCTAGAGCTTTAGACCTGAACTATTTCAATACATGAGCTAGTTAGGTTTTAAATTTATGATTAACTTAGTATTCACAGCTGAATAATTTCTCCCTTTACCTGAGCTGATTGTTGAAATACACCAAAGCTGTTTCACATCAAAGTATTTCTCCAAATACTTCTTTAAAAATGTTAGTTTCCTGTGTAGCTGCAGCTTTGAATAAAGTCTGAAAGCTTCCTTAAAACGGTTCCTAAAATGCTCAGTTTGAACATGTTTCTCTGACATTCAAACTGAAGTCAGATAAGCTGAGTGGGATGATAAAAAAACAAAAAACAAATGCTGGTGTTTTTGTTTATAGGGAATGACGGGTGGATGTGTGTGGGCCTGCAGAAACTGCTGTTGCTCGTTTCTAAACTGAACTTTATCTACTCTTGTTTTTCTTTTCTCAGCTGCCATGAATTTGGAGAAGCTCAAGCTCTTCCGGCATTACTATGTTATGGTGAGTAGAATGAGGTTGTGACTTTGTCTTGGGAGAAAAAAAAATCAATTTTATAGTTTGATATTAAATGGTAACAGCAGCAAGAACCTCTTTTATTTACCTTCCAGTAATTACTCCGAGGAAATATTAAGAAGTGCACTTCTGGGTTTTTTTGTTAGCAAATTTTTCTTATATCTGATAGTTTGTTTTTGTTTTTGCAGATTGTGTGTTATATCTACTTCACAAGGATCATAGCCATTCTGCTCAAGATCACTATGCCTTTCCAGTGGCAGTGGTGTTATGAGGTAAGACAGCAGTTGTTTAACCCTTTACCACTGCCAGTGTTGACATTCTTTCTACTACATAACTCTCCAAACGTTTACGATCCAGAAGCAGAGAAAAGCTGTCTTGCTTGCTGCATTGTAATGCAACACATTACATTTGTCCATCCATCCATTTTCCTGACCGCTTCATCCCTTTCGGGGTCGCGGGGGTGCCGGAGCCTATCCCGGCCACTGAAGGGCGAAGGCGGGGTACACCCTGGACAGGTCGCCAGTCTGTCGCAGGGCCTCAATCACACACTCAGTCACTCACACATTCACACCTAGGGGCAATTTAGAGTCACCAATTAACCTATGAAGCATGTTTTTGGACGGTGGGAGGAAGCCGGAGTCCCCGGTGAAAACCCACGCATGCACGGGGAGAACATGCAAACTCCATACAGAAAGGTCCCAGCCGGGAGTCGAACCGGGGCCTTCTCGCTGTGAGGCAAGAGCGCTAGCCACTGCGCCACCGTGCAGCCCCATTACATTTGTAAGAATATGAAAAGCTGCTTTTTTCATATGAGAATCAGCTGATAGCATAAACTATTGAAGAGTTACAGAATGTCAAAGAACTTGTTATTCAGGTGTCGCCAGCAAAAGACCCACTCTGATGAAAATCCTCTATTTGGTGTTTTTAACTTTTGCCATTTTTCTCATGATGGAGGACATATCTACATAAATTTAAAGTGTTAGTAATGGGCTGGGACAAAGCTAAAATAAGTATCCAGATATATTCCATATGTTCTAATGTATCAAAATAACAAATAATTACCCTTTGACAAACGCAGGTTTTTGTAAAATTTGACAAAATCAACGACAAATCACACTCGCATTTCGCCCTGCTTCAGAAACGGCTCGATTTGGGTCACGTGACGCGTTGACGTCATGTGAGTGAGACAGCGCCAGCAGCAGAATGCAGGCGGACCCAGGGTGTCTGCAGATACATGTATGTGTGTGCGCTGCGGCAAAGTTGAATTCTATAAACATCGTTGTTATGGTCTGACGGAGTATTAGAGCCACCAAAAAAAAAAAATTAAAATTATGATTTTTAAAGTCGTAAATTTACGAGATTTACAATCGAAATGAGCCTATTGTGAATGAACACTGTGAGCAGAACCAGACCGACTAAACTGTGAAAAGCTTCTGATTTCAACAGGTAAACTGAATGTTTAAAACATTGCACATGTTTGGAAGTTTCTTTGTTTGATTTGCAGTTTATTAATCATTGATGGTGGCTTGCAGGATCTCTGCAGATCCGTTGATGAAACCATCGACAGTCGCAGCGGTCCACCAGTCATTTCTTCCTCCGTGAAAGATCAGATCTCATTCATTTCTGTGTGATGCTTTCATCTGAAGAGGAATCGTTTTCGGAATTTTCAGTGTACTTAGCTAACGTGACAGACTGTTGTCATCCCCTGTTGTTGTTGTGTGTTGAAACGGGACGATTCATGTGGAGAACGGGGCGTACGGAGCACTGTTTACATTCTCCTTTGGTTTCTGCGCATGTCAGAGACATGCAGTAAGGTGGTGAAAGAGCTTCTGGGTATGTGAATAAAGTGATTAAATAAGTGAATAAATAAATAATTATAAAGTGGCGGACGGTCCTGCAAACATGTCTCTAAGCTCTTTATTTTGCATATGAAACTCTGCATTACCGACCCGGATAGTCAGCGTCATTGATGATTTGATTTAGAGTCGCCAAAAGGTTCCGATCTGTAAATAAAGCTTCACGTGATGCTCCACGTCTTCCAGCTTCGAGCATGGCTCTGATAAACGGACAGCTTTCAGTTTCATCGGCATTCTCAGCGTCATTGCCAAATAGTGAGCTCCTACTTTCCGCGCTGCCGGCTCAAATTGATAGGGCTTTACAGTCCTCAAACCACAAACACCCGGCGCCTCTGAATCAGCGTCACTTTCAGAACAAATGTTTCCACAATCTGAGTCTGAAGACAGAATTGTGGACCTGGAAATATCGCCGCTATCGCTAGCTCCGACACGCAAAGGAGAAGCCATCTTGCTATGTTGACCCTTCTGACGTCACACGCACCACGTGACCAAAACGGAGCTTTTGACCCGGAAGAGACAGGTTTGCCAAATTTGGCCTCAAAAATGCCGTTTTATTTCAATATTTCTTGCTCAAAACACGCCAAAACATTTGGAAATGGTAAATATAAGGCAAAATACAGTTAACACCGAAAAAGACCCACAACCCCATTACTAACCCTTTAAGATTCAAATTTCCTGACTATCTCACTGTTACTGTTTCTCATGTTTTGCCTCCACACTTGACTCATGTTGAATCAAAACGTCCTCTCTTCCAGTTTCTTGTGGAGGTCTCCACGCTGATCTTTTTTGTGCTGACGGGTTACAAGTTCCGACCAGCATCCAACAACCCCTACCTGCAGCTTCCCCAGGACGAGGAGGACGTGGAGATGGATGAAGTGTAAGAAAACCTTCACGCTTAAATGAACCGCGTTTCACTTTTTTAAATTTTGACTATTGGTTGATTTTCCTTTTTTTGGGGGGTGAAAAAGAAAAGTTGTTGCATCTCAGTCAACTTCCTGTTCAGACAGCTTCTGCTTTGAAGCATCTCACAAAGAGTACGCATGTGCCTGCCGCCATATTGGATTAAAACAACATGAGGAATACATGGTGCCACATGTTTGTCTACAAATATGAACATTTCATGCTGGTCCTTTCTTCCTTTTGTTTGCATGCAGAATTTCAAAATAAAGTTTCAGTATTCATTCCCCTCAGTCAGGAAGAACTATTGACTGTATATGAGAACTGGGCAGAGTGACCCCCCCCCCCAATGTTCCAAACAGGAAGTATCTGTTGCTTCCAAGAAGCCAAAATCCCACAGACTTCTATAGAAAAATAAACGGCTATGTCTCAGTCATTCTAGTTATAAGAATAACAATTCTTGCTCTGAGATATTTATTTATATTTTTTTATTTAAAAAAAAACAGTAGTTTGATACAGATAATAGATTGCATTGTTAGGAAATTTTCACAACAAATAAACCTTTTAAAATATCCATTCTTCCCTTTATTTTACCCATAATTGGCAAGAGTGGTTGCCATAGAAACGCTGACTCAGAGCAATTCTGACCAATCACTGCTAATTGACATCGTTTTCCTCCAACATGGCAGCGTCCACAATGCAAAAAAAAAGCATCTGATATCACTTCATTTTGCTGGAGCCGGAAGTAAGTCGTTTTTACAAGTTAGGTCACACTCACTCAGTCCAGTTCTCATCTACAGTCAGTGAGAGGAATGGTATATTTTCAATCCAAATGAATATTTCCCTACAGATCGTTTTAAATCAAATTTAATTTGCTTTGATGTTGTATTTGTGGGGGTGTCAGCCACATTTCTGAGCCTCTGACGTCCAGCACAGGAAAAATTTGAAGAGATTTTCCTGTAATTGGTTAAATAAAGGCTTAATAAAGAATATACATTTTTAAAATATTCCTTTTTTTATAAGCACTTGATCCTTTCAACCCTTTGATCTCAGACTGTGATGTTTTTCTTCTTCCATTTAACCAAGAATAAAACATGTCCAGCCCCAAGTCTGCTCCAAGATGCCCCCTGGTGGGGAAAATTGATTCCTTGAAGGACATTCAACAACACAGAATATATATATATATATATATATATATATATATATATATTTAATTGATGCCTTTTTTATTTTTGTTTAAAAAAGTAACTATTTGTAATTAAAGCACATTTAAAATTGAGCATATTTCTTTATTTTTTCAGGGTGACCGAGTCAGGTGCTCTGGAAGGAATTTCCAAAGTCAAGAAGACTTCTAACGGACGTGAGCGCCAGAAAGAACCCGTCGCCATCTGAGCGAAGAGCTTCATCTTCCAGAGAGACCAACTGAACCCCCCCCTCGCATGGCGAATGGAAGGTGGTGGGAGGGGGACACAGATGGACCAAGACTCCCTGCTTTCATTGAAGGCTTTCCTCTTGAAACTGAGTGGTTCCAGTGGTCATGTCCGCTGTCTGGCTATGCAAAAAAAACAAAAAAATAAATTAAAAAAACAAAACAAAAAAAGGACTAACATGCGGGACGCTCCGATTTCTCCACACAGAAACTCCCAAGATTCCGGAGGTTTCTGTTGACGCGGACTTGTGGAGATACTGAGACGAGCCCTTTTTTTGGTCGCTGTTGTTTTCTTTTCAGTTTTTCTCCAAAGATAATTATTTTAGAACAGAAATTTGCTCTCGAGTGTGTTTATAAACTATTTAAAAACGGTACTTCTGGAAGCCTTCTTACCTTCTCTTGTGTGAAGCTAGAACATTGTGCGTACGTGAATGTGCGAAGCTGCAGGATTTTTTTGGAGACAATGGCCCAAACTCAGGTAAAAGGCTCATTCGGTGTAGTTCTATTTCGGCACTGTATCCCACCGCTCAGGGGGCGGGGCGTTATCATTTCCCATCAGTCATGGTGCAACTTCCTGTTCATGCAGCACATTTGTTTTTGCTTTTGCTTCTATGGATGTTTGAAGTTGTATATTTCAATATGTTGATTTCCTGCATAACCACATGTTTCCTGTCTGCGCTGAGGAGGGAGATGTTCTCCTCGTTTGGACCTCTGCTGTAATTTAGTGCTTTGAGGAAAGCTCCTCCTCCTCTTTCAAATTCTGACTCCAACTTATCAGAGCGGTGGTCCTGCTTTGATCTCTTGTTTTTTTTTTTTTTTTCTTTTTGGCCTGGATGTTGCAGGAGAAGTGTCTTTGCAGCTTTCTAAACACTCGGTTTTATCATTTGCTCTTGATGATGTGAAGCTTTTCCTGATGACTACTTCTCTGTTTTCGGCCCGTGCAGCCAGGCTCAGTACACGTGTAAATAAGACTGTTAATACAGAGA
Source organism: Oryzias melastigma (assembly GCF_002922805.2). Lineage (NCBI taxonomy): Eukaryota > Metazoa > Chordata > Actinopteri > Beloniformes > Adrianichthyidae > Oryzias > Oryzias melastigma. The sequence goes on along the minus strand of NC_050512.1, from coordinate 10,411,299 downwards.
ATTTCTTCATGTTTCGGGTGAAATCCACAGATGAGATTTGTTCTTTTTTTTGGCAACAAGTTGAGTAAGTTAACATTAAACAGTTATCGGAGTCTCCTGATGTTTAACCGTTCCTGTTGGCAGAAGACAGAGCTGCTGTGTTTACACTTTGTGTCTCCAGGCTCTCAGTATTGGAGCTAAAGAAACAGGTTCGTTTAAAGGTGGTGAAGAAAGGTGAATTATTTTTGCTGTTTTTGCTCATTAAAGGAATCTGATTGATGTTTATATTATTGTCACAATAAACCGGATTTCTGAACGGATCTGATCACTCTTCTTTCTAACTCTGCACAGTTTGAACCCTTTTTTCAAGGGAAATATTGATGAAGTATTGATTGAAAATAAAATCTATAAGTTTAGGATTCAAATTGAAAACTCTCGTAAACAGGAAAGAAAACGTTTTCTCCTTTGTTTTTTTCTGATTTAAAGTTTAGATCTGATGTTCAGGTTCATGGAAATTGCATTTATTTATTTAAAATTGGTTTTTAGGTATTCATAAGAGTGAATAATGTAAAGAAAAATAACTATAAGATGAATCGATCCCTCCATCCATCCTCTGAACCTGTCGAGGCTAACCCAGCTACTGTGGTGAAGTTGGATACTTGATCAGGTCAGAAGTCATTTGCAGGCCTATAAACACACACACTTTGGGGACATTTAGGATCATCAAATAACTATGAAGCATGTTTCTAGACTGTGGGAGAATAGAAAACCCACGCAGCCACGAGGAGAACAGACATCTGGGATTCAAACAATTACATTCTTGCTGTGAGGAGGGAGTGCTAACCACTACTCCACTGTGCAACCCTGATCAATGCAAAAAGGAAAAAGTTAGTGGGAAAAAATAGTTGTGAAGAAATACCAATTTATGAGCAAACTTGTCAAACTGACCTGACTAAAGTGATATTAGATGTAAAAGTCACATTTACTAAAACCTTAATTGTGTTCTTACAATTTCTTACTCAATGAGACTTTCTTTGATTCCTGCAGTAGCAACAGAATTATTTTTTAATGATATTGGGTTGCCGTGCCCCCACTACAAACCCATTTTTGATTAAAACTGTTTTTTTTTGTCTTTAAAGATTTTTTTGATGCATTTTTCTGATGTTGGGGGACAAATATGAAGAAAATTAAGATTAAAATTGTATTTTTGAGTATTTCTTTATTCAAATTGTTGTGAATCAGGAGAGCAAGTTTTCTCTATTCATCCTTCGGCTCGGCTGTATTTGCAGTTTCCTATATGAGATTAGAGACAGTAAAGATCAGCTTGTTTGGTGGGTTTCCAAGACAAATGAAGGACTTTTTAAGTAGATAAGTCATACAGACATTTTTAAAGGACCCATTACATTTTGTTAAGTTATGAAATATATAAAGTTGATTAATTTCCCCCGTGTCTAATACAATGTTTTTAATGTGTTTTTATGTAATACTAATTAAGATGTTTTTTATTGCATATCTTATTATTTTATTATTATGTAGAAAATATGCTGGGCGGGCCACTAGCTCACAGCTCTGAGCTCTCAGCAATGAGGGGAAGAGGAGACGGGGGTGCTCCCACCCCCATTGATCCCGCCCACAAGAAGGCGAATTTCTAAAGAACTGCAGAAACTATCCTAGAAAACGATATAGGTTATTGGAATTAGGCTATAAAGAATAAAATCATAATTAAAATCAAAGTGGATCAAAAGGTGATCAGAGTGGAGCTTTAATCTGAATTCACTTTAATCATCCAGGTTCCTCTCTTCCCCCCAACCCGTCCCTCCTCGTGGGCGGGGCCGGTCCCGGTCTTCTCTGCAGTGTACCCCCCCCCTCCATCTGCAGTCTGCAGTCCCATCACTGCTGCGTCCTGCGGAGAGCGCGCGCGCACCACCGTCGGAGATGTAAGTCTGTAGCTTTCATTCTTAGGTTTTGACATTTTCAATCTGCAGCTGCTATCAACCTTTGAATAACGTTTTTAATTATGTTACAAAATCAAAGCGGATATGTTATGAATAATTCTGTCAGGTTCAGTTCTGAGGCGCATAAACAAACATCAGCGGTAGATTTTTGGATGGAGGATTTTTCCTGTAAGTATCGTTTGTGACCCCGATTGATCACGAGACGGATCATCCGTGACCTTAAAACGCCTTTGCATGAGACAGCGATGATGCAGCAAACACACCCCCTCCCCTCACCTCACCTCTGTGGGGGCAGGAAGCGTGTCCCGTTTCAGCTCTGCAGAGCCGGGATGCTGCTGACGCACATGCAGCTGCACCTCAAACCTCTGCAGCGTCCCAGGACTTTGGTGAAACGATGTCATCATGGTTATTTTCCTCCAGATAACTTTGCACCAAACTGCTTTGTTGTTGTGAGTCTGTGATGTGCAGACTCATGTGTGTGTCCTCCTGCAGGGCTTTCACCTCCCTTCTTGTCGTTTGGATCCTGGCGGTTTCAGCTCAAGGTAGCGTTGGGTAAGTGTTTAAAAGTCAAATCATCTTTATATTTATTCTAAAGAGAGTTGGAAGTTTGTGTATTTTCTACATCACAAATACACTCTTTTTCAGACTGTTTGTTTTTTATTTTCTCTGTTCCTGATAACAATATTAGAAATGCAACATTAAGCTTAATTTTCTTTAAAAATGTCATTTATTATCAGAAAATGCCACAAGAATGTGTTAAAACAGCATTTTCATTAGTGTCTTCTGCTTTTCCTCTCCTGTATTTATCAATGGGTTTAAAACTAAAGCAAGAAGTTTTGCAGTGTCTGTTCAGCAGAACACAAACACTGATGCACTATTAAAAAATAAGAACAATCAAAGCAAGTTGCTTTATTTCAGTCAAATAAGGACTGACATTTAAAGTTGCTAGTTTTTTTATTATAACTTTAGACAAAAGAAAATCCCATAATTTAGAAATTAATACTTAAAATATATGAAACTTATGAGTTCAATTCAGGAATTAAACTCACTTAATGATAACCTAATTTACTGTGATGCACCTTTAAAGATTAGATGCATTATATATTTTGCATGTTTTCCATTTACGTTAAATATTCACTCCAAGATTATTGTGTTTTTGGTGTTTTTAACATGTTTTTGTGGCATTTTTAATTATGATGGAGAACATATATTAAGAAAATTAATCTCAAAATTGAATTTCTGAGTATTTCTTTGTTGAAATTGCTGTGAATCAGGAGCAGATTAAAAGGACAGTTTAAAAAAAAAAACTATTTGTTATGTAGAAAACGGTTGGGCCACAAACTCCCGGCTCTGCTCCATTTTGATCCATCCAAATAAATCCATGTTTGTTCTCCACGTCCGAGCTGGTATCTGGTTTAAAGCCGTTCGTCTGGATAGTTCTAATATTGCTCACTGTTTTTGTTGCAGTGGTTGGGGTGTGAGGGGCTGTAAACGAGATCTCTCATGTGTGGGTGACAGTAGTGGGGGCGGGGTGGAGGGGAATTTCTAATGAACTACTGCTGATCTGCAGAAATGTTTTAAAATGTTGGCTAAAAATGTCATAATCATAATTAAAAGACCACTGAGAAAGCGTTTACAGTCGATCAAAAGTCAATCAGATGAATGAATACAGAGAATAAAACAAACTAATACATTACTAACCTCCATTCTGTGTTTTTATTGCTTTGAAAAAGTATAAATGACATGCTCACATATCTTTGGTGCTAAAGTGTTGCCAAAAAGTGTGTTTTTATGTTGTGTTTTCAGACCGAGCACCAGCACCAGCTTCTGCACCGAGTCCAAAGAGTGTTTGGAATATGAGCTGATCTGCAAAACGGACGAGTATGAAGTGAGTGTAACCGCACCCCCCCCCCCACACACACACACACAACGCAGCTTTTTACATGTGTGCGTTTGTGTCCAGGTTCGACACTACAGCCCCACCCGCTGGATTTCAACAGACGCCGAGGCTTATTTCATGGGGGTGGGTGCAGCCATGGCTTTCCGGAGGCTCTTCCAGTACATCACCGGCGCCAACGAAGGAGGTGAGGAATCGAAACGGAGAGTTCCCAACGTCTGAGAGCTACTGACATCATTTACTCTGCACAGGCGTTCAGATGGAGATGACGGCCCCCGTCCTGGTGAAGATCCCAGAGGACAGCAAGATGTGGGGGCCGGCTATCTACACGCTCAACTTCCTGCTGCCCGCCGCCTATCAGGAAGTCCCACCGGCCCCCACCAACGACAAGGTGAGGGTACGGGACGATGCAGAGCTGAACATGGTTTCAGAAAAAATCAAATGTACAAAAACTTTATAATCGAGCACATGTCACGACAAAAAAAGAAAAACAGAAATCTTGAACTTTTTAGCATAAACACTCAATATAAATGCCTTAAGGTTCCACTCCAATCGCCTTTTATCATTTTAAAAGCATTCTTTTAATTATTATTTTACAGTTTTTGGCCAAAAAAATGTTTTTTCTAGAACATAGTTTCTGCAGAGCAGCAGGATTTTATTAGAAATTCACATTTTTAGTTGTAGGAGGAACTGTTGGTGCAGAGAAAGTCTGTTCTTGTTTCCCATCAATCTGCTAACATTATGGACGCAATATTGGATCTAAAATAAAAAAAAAGACCATTGTCATTGGATTGGGTCTTTAAATGGGCCAATAATTGCATTAAGCTTAACTAACTTATGGTTCAGAGCTTTAACTCAATTAAACTAAATTAAAAAATTAAACTTAATTAAAATTCCAAATAAGAATTTGGAGTTAACCTCCCTTTCTCGCCTGAAACTTGGCATTGTTTAGGATGTCAATATAAGGATTCAAATCCTGCATAACAACACATTTCATGATGTCATTCAAGTGTCCAAAATACAGAGAAATGTCCAAAAATTTTTTCCTGTGGTGGCTGCTTTTCATTTGCTCCTCCTAGTGGCAGAATTGCACATTGCAGTCATTCCTTTACATAAACATAACTCGCCACAGAAATGGGTTAGAAACTTGCTATTTTTTTCCCACATCCTTATATTTTTAGAAGAAGTTTTAAGTTGCTTCATTGAGTTTTTCATTCTCTCATCTTGCTGATGGTTTGTCGCCCTCACAGCTGTATTTCACGGAGATGCCGCACATGAACGTGTATGTGAGGAGCTACGGAGGGTGGATGCTGTCCATCGACTCCCGGAGTCATACTTACCTGCTGACTGCAGAGCTGGAACGAGTGAGAGCTGCATACAACCATAGCTACCACTATGGCGTTGGCTACGACAGGTACGTCTTCTTTTTATATTGTTTCTTAGTCATGGGGCCTTTAAATCTTATGTTCCAAAATCTTTCTGGAAAGCGTTTTATTTTTTAGGTTGTATATCTTGAAGTGTTTGACTGCTGTCCTCTGTGTTTGTTGGATGATTTCAGCCCCTTGAAGCTGCTGAACAGACACAATGAGGTTTGGTACGTGGCCGAGGGCCAGCCTGTCTGCTCTGACCCACAGGAGCCCACTCCTGCACACACGACCCGGCCCACTCCGACCCAACCGCCCTCAGCCTCCCCGTCTGACTTCCTCCGACGCATGCTCTCCGACTCCGCCGTGATGGTGTCCTCCAACGTGTCCTCCAACGCAACGTTTAACGCCTCCTCGCTGCTGCCTTCTGACCCCTCCCCTCTCCTGCCATCCAAAGCACCAACCGATCGTCCCTCGGACCAACCCCTTAACTCCACCCATCCGGCCCCCTCTGCTCAGATGCCCCTCGAGACCTCCACCAACTCCTCAGATCCTGTGTCTGAGAGTCCGCTGCCAGAGCTGCAGCCTGACGCCGAGCTGTGGAACAGCACAGCAGGCAGCGCGATGGACTCCGAAGCCGAGCCGAGCGCTGTGTCTGAGTCCGCCAATGCGGTTTAGCATTTCCTGTTAGCAGAATCAAACGCCTGTTCTCTGTGCGTCTCCGTCCTCCTTGTAGCACCTCCTGCTCCACGCTACACCACAGCTTTAGCGCCAGAATCATGTATCACCAAGTACGCTTTTCCACTTCTTCTCCAGCATTATCCCACATTTATATCCTAAAATGAGGTCACCTGTAAGCATTCATTTATGTGTGGAAGCAAGCTAAAGTAGAATGGACTTTCATGACCACTTTTTGTTCTACATTACTGTACTTTTAGCAGCACATAGGTGTGTGTCAGCACACACGTCCAGCGTGATCTCTGCTGCCGCATTAACCCTACAAATTAGTAAACTTTGGAAACAAATAGTTTATAAACTTCATAGTTGGCAAGTATGCACTTCAAATATCTGCTGATGTGTAGGTTTTGTGAAATGTGTGTGGAATTTAGGCCAGCTTCATGACTCTAATAACTCCTATGAGACAAAATAATAATAATAATATTTGATTTTTATTCATAAAAGAAGGAAAAACTTACATCTTGTTCCTAAAATGTTATTTCACGAGAGATGAAAGCAGCTTTTGTCCAGGTACATCCTCCTCTCACACCACTCCATGATCACCTCCTCCACGGTTCAAAATCATGCAGTCATGACCTTTTTCACCCAGCTTCTCCATGTGTTCTCCTGAGGTGTTGAATGCTAGAAAAGCAGCAGAAAACCAGCATCTTGAAGGTTTTGCTTCATCAAAACTATAAGCTGTGATTCTATGTGCACAGAAAATGTTAAAAGGTGAGAATGTTCTTCCTCACACAGCAAAAGAAAAACACCACAAGTTGAGAAAAAGATGTAAATGTAAAAGATTTTTTTTAGGCTTTAAGAACTTCAATGATTAGATCTTTTTCCAAAAACTGTTTAGCCACAAAACCTTTTATCTCAAACCGCCGTATTTATCTGGGATTCATGGTTTGAAGCTTGCTCTGGCATCACTCTGAAAACTTGACAGACTTTGTGGGATGTATTTACTGTATGTAGTCTAGCTGTTGTGGGACGACACCAAAGATCTGAGTCTGGTGCACTCCGCTTCCAGAGGAAAAAGGTTCTGAGGAAGACGCAATAAAAGCTGAACTTGTTCAATTCATTCTGGTGTTTGTGGTGATTTTCTTTCTTCAAATGTTGGTTGTACTGTTTATTACACACAACTAAATTAAATAATAATTTAGAATAAATTAAACTAAAGGAAGTACTAATTTTCAAACAAACAATACAATTAGTGTCTAGATTTGGGATTTAGGTTATCTTTCACAAACAATAAGGCCCAATATGAATTCTTCCCTTTCTCCCTACCCCTCCATTTGAAGGGACTTGTGAAGTGCAAGTGGTGTCTGAAATATATTTTTTTAATGTCCTCCCCTCCAAGCGGAGGGATACACACGCTGTGCCATGGAGGAGAAGCAAATTTCTCCACGCGGATGCGCTCTGAAGCACATAGGTTTAGATTATAATGTAAGTCATGGATATTTGTGGTATTATGACCTTTTTAAAGTTTTAAAACCAATGTTGTTATGTGTATTCGAGCTAATTTCATCTTTTACAAGAAGAAATCAAAGAAATAAGATAAAAAAAGAAGGAATCTTGGAATTTGGATTCTAACAGATACAAATTAAGCTTTCTTTTTGCCTTTGGTCTTAAAAGAAAGTCACATTGTTTAATATTTTGTCGGATCACCTTTAGCTTTAATTATGAGACACATTTAAAACTGCATTGTTTTAATGAGATAACAAAGGTCTGCACTCTGTGGTGGTCGGTCCATGTGTGAAGGCGATGTCGCGCTCACGTAAATTGAGACAGAGATTTTTTTTTTTTTTTTTTTTTGGAATGTGCTTATTCCTTTAAGAAATGATCACTGATGAAATAATCTGGTCATTTTTACCTCCTCAGATGACCTCATTTAGGGCCCTCTGCCCACATGCTCGGACTTCAAGCACGAGGGGCAATACTGTTATTTGGTCCTTAAGATCACTTATTTCTTTACTCTTATCATCATATACTGTATATTTATAGTTAACAGCTACATTATAGTTAACAGATTTGAGACATTTCCGGACTTAAATATAAACAAACATTTTTAGATCCAGTAACCTAAAAACGCCCCTCTTTAGATCAAGGTCAAAAGAGGGTCAGAGTGGGACTTTAACCCTTTTACTTGAGTTAATACTTGTTTTCTCCAAGAAAATCATGTTTTTTTATCATTGTGGATAAAAAAATTGAAGTATATTATATGGTTACCCATGTTTATGTAAGAGTGTTACAGTACGGCAAAAAAAGACGTTTTCCATGACACGTCATTTAGCATTTTCTATAAGTTTATTGTACAAAAAAGATTTTCACAAGCCTCCAGTGCTCACATATCACCAGTTTCATCAAACCACATCATATTAGTTTGAAATTAGCTTATACCACACACAGCAAATAAGCATTCATGCTGTAGAAATCATCTCAGAAAACCACTGACAACTTTAGCGAACATCAGATACTTTAGCTATCTGTTCAGAAAGATCGTTCACTCAACAAAGAAAAGATGCTTCAACCCACAATTCATCATACAAAATCAAAGTCCTGTCGGGTTTGTTTGGCTGTTGGTATAAAACAACGTAAAGAATCCGAGTGGGGCAGCAAAGGCGCTTCTATCAAAGCTTTAGCGCACAACTATCCAAAAAGAAACATTTTTAGTCTCCAAATAAAAATCTGTACTTTAAATAATTAAAGTATAATGTTTTATAAGACACGGATGAGTGACTCTTCTGAATAAAGTCATTTAACGGGACGTTTCTGTGTCTCCTGCACTCTGATCAACATTTTTATGAACATAAAGGAGAATAGGTCTAAAGTCAGAGACACACAAATTTATCTGCGTGCACATGTGTTACTACTTCTCTGTTTGAAAGTTTTTTTTAAACCCTATTTATGTGACATTTTCCGCTCCTCATTTTACAACAGCCACCTTCTTGTTAATACTGGCTCTCCGGCTTCCTCCTCCTCCTGCGCCTCCTCCTCCTCCTCCTTGCCATAGATGGCTGGGGATGGTGAAGGCGTCCACACTCATCCCCACTGTTTTTGACGGAATGGCGCTGAACTGCTTCCTGTCTGAGCTGTATTTGTAGATGGACTCCACTTGGTTGGAGGAGAGCGTCCGCGGGCCCACGCCGGTCAACCTGACAAGGTCCTGGGAGTCGGGGTTCATGGTGTACACGCCGCGGAACTGACAGCTGGAGTCGCGGAAGAGGATCAGGAAGTGGTTGGCCGAGCTCTTCTCCATCTCCTGAAATGGAAGCAAAGATAAAAATCAGAAATGTTATTTAGATTCGCAAACAGCAGGTTTCTAACATTTGAGAGACATCAAACCCCATACCTCAAAGATCTTGTTCTTTTGTGTTTCATTGACCTTTCCAGCCAGGCAGCAGCGGGAGAGAGCGTTGTGAATGATGAATTTATTTGACCTAAAGCTTGGTTCTTTAAAGAGCTTTGGGCCTAAAACAAAGCAAAAGCATAACAGGATATATAAAAAAGGTAAGTACTTCATACCAATCTTCCAGTTCGGATGCACTGTTCATTTGTATACCTGTGTATTCTGGGGCCGGGGAGGTCCCGTTGGACTCACATTCCTTGTCTTCAATGGCATTTGTTGGCTTTTGTGTTGCACTTTGAGCAGGAGAGTCAAGGCAGCTGCTGCAGAAGAGTCAAACACTGAGTTCCCACCTCATCTCCCTTATGTGCAGACAGTTTAGGAATGAGCTGTCTCTCAGTCAGATCAGAAGTTGTTCTTATAAAAAAGATCTATAAGCTAAAGTATGATGCGTTATGTTTTATTAGCAACAATCATAGAAACACATCTTGAAAGTTTTCACTCAGAAATGTGTAAAAAAGATTGATTTAAAAAATGTGATCAAGGTTACCAATTTTTTAATGTATTTATTTTAATACGGACCAAACAGTGCATGACCTCTTATCTGGAAATGCAAACAATGGATTTCAAAAAGGAGACCTCCTGCTTTATGAATTTTAAATTAGTCCATAAGTGACATCAGGCTAACAGGAAAACATCAGAAATGTGCTCTGTGGGCCCCCTTGTCTGTAGTATATCCCACCTAATTTTCCATGTAAGGAAAAATGGGTCTGAGCTCTTATGGATTCAATATCTTGATAATGTTACATAACATATTTCAAGATGGTCAAAATGCAGATTTCTGGGTATGATTTATAACAGTAACTTAAAAACAAGAAATCCCAGACAGTGATTAGCTAGACACAGGTCAGTTCTTCAACACTTGGTTGTCACAGGTAAACTCATTGTTTACTGCTTTGCATAGAAGCAACACATATAGATTTATCAAGATGATCAAATTGTTTTTATGGATTAGAGATCTCATAGTTCCTTACCAGCCAATCAGAACACTTCGCTCACAGAATGCAGGACTGCTTGTAGTTCCTAGAATTTCTAAAAGTACAGTTGGAGGTAGAACCTTCAGCTATCAAGCTCCTGTTCTATGGAATAAGCTCCCAGCTCATGTCAGAGAGGCAGGTACAGTTTCTACCTTCAAAACTAGCCTTAAAACATTCCTATTTGGACAGGCGTTCTGCCAGACTAGCCAGTAATCATAGAATAATTAACATAATGCTCCCATACTGTTCTGAAGTTTGGGGAAATAATTATTATAATCACATACTTCTCCAATATATGCTTGAAATATAAATTATGAAATATGTATATTCTCTACATAATAACATAGAAGGCTGCTAGAAGTTAGAAGCTGGGGAAAGTATGGTGCACTGGGGCTCTGTCCTCTTTTCCATCTACTTCTCCTCTCCTCTACTTTTTTATCTACTTCTAATTGTATGCCTTTGTTGGTGGTGCAGTATAATTCACATGTTTTTCCTTCTCTCCGACTCCCCTGTGGGAGACCGGGAGAGATTGCAGTTTCCGGGAGACTTGTTGGTGATCCTGACGAAGCCCCGCCCATCTGGATGAAGCCCCGACACCATCCTGCATCTCTGAGTGGGAGTGATTCCTGGTGGGTCGTCTGTCCTCCTGCTCCTGGTCGTGGACTGCAGTTCTGCTTCATCTGGACTATGGACTTAATCATCACTCGTCCCTCAGCTCTATATGAATGAACTCTACTCATATATGCAGTTTTAGCAGCTAACTTTTCTTTAACCGTTCTGGTATCGCCTGTCCGTCCTGGGATGGGATCTCTCCCTCATGTGGGAATCCCTAAGGTTTCTTCTTTTTTTCCTGACTCAGGTTTTTTTAGGAGTTTTTCCTTACCGCGAGGGAGGGTCTAAGGACAGGGATGACCGTTCTTTATAGTCTGTTTAGTTTTTACCTATTGTGCATATTTTATGACTCCATCTGTGCATCTGTAAAAACTACAGGCATGAAGCCCAATGAGGCAAATTGAATTTGTGATATTGGGCTATATAAATAAAATTGAATTGAATTGAATTGAATTGAAGTTTAGCAACATTTTTTTTTCATCCTAAAGAATTTATGCACTGGTCAGCAGTGGATGCAGTTTATTATATTTTACACTGTTAGCCCAAGTGTGCAGACCGCTAATTCATCTAGACAATAACGTCCATCTATCTTCACAACCCACTGGGTGCATCCTGAAAAGGTCAACAGTCTGTTCTAGCGCCATGGACTCAGTCGGGAATCAACTTATGAAACATGTATTTGGACTGTGACAAGAAGCCGGAGTGCCCAGAGAAAATCCTCTTTTGCACAATGAGAACTTGCAAACTCAAAACAGAAAGGACACACCTGGGACTTGAACCAGGCCCTTCTCTGTAAGGTAAGAGCGTTAACCACTACGCCACCGTGCAGCCATTGGTGGTAACAGTAACATAACAAAGGAATGTGACTATACACAAGCTTCCTCAAAATAGGACTCCAGTGGTGTACAGACAATGCTTGTCTTCTTGATTGGAAGATTGTAGGTTCCATTCTCACTGTGTCTGTCTGTGTGCCCTTTGGCAAGACACTAAATCCAACATTGCTTTGAACCTTTAAAAAAGGGGGAAAGCATTGCATTATAGCCCATTTATATAACACATTCTCATCCCCAACTCGTCACACATGGACGGTTGATGAAGGACCTCTTTCGGATCACTTTTTGACAATTTTGGTGTCCCCAACTTTTTTGACGTGCTGGCTATTCATAAAATCAAGGGTATGCCACCCTGGGGATGTGGTACCGGATGTGGAATGGTCCTCGGGACGCCTCCAGTCTCGGTACCCTAACCCAGTACTGGTTCGTGCCAGTACCGCAGCTGCCGTGTCCATTGCCGGGCTAGGATTAGGGTATCGGTACCGGGTTTGGGTACCGGTGCACTCCAGGTCACGGTACTGGACCAATTCCGTTTCACAGCCTGGAGGTTGGGGACCCATAATTGAATGGGAAAGCCAAAACCTCAAAAAACTATGAGTTGGGGACACCAAAAACGGGCCTTTAAAGTGGACAGCCTGAAGGACCGAGCCCTTCACGTGAAAAAGCGACGCGAAAGGGGTCCTTAACCAAACGTCAATATGTGACAAGTTGGGGATGAGAATGTGCCGATTTATCATAGCTCCTTGGCATATTTTCAGCAGTGGCTGTACTATAATAAAATAATCTATTCAAGGCTGTGAGAAGGCTTACTCTGCACCAACAGTGATTTTGTATTGAACTCCTGCAACTCTGCAGGAACTATGTCCAAGAAAACAACAGGTTTTCTTGATTTTGTCTAAAAATGCCATAATCATATTCAAAAGACCACTGGGAATAGTTTCACAATGGATCAAAAGATGATCAAAGAGGGTCTCTAAGAAACAGCGTTGGCCATAAGGAGAGTCGGGGAATAAGAGGTTGGAGCTCATAGAAAATGAACCGGAAAAGAAAGAGCAAAGAGCAGTAAAGAACATAGAGTACCTCTGTGGATTCTTTGTGGGTTCACTCTTGGCGTTCCCTGGCTCCTCCGTGGCCACGAGGTTAAGTGAGGAGTGGGAGTAAACTTTTGTCAACTTAGATCCTGGGAAAAAACACATTAAAAATGAACATCTTAGTCATCAGTGCATGTGCAGATCTGAGTGTTTTTTTTTTATAACTATGACCATTACCAGTCGCTCCTTTGGCTGGACTCAGAGAGAGCTTTGTTTCCTCTCTGGTCATGCTGCGAGGGCGTGAGCGGGCCTTCTTGGCTGATGATCGACCATGACTGGTTGACTTTTGCTTTAGAACCTTGTCCAGATCTTCCATTATTTTCAGCTGATGGCGGCGTGCATACTCCCCTCTGGTGAAATCGCCTCGGCGTGCTGGTGTAGCCGGAGGTGTTGGGGACGGCGAGGGTGTGCCTCTGGGAGGCGTGCAAGACGGAGATGCAACATTTCTGTCTGCAGATGCCGATCTGAATGAAAAAAAAATGTTGGAATGGTTACCTCCACGCATCAATATTTAGGTATCGAGCACCGAAGAGTTCAAATGCAGGTTGACCTTATTTCCTGCTCTTGCTCATTCCACTGTCTCCTCTTCCTTAGCTCCTCCGTCCTCTTCTGTTGGCGCTCCAGCAGCAGCGCTCTGCGTTGGGCCATCTCTCCTTCACTGTGAGTCTCGTCCTACAAGCACACATGCACATAGCCACTAAAAAAGGAGTGTAATGCAAACAAATATCCCTATAAGTACATTGGAAAAAGGTTTAAAACCCTTCCACATGTCAGACTTCTCACCTTAAAGAAGAAGCCAATCCCTCCTTTGGTTTCCACTTCAGCCTGATCTCCACTTGGCTTCAGGGTTTCAGTGGGGGCCTTGTGTTCTTTGCACTCAGTTTGCTGTTGCGGCGGATCGAGAGCATCTGTAGCTAGACTTATTTGTTCGCCTGGATCCGAGCTTTCTACAACAGGTGGCCTTGCAGATTCTGTGTGGTCACTCATGGAGTCGGAGGAAAACTCTTGCCCCTCGTCAGTTGGTTCATCGCTGGTTCCCTCTGGACCTCCAGCAGTTGATAAGGATGCCTCATTCAGTCCACATGGCTGCCCTGCAGCCACACCAGCTCTTGCGGCTTCTGCGTCCACACTGAATGCAGCAGACAGGGACAGAGTGTCACTCTCAAACGAACACTCGGATGGAGCCCCGGAGCTGCTACCTCCAGCTGGTCTCCGGCGCTCCTGCCTGGACTGAAGGAAGATGGGTAGCCCTCCTACCGCCTCGGCATCATCCTGCTCCAACTCCAGGCTGAACTGGGTGGGTGTCTCGCTTGAAGCTGTGTCGGAGGTGTTCTCGTCAGGCTGCTGTGGGAGCTGAGGAGACTCCTGAGGAGTCTGGGGACCACCGATGCGGAAGGAAGAGGAAGTCTGGACTTGACACTTGCTGGGGGAAACACGCCTCAGGTGAGGAAGAGTGTCCACATTCTGGGTCGGTGTCAAGACACGGTTCAGTGTTGGGAACTTGAGTTCAGAGGGGCGGGGCTGGGGCTGAAGCTGAGCGCGGGGGCCGTGTTTGGTACCACGCGAGTGAACTTTTGTGATGGGAGCTGGACAGGAGGAAGAGATGATGGTTTTAGGTGAGCCGGATGAAGGGAGGACTTGAGCGCGACGTGAGGGTGAAGACGCTGAAGCAGATTTAGACGCAGGAGGAATAACCCAAGCCTTGCTGGTGCTCCTGGTTGGAGTCCTTGTTGGGGTTCTTGGTGGGGTCTTTGTCGGTGTGTGAGGTGGGGTTCTGGGAGGAGTTTTGGTGATGTTTCGCGTCGTGGATTTGGGTGTGTTTCTCGGTCTTTGGTTGCTCAGGAGCTGCTGCTGCTGTTCTGTAAGTTTCTGCATGTCTTTCTGGAGTGACTGCAGAGCTTCACTCAGCTTCTGCACCACCTCGTTGTACTCCACAATGACACCCTCTCCTGGTTTGTCACCTCCTTTTTCAGCCTCAGCTCCCTTCTTGCTTTCGATGGAGAAGGTTACTTGTTTCTCTAAGCGAGTAGGATTGGAAACAGATGGCTTTTCTTTCTCCTTCTCCACATCCTTGTCCTCTTTCTCCTCCTCTTGTTTCAACTGTTCCTCCATATGAGTGAGACGCTCGTCCAGCGTCAGACTATCCACCTCCGCCGTCTCTCCTTCTCCTTCTCCTTGCTCCCTTTTCAGCTGAAGGAAAGCAGTCTTTCCGAGTCTCTGTCTGTGTCTGGCAAAAATGGCTTCAATGCGTCTTTTTTGTGCTTCGATACTTTTGCGTTTTTCCTCAAGGCGGGCTGCCAGCTCCCACGCTTCAGAGCCGGGTTCTGGGCCTTTGGGACCCTGGTTGCCCTGATGGCCAGACACAGCAGCCGGAGTGGAAGGAGTGAGCGGAGTTCCAGGGGTTGCTGGGTTTGGAGATGATGCATAGTCCTCCCCGGTGGCGGCAGGATTTCTTCTTTGATGGTCTCGCTGTTCCGCAAAGCTGGTCATGCGTGGACTGTTGTTGGTACTGTGGTTTCCCTGACGACCGCTGGTGGGTCGGATGTTCCCAGGAGCATTTCTGGGAATGTCATCAGACGCTTCTGAGGAATCAATGCTGCCATCTCGCAGAACAGAGTCGTCATCACGTGACATGTCGCCGCTTTGTCCTGACCTGCCCCGCCCACTTTTCTTTTCAGCATCAGCTGACCAATGAGGGACTCCTGAGCGAGAGGGAGCAGAGCTACTCAGCTGAGGATTTTCCTTTTCTGGGGAATGCAGAAAAAAACCGGCAGGGGCTCCTTCAGGACGCAACCTGGGCTCCTGTCGGCTCCCTAACCTCCCCTTTTTCTCGGGTGTTCGCCCCTTCCTCCGATCTTTGCTGTTGAGGGTGTGAACCACCTGCAGAGCTTCCTCAATAGTGGGAAGCTCCCCGAGGGGTGCAGTGTACGCGTGAGGGCCCCAGGCAGACCGCTGTGAGGGGGCCGAAGCACTGACCAGGTGGCTGAGGTCTTCCGGCGGACTGTATGGGATGTGGGCCATCCCTGTCATTGCCGCCGGTGAGGTCATTGCCGGGACACCGGCGGTGAGGTCATCGGTGCTGACGGAGCGAAACACAGAATCTATTGGGTTTCCCATGACAATGTCAACATCACTGTCCAGGCCAAATGGGATGCTGAAAGTCACTGCAGACAGAGGACGACTGCGGAAGAGTGGATGGTGACAGAAAGATGGAGAAAAGGATGCAAACGATTGTTGAAAAGCAGGAAAACACTGAAGCCAAAGACAAAAGAAATTAAAATACGAATGCAAAGCAACACCCATGATCTATATTTACTAACCTGATTTGTTTCTTTGTCCAACTTTTACTTTCTGAAAATAAGATTTTAAAAAATCAATTATTTTAATTCAGCTGGTTATCATGATGCTTGTGAATGATGCAGTTATCCTACCTGACGATACAGAAGAAGGCAGGGGGACAAAAGGTTGTTTGAGGATGAAAGCAGGAGAACCACTGGAAAAAATAAAGGTAAGTATGAAAGATTGATAGATTAGTTGATAATATTTACTAGTCAAAGTTTCCCTAAAAAGACGTTTTTGCAGAGGATCTGAGTCTGCTAATTTCTAGAAATTAAAGTCATGCTTAGAAACATTAAACGAATTGGATTATCAACCACTGTTGTGGAAATTCAACTTATTTGGCTCAAGATAAATGCATGAAAGATAAAATATGCTTGTGAAATGTCAAATTTAGGCCTACTTTAAATTATTTTCTGGCATTTTAACCCTTTAACAACTGGACTCTTTTTTTTTGCTTCCTAGTTGAATATTGACCTTAAATAAACACAGCAAGGATGAGATTCAGCTTTTAATTCATGTATGTAGTTTCCACGAAAGGCTGTTAAAAGTTTCAGGGTTTTGAAAAGGAAAAGCATTCAGCTTCTTCTACCTGAGGGTTGGTGTTGGGGTTGGAAATGTACTTCTAAGTCTTTTGTCACAAGTAATTTTGTGGGAAGATTTGCACATCCACAATTCCAACTGTGCAACTTTTGTTTCTTTTTTAAATAAGGCTCAGGTCAGGTCCACTGATACTCGGTTTGTGAGTCTTATTGCATTGTTTTCACATATTTATAGTGTCTATTGGTTCTTCCAGAAAGCCAGTACCTGTTGCTGTTCCCATTGACAGGACTTGTACACTCCAACAATCCAGAGACATCTGAAAACCACAGAAGCACGTCAACTCTAATGCATTCATTTGTAACAATGAAGACCTTCATTTGCTGATGAGCTGAACAAACTATTGACAAACCTGTGAGGTCAACGGGTTGAATGGGCTGAACAAAATCTGGTTTCTTCATTTCAAACCACTCTAGCAGCTCAGCTACGAGGCTGAGGATGTTCAGCTAACACAGGAAAGGGGTTTTGTTAGCAAAGATTTGACACATATCACATGTTGAAAGGTGATTCCCCATCCTAGAACGTTTTTTTTTTTTTTTTTGTATTTCTACACTGTGGACTATTTTTCCTTAAAAATATGTCCTTTGCTTGCAGTTTTGTGGGGCATTAGTACTTTTTTTTTTAAAAATTTAAGCGGAAGGTGACAGTGCTGTGACGTCAAAGCGGATGGTGCTCACATGCAGAGGTGGGGGGGCGTAGAGCAGGTCCTCCACAGCGAGCTGGCAGCAGCTCTGCAAGTTGCTGTCACAAAACTCCTTAATGAGCTGCAGGTTGTAGACGCTGTCCGCCACAGACATGGTGTCCTTCAGACACACATCTGGAAGGAACGCATGCAAAACAAAATATACAGTATTAATATACAATGCATTTATCTTTTTTTTTTTTTTTTTTTAGCAGGAATGGAGTAAAAGTTCATCAGGTTTTCTGTTAAACATAAATAAAGATCATACAAAAATATTTTTTTCAATTCAACCTGAGATCAAATTTAAGCAGCAGAATATGAAATCTATCACTTTTTTCAGTTTGGCTTCCATATCAACAGTAAACAGTTTTTTAAGGATGCTCGTTTGTGTACCCTCTAGAGGTAGCAGGCTAGGGCAGTAGTAGTACAGCACAGCAGCTATTGCACAGCCGTTAGAGAGGTCTTTGACGGCGGAAACCAGAGGGAAAGTGGGAGTGAGCTTGGACTGGACTTTGTCCTTCTTATAGCGGATCTATAGGAGAAAAGACAAGACAGAAAAAGGTTGAAGCGAGAAGAGAAAACCAATCGGCAAAGAGAAAGCAGAAACAAATAACGCCAAGTGGACAGCCAAACACAAAAAAATATGGAAAACAGTTAAAATAAATAACTTTTTGGTAATTGAGACTTAAAATTGCAAAGAAAATGTGACGGCAACGTGTACTGTGCGTCACTATAATGCCAGTACAAAAACGAGCACAGAAACCTAACTTACACACATTCAAACACATCAAACACCTGCTGCAGTGCAAAGCTTCAAACACAGAGAAAAGCAACATTTTAAAAAAGCTGTGGTTAGACAGATGCAAGTGAAGATGTGGACATCCTTTCCTGAGGCAACATGCAGCAAAAACAGGCACTACTGCTTTAAAATCTATTTTCTTCAACTCTTAACCCTCGGATGCTGAATCTAGATGGTGTGAATCAAAGCAAACGCTTCACTGTACAGTCTTGAGGCTGTGATTCATTTCCCTCAGAGGGTCAGTTTATCGGTGGACTTTATGGGTGAGGTGTTGCTGACTGAGCGGTGTGTCGGTGCGTTGCTACGGGAGACGAGGAGGATGGGGTTGGGGGGGGAGAAGAGCGAGGTGTTATACGTTACCACTGGCGGCTTATTCCCCGACTCCTTCAAACAAAAAGCGATAGCATGCTGGATGGGGATGGCAGAAAGAGGGAAACAGGCATAAATGACAAGGAGGCCGTTCATCAGGGGGACCGCCACACCACGAAATCACACGGCAGGGGGAGGAGCAACAGAGGAGGAAGAGGAGAGAAAAAAAACACAAAGGAGGCATATATGTCTTTTGTATTCTTGAAGGTTTTTCACCTCCCTCTGCTCCTCTCCAAGACCCACCAACCGTCTGCACACTTCCACATGAGACAGATGACTGATGCAACAGTCAGAGACATCAACATCAACCCAAAACATCGTCAGACAAAGATGTAGCTACGGGACACATGTGACATCTAACTGCTCTGTTTACAAGCTCAGCAGAGAAACGAAATGAAAAAAAGTACACTTTAGGCAATTCCAGTGTCCACAGAAAGACAGGTTTGTGCAGCTCTTTCAGCACAGAAATGTCAGCCAGAGCAGAGACGGACAAAGACAAACGAGGGGTGCACTTACTGGGACTAGTTTCCAGTACCAGCGGTTGGACTGACACTGCCAGAGCGAGGAGTGACAGAGGCAAGCAGAAAAACAGACCAAAGACGGTGTTACAAGCCTCACCATCACTGCAGCAGCCCACACAGTGCTTTTAAACACACCGAAAATGATCGTTCAGCCAAATTTGGTTGATTTTTGATCAATCTGAGCTTCAGAGCAAGTTTGAGGCAAAAAGGGTTGAGTTAAAACATTACAAGTTAAAAACAAGATGTTTTTACGTTGTTATACATGAAACCTCTACCAATAGAGATAGTAGAATTAGTTCTGGTGAGATTTATTAAAATAAGTTTTAATTTTATGCCCTTATGGGACAAATTAATAACTTGAAATGATCTATAAACACTAATATTTAAATATATTGCTTAGAAATGTAAGGTCTCAAAAAACGTTTCATAAATTTAACCCTCTGACGCCTGAATTTATTAATTTATATTTTTATAGTTATAATTTTACTTTCAAATAGAAGCTAAATTAAGGTCATTTTAGAGCCGAAGTGGTTTAACGCATATTTGCACCAAGAATTCTCCCCAAATAAGCACAAAGTAGTCCAACTCTCCTCATTTCTGGAACATAATCATCTTAAAGTAAGAATAGTTTTACACATTTAATGACAAATTTGTCAAAAACGAAATGTAAGTGAAATTAGTCAAATTAATCTTTACAGTTTCCTTAAATCAAACATGCCTGACTCATGATAAAAGATCCATCCCCATTCACAAAATTATTGTGCAATGTAAAAAAAAAAGCTTTATTAGAGATATTATTTAAAATAAGATGTTTTTAACCCTTTAACACCGGAGCTCCAGTATTTCTGTTCCTTGATTTACTGTAACTTTTCAACCATTAACTGGAATTACGTTAATCGTGTAAACAGCGTCACCGACAGCGCCTTAGGTGTCAAAGGGTTACGACCAAATGACTCCCAAAATTTTCAAGATTTATTGCCTCAAAAATGTTGTCTTTTATTAAGTGTAAAATATATATTTATGCAGGAAACTAGACAAGAATGCTTGTCAAGATTGTATGTTGTTGCATCCTATGGGGTGCAAAAATATTTGAAACATGTGCAGCTTTGTTACCCTGTCCTGAACGGGCTGCAGGTCTGTGCAGGTCTGGGATTTGGGGAGCTCGTCTTCTCCTTCTGTGATTTCTCTCAACTTCTGGGTCAGCTGAAAAAAAAAAACAGGTTTCAGAAAACCAGGATGAAGGATTATTTCTAACTATCTCTAAAATGTGAAATTATACACTCTAAATCCAACTAAATCAAAAGAAAGTAAAAAAAAAGACAATTTTTTAAGAAAAATTTCTCTCTTGAAGTAAAATAGTATTTCAAAATCATCTTAGTTTGGGAAAACATGTGTTAATAACTAGAAACTAGTGACAAAGAGACCTAGTAACTTAATTTTTTTCTTAAAATAAGAATTCAGGATCACATTTTTATCAACATTGACAGATTTTTTTCCTTTATTGAAGAAAATCTACTAATAGGGTTAATATTTATTACTTATTTCAAAGTGTCCTGTTTTTGCTGTGTGTTTTTTTTAATACCTTTACTGGATTTTAACTCTCTTGTACAGATGCTAATCTATTTAATCTGGCCCACCACATGGAATTAAGTATATAATCCTTAGCAGTGCTTTATTTTCCCTGTAATTCTGATGTCTACCCATAGGTGGTGCACCACAAATAAATTGACCTTTGTTTAAGTGCAGAAATATATTTTTCCTTCATGTGATTTTGGAAGATTTTGTTGTTTTTCCGTCAAACAGTCATTTTTCCGATCATTCCAACACCACATGAACGCAGCATTTCTCTAAGTTTATATTTTTCCCTGAGAAACATCAACCAATTGGTGCAACTCGCACTGAAATGAGAACAAAAGTCACAATTTTGAGTCAAAAAGTTTGCCCACCCCAGCTCTGGTACATCTTTTAAAGAGCATAGGTTTAGTTAAGTCACGTGTTCCTTCATTTTTACAGATTTTTTTGTGATCAACCCACTGGGTGATACTGAGCATATGGGTATCAATCTAATTCAATACTAGTCAAAATTTCTGATATCAATACTAATATTTTTCGTAAATGTTGTGGATGTTACATGAACCTGAAAATCTCAATTGTCTTTAATTGCCGCAAATGTTTTTTTTTTTTTGGTAAGTTACCCCTTTTTTAAGTACTTGATATTTTCAATTAAATGGAAAATAACTGATTAAAAGCAGGGTAGCTGGGAAAGCTTCAAACAAGAGTGGAAAAATCAATATCTGCGGGCTGGTTTTGATCTGATACCAATTTGAGATTGATACTATCGATATTTTGGATCTATCCGCCCAGCTCTGGTTACTAAACACAAAAAATGTAAGAAAGGTTTAGCCTTACCCTGTTGACCCAGAAGAGCAGAGCATTCTCCCAGGGAGCCCCGACGCCTATTTGCTCCGCCTCCGCCGCCATCTTTACCCGCTCCACCATCTCCCTGGCTGCCAGTGACATCAGTGAGTCGACGAGGGCGAGATGGGCTTTCTAAACCGAACCCGAAAGGACAGTGACGGTTAAAAAAAAAAAACAGGATTTTACTTTATAAAGGATGGAAATATTCCCATTTAAATCACAGAATTTCTGGAGAAAATTTCCTTAATTTTCCACAAATTCTCACTTTTCTTTTGCCTCATGCATGTGGACTGATGTTATAATTAATGCAGCAGGTAGACACGCACCACGTTGACGGGACTTTTGCTGAGGTCTTCCTCTGTGACCCCTGCGTCCTGAACCTTCGGGGCGAGGCCTTTCTTGACCAGGAACTGCAGCAGAGCCGAGTTGTCGGCCGGGGGCCCCTGAGATGCGGGCTGAGAGCCCCCCTGCGCCTGAGCCAGCAGGGCCTGCGCTCGGCAGTACGTGTCAGGGGACAGCAGCAGCTTGGAGACGGAGGGCTTGAGATGCTCCTGCTCATACTGGTCTTTGTAAAGGGGGTCTCGGAGCTCAACTGGAACATTTTCTAGAGAAAAAGGAAAGAGTCACCTTAAATTAGACACTCCATTGATTTATTTATCTGCAGTAACTAGTGTCAGCATTGCTGAAAATAACTAACTATAGCGCCTTGAACTAAAAAAATGAGCCTTTTATGTATTTGAATGGAAACAAAGGCTTAAAGTGAGTCACCATCTTTAGGCTGAGATGAGTAAGGATGCGCTGAGGTCATCAGAGACGATCTGAGAGCCAGTTTATTTAAAAAAAAGCCAAGTTTGCTGCCTTGTTCTTTGAGCTGAGAGTAAATCTACAACTGCTTCATTGATGAATTGCCCAACGTAGAGAAGTTGCTGCACAGAGACTGCAGACTCCCTGAGCTGTTTGGTGGACAGTAACTTCAGAGTCGACCTCTTCCACTGACAGCAAAAGCAAAGTGACTGGGAGACTGGATAATGTCATCATCTGCATGAACAGCTCAGCTGGGTGACCGTGACATGAGAGTCATCTCGACTGGGTCATCTCACAGACACAAGAATTCTTCCTCTGATCTATTCTGAAAATTAGCAAAGTCTGACCTTATTATGTTTTCTTTTGTCTCCTCTCCATCTATTGTACACTTGATGAGCAGTTGTAGCTCTCGTCTTTTGCGGTAAACTTCTTGAGTAAGGGCTTTCTTATATAACGAAGTCCCTCCTCGCATCCCGTGTCCCATTTCTGCATTCTGCTGAGCGGAGGAGGCAGAGGAAAACCCAGCCACGTCTCTGCATCAGCGAGGGAGGAAGCGCACTCTGCTGCAGTGTGACACATCATTGTTTGGGGTTGAATTCTTGCCTTTTGAGGACGGAGAGGAAAAAAAAGGGCTGCTGTCGCTATGGGAAGAAGCTATTTGGCCCAAACGCAGCAGAAATGATCCAGACTGAAGAGCAGAAGATCAGTTTAAGATAATTAAGTTAGAGGAAATGCAGACAGAAAGCAGCACAGGCTCCTATTTTGATCAGTCTCTTAAAATGATGCTGATTTTGTTTAGCAGGAGAGGAAGTCAAGAATACTTTCTCACTATGATCTGTTTGGAGTCTTTACAGTATTTGTTCAAATAACAATAAAAAGTTTTAAAACTGAGTCAATGCATCCGTAAAGCATCAAGAACACGGCTGATGTTTGGTGTTATGGAGCTCCTTTCTGGGTGTCTGAGTGACCTGCAGCTCCAGTTTTAACTTTTATAATGACTTGAGGGAAGAAAAATTAAAATTCCTGACTGGAATATGAACTCGTGCACCAACAGAGGTGGTTATAAGCTCCAGGGGGTCGAGCAAAAAATTCCACCCAAATTTTAGGTCAATATTGGGATCATCCTCAGCAAAAATAGCGATGAAATCTTGTTTATTTACTTAAAAAAATAAACAGTATTTTTTATTCTCTGCAACTCCCCCATATAAAATTATAATAACAATTCATGAACATAGTCACCGTGCAATTTAAAACACATTTTAGGCTGTTTTGCCCAATGGACCAACATATCACACAATTTGGAACGAGACTGGGTTTTCAATTGAGTTACATAACTTAAAAAAAAATTGTTTCTTAAATGAGGTCTTACTCTCTAAAATTGACTTTTTCTGTGTTCTAAGGCAGGGCCAGTCGACTTTGGTCCTCAAGAGCCTCAATCCTGCCTGGTTTCCAGCTTTCCTTGACCGTCTCTCTGTTGATTGGCTGACTCGAGTGATTCCACATCCTGATTGACTGAACACATCTTATTTAGGTAGTTACCATCAACCAGTCCATGGAGAACGGGAAATCATTCTCTTGAGGATCAGGACAGGCCAGCCCTGTTCTAAGGGATGCACAACAATAGTATAAAAAATAATATAATAATTAATAATAAAATAAAAAATAGTTCTGCATGTCAAAAGTTTTCATCTTTTGCTATAAACAGGATGAAAGCATCAGCATGTCTGTAGCATTTTTAAATCTCAGAGACCAACACGTTAGTCTGCAGTTTGAGTAGTTTCTAAAGGAGCCGCATAGAGTATTACTTATTTACTTAAAAATGGGGTATATTTAAAAAAATAAAATAAAATAAAGATTAAAAAATTGTGTGTCTGTATTTATTGACCAAGACTGAAAATTATGAGCAAATGATTGTCAACAAAAATCAAATTTTATACATCCTTGTTTTGTTCTGCTCATTAACATCGGCAATGCAGTTCTATAAAAGGATATAAAATGGTAAAAAAAATTATATTTCCTTTCTTCAATTACCAGATTTTCACATAACAATGTTTTAAATGTCCAATTAAAAAGGTTTTAGACCATAAATTAATTGGATGTTTTGGGGAATTTTTACTTATTTATACAAAACTAATATAAATGGACAGGAAAAATGCAGAACATAAAGTAGTCGGAGCTGAGATGAATAACAGTAAAATAAAATTAATCTAATTTAGCATCATTAGTGTTTGATTCAAACAATATCTGTGACAATGATGACAAATGCAGGTGTTTATATCAAATAAGGTCAAATAAGGTTAAAGTACACAAAACCTGATAATTAAATACATTCTAGTTGTTCCTTAGTACAATTTTCTTTTCATTTTCCTTTTGGACTCATGCGAATAAATAATGAGTTGAGGACATTTTATATTTTCTTTAGAAATAAACACCATTTTTGGTTACTTTGATACACCACACAAAAGCAGAAAAGAATGTCTGTTTGTGTTCAGTTGTTCACCTTTACGACAACATTTCCCTCGCCTCATTTTGAGATGCTAAATTTAGTCTTTCCCATGTTCCACATGGAGTTTTCTGCAACATTTCCTCTTCAAACACGACTTCACCTGATAGTGCTGACTCCTGCAGTAAACCACTCTCCTTCAATTACCTTTTTAACAACAGAAAAGTCACCAAAAAAAAGCTCATACATGGAATTTCCTCACTACATTAGGCAGAATCGGAGTGAGAAATGAGCGTGGCGCATCAATCCCTCTGCGGCTTCATTAGTGCTTCCATCAGTTTCCTCCGAAGGACCCAGCTGATGTTTCCTGGTCTGTCTCAGGCAGGCTGGGAGGACCCTCTGAAGCTGAGTCCATGCAAAATGCATGGGATGTTGCATAAAGCCTCACTGTGAGGCCTTTTAAATGCATGCTGACATTAATGTGTCAGCAGATCCTTGACCTGGCTGGCCCCTCCTGCCATTCTCCACAACAAATAAAGCCTCATAAAAATGAAGGGATGAAGCAGATGAGCTGCCATGATGGATTTTTGACTCTGATTTAGCCCGCTGAGGTATGATGTCGCCAACTACATCTAAAGCCAAATACATAAAAAAATTGTCAAATAATTTACATTTTTGGTAAATAGGATGTATTTGAAGAAATCCTTTTAAATGTTTTTTATAAGATATAGATGGTATCAATTATGAAAGACTGTTTAATTTGGTAAGTTTTAGCATACAGCTATTTTAGTTAAGATCCAAAAATATTGACATGTTCAGGAAAAAACACCTTATTTACCCACTGTCTCAAATTTGATACAAACATTTTAACATGGGTTCTTTGAAAGGTAAATGCTCGACCAGGTTTACATTGTTAGAAATGATACCAGGCGAATACTCAATTCTGATTGGATGCAGGATGTGGATTAAAAGGTGATTTACCACACAGATAACCTAAAAAATAAGTTCTATATTGATTCGCTGGCCTAAACGCCAGTATTCCAGTTATTAAGTGATAATGCCCAACGAAGTGTACATTATCAGAAGTTAATGTGGAAGCTTGCCAGTCCCAAGGTGGAAAGACAGAATTGAGTAATTTGAGAAAGTTGCTTTCCTGTGGCAACCTCTGGGATATGGTTACATGAAAAAATAACTTATTTTTTAGGTGTACATTATCATTGTGGATTATCCATCCATCTTCTTCCACTCATCCAGGACTGAGTTGCACCAAAAGTGGTTTTGAGATTTCATGGATGCGGACATTTTGAACTGAGCAGGAATAGTCCCTCTACTGCCCCAAGTGGAATCATAATGAACTGCAGGAACAGTTCTCTCCAGTGGAGTTTTTAGGACAATGTGGATCATGCTAATGAGATATGGTTTTAGAAATGCATGTATCAAATACATACCAATGGTTATCTGGGGTTTAACAGTAAAACTCCAGAGTTCTTGACATTTTGTCACCAGGTCATAAATATTTCATGTGTGTGCATCGACATTAAACAGCAGCAATTAGTCCCCTTTGATTATCTGCCTACCTAAACACATGTGCACGTGCAGACAATGGGGGGAGGGGCACATTTTGCATCAAATGTTTAAAAAAATAGACTAATCATAAGAATCAATGCTCTACAAACGCCCCCTTTCTTGATAGCACCTACAGTGTGTCACCTTCACCACACCAACGCGCACTAATGCGGGGCGTGCGTGCGTAACACTGACACAGATATGATGTGGCCTGGACCATTCACCGCCTGCACACGCAGAAACATCCCCGCACAAAGACACGCTCCCCTCTGAGCCACGCATCCGCCTCTGTGGCGGTTCGGGCCTGCGGTCCGGGTCTGACAAAAGGCTTTGTTGGACCGTGACAGCCCCGCAGTCCCTCACGCGCTCCTGAGGAGGTTCCCCTCGGTGGAGCCTCTGACTGTCAACCATCATCTGAAAATGAAGCTGAGAGGAGCCGAACCGACAAAGATGGATGCTGAAAATCCCAGCTTCTCCTCACACTCTGGATTGGACTCTACAACTCAGAGATGCACATGCAGCATCAGCACCAGCAGGATGATGATGATCGAGCGCCCCACCCAAAGCAGCTGACGGAGGGGGGACTGTACCTGCACAGCCGTACAGTTTGGACAGCAGCCAGCGGATGTTGGCGCAGATCTTGGCCCGGTTCAGGTTGTACTGGTCCAGCGGCTTGATCTCCGGCACCGAGAACGTCTTCTTCATGGCGCTGGGGGAGTCCACCATGGCCGCGCAGAGCCGCACGGAAGACACGGCAGCAGGAGCGCGCCGGGGAGATGTGAGGAGGAGGAGGAGGAGGAGGAGGAGGAAGAGGAAGAGGAGGAGGATCCAGTGATGCACGCGCAGACCGAAAAAGGTGAACGAATAGAAGGAAATGCATCACTTATCATTTTGTGAGATATTTATAAATCAGCAATTGATGATAAAATAATGACTTGTGCGCTCATGCACGCGCCCCTTCATCAACTACAGTTCACATTCCATAAACATCCATAATGTCTCTAGCAGCGCCGACAACACAGAATAAAACGAATGCTTTTAAATGAAACGAGAAACTTTATGAGCGAGAAGTCCACATGAAATAATTCGCTTCATCCACAAGAGGGCGCCCGAGAGCAAGGTGACAACCAACCTTTTTTTAGAGGCAAACAATGATTGTGCACGTGGGATTCTCTCTGTATGCATTAAATTACAGGACATAATACATGATAATTTTGTAATTTTTATGTATGTGTGAGAGCTCCAGCTTCCCATTTCAGATCCAAAACAAATGAACGAATTTTAAAGAAGTCCAGCTGTAAGTTGTAGGAGATATACTAAAAAATAAAAAATAAAAAAAAGAAAGAAAGAAATATTACACTGGCTAAACTCAAGCATTTTGTTTGAGTTTTGTCATTGAATTTACTCACTTTTTTTGTTTCCTAAAATAACTTTTAGATTAACCAAAATATTTTTTAAATGTTTAATAGTAAAATTACTCATTAAAATAACAGTTAAAGTCAACTTAAACTTCAATTAATTACATATAAAAAATAAACACATTTGCATGTGTTTTTTTGTTCATTTTCACAAGAAAACATTAAAACAAAAGAAGAAATAATGTAGGGGAAATGACAGGGAACAGAATGAAGAAAAACTTATGTTAAATAGATTCAACAAAAAGTAAATCTAGAACTTTCATCAAAATAATTTGAAGTAAAATCATTAAAAACAGCTGAAAAGACACAAAAAAATCGACAATTTGTAAGTAATTGCTATTTATTCATTGGTAGTATTTGTCCATTCATTGGCCACATGTATATGAAGTGTAAATGTAAGATACATCGAGCTGCAAACCAGAAGAAAGAAATGTCAAGAGATCCTTAACAACTTCTACAACTTCCATCTTTCTCATGAGAGACATTTCATGATCTGCAGTCAAAAACAAGAAGCTACAAACTCCACAAGGAAATAAAACATGGCTAATATCTAAGGCTTTCAGATCCACACAAATAACTTTTAAAGGTCTTCTCTCCCAGCAACAGTGAAAATATGATGTGAATGTAAGCTTATTTGTCCTCAAATTCATGTGAAAGTGATTCCTGTTTTAATGATGACATCATGGATCCACCAGATGGCGCACTACTTCAAAGAAAAAATGTGTTGTCTTCCTCCTATACCAGGAAGTAGAAGAACTTCAGCCGTTTTCTGTTCCAGTTCTAATTTATACATCATTTATGTTTCCCATGGGGGTAGGAGGGATGTGTGTGTGTATGAAAAGTAAATTTATGAGAAGGATCTTGGACATTAGGTTACAATAACTGTCAACTAATGATTACAAACTTCGAGAAAGATTTACAACCAGAAAGATTATATTTTCTAAAAAGTTCGATAAAGCATTTATTAAGTAAAGATTTGTGTGTGGGGGGAAGGGTTCCAAGTATTAAACTGATGCTTTTTCCACCTTGACCAATAGAGACTTTATTTTACTTCTACATATATTTTGGGGTGGTTAGCTCAAGGTCCTGCTTCAAATCCCAGCTGGGTCCTTACATGTGTGGAATTTGCATGTTCTCATGTGCAGGTTTTATCCAGACACGTCCTCTCTCAGTCCGCAAACATGATTCATAGGTTGATTGATGATTCAAAATTGTCCCTGGAAGCTGACTTACCATTAGGCAAAGGTAGGCGATCGCCTGGGGGCCCCAACACTCTGGGGTCCCGAGCTGAACACTTAATAAAAGTGTCTAAAATATATCATTATTTAACTCTGTCATAAAAAAAATGCCTTGAGGCTGATCATGTGAAAGCCCCCCCCCCGTCACATGCTGCAATTAAATACTTGGACGTTTTTTAACCCCATACTTATTCTGACTTTGTGTCATTTGTTCTGTGAGTGATTTATAAATTAGAGAATTCAATAAATTTAATGTTTCTTTCCAAGTAAAAGTGCTGTATATGAAATACAAAAATGTGATTTCAGCACTTATATCCAAACATTTGGATTCTTGAAGTTGATTATATCCAGAAATGGAAGTTATTCCACATTTTACCCTAGATAAGGATTAAAAAAATGAATACAAGTCCTGCAGAGGGTCACATCACATTGTGTGATTGTATGTTCCTGCCACAGACCAGTTAGCTGTACCCCATCTTTACGTGGGATAGGCTCCAGCAACCCCGTGACCCTAAAATTATCTAGAAACTGGATGAATGGATTATTATATCTTAAAAATTATTGAATTACGGCAACAATTGAGGCATGGTAATAAAATTTAGTTAAATCCGACTAAATGTCTGTTTATCAGCTGTGTTTTTCCAAAACGTTTTTTGGCCATGACTCATTTTGCTA
This sequence comes from Oryzias melastigma, assembly GCF_002922805.2. Lineage (NCBI taxonomy): Eukaryota > Metazoa > Chordata > Actinopteri > Beloniformes > Adrianichthyidae > Oryzias > Oryzias melastigma. The sequence goes on along the minus strand of NC_050512.1, from coordinate 10,381,599 downwards.
TCCAGACCCCATAAACATTTTTTATAACGAAGAGTTTTTTTTTTGATTTAGCTATTTTGTCATTCTTGTGGTTTCTGTAACGTAAAATAACAGTGTTTTTTATTTGTAAAAGTTACATTTTTCTAAATAGTCTGGTTATTCTGTCTCATCAATGTAGGTAGACCCCTGATGATTGGGTTTCTGTGGTTGCCCCACATTATTACAATTTGATGTTTGCATCAGCACACTTTAAATGAAACCTTTTTGGCCATATTTGTCTCTCCTTTGAGTGTCTGCTAAAGATCCAGACGTAAGACTTTAACCTCGTCCCCTCGTGACATTCTGCCCTTGTCATCCGGAAGTTTCCTCGTTATCTCCTCTCAGTTATGAAATACAACTTTTTTTTTCTTTTTTTTAAATGCTACTGTAATCTATGGTGTCCAAGTTCCTCTTGTTGTTGGCCTGTTCTTTTCTTAGCAAACAAGCCGATGACACAATTTTGTGTTCTTTTATTTCCTTGGAAGAAGTTGGTCATACCAGGAAAATGTCAACTTTTTTCAGTTTTATAGGAAAACTTGACGCCTTTTTTTTTCCCCATTTCTTCTTTGAAGACTTGTCTTTACTTTGAGAAAACAGATGTCAAGGAAGTTGATTGGTGACTTCTTAAAAACAGGATAGAAAGTGACTCAGCATTTAGGAATGCCACAAGACTGGTTTGATTTTCCAGCAGATTCTTCTTTTCTTTTTTTCGGTTCATTACCACACAAGAACAAGTATGTTGTAGGAGGAACATCGGGGTTATCTGATTGTGCTGTTGTGATACTTAAAGTAGCACCTGACTGTTCTCAAAACTGAGTTTCAGGGAAACCGAGAGAGCACTCAGCTGCACAGAAGACCACAGGTGAGGGAGAAACAAACTTATGTTTTTAGGTGTTGTGTTCAACGGTAAAATGGAAAATATGTAGATTTTATTGTGTTTTTTTAATGAGACAAATATTTCATTTATATTAATGAGAAATCTACAAAGCCACAATATATTAAAGTTGAAATTAACATTTTTTTTCTAGAGCCCAACAGCTCTTAAACGTAATTTTTAATTTATTATGAGGCAAAAATGTCTGCTTTCTTAGTTTTTAGTATTTTTTCAGTCTGCTTTATATGTTACATAATAAGTACGCAAGAAAATGAATACTTTTTAACCATATTTCTATATTTAACCCTTTAACACTGAAGCTCCAGTGTTGATATTCTTTGATTTACTGTAACTTTTCAGCTGTTAACACGATCAATGTAATCCCAGGAGATTTTAAAGGAGAAAAGCGGCTGCTTTTCTCCTTTAAAATCTCCTGGGATTACATTGATCGTGTTAATGGTTAAAAAGTTACATTAAGTTAAAGATTTAGTGTTTAAGTGTCACCGGCGACGCCTCAGGTGTTAAAGGGTTAATAAGTAAAACAAAGAAATTATTTTGCAGAATTATCCTCATTTTATCCTCTTTTTTTAGGCGTTCTTGCTCCTCCGTCAATCAAACCATGGGTGGCTCCTCCTTAAAAAAGGCCATGTTCTGGAAGAAAAAGAAGAAGTCGCCTCTGAACAAAGCCTTCAGTGAAATCAAGAAGGTGCTACCCAAGAAGAAAAAGAGGAGGAAGAGCATCTTTCAGAAGAAAGACAAACAGAAGAAATTTTCCCTCACTAAAGGCAAAAAATCCTCGCAGCCGCCACCGCTGTGGCTGAAGAAGCTGACTCTGGGTGACAAAAGGAAGGAGTCGCTCGATAGCGCTTCAGGAGAAAGGAAGGAAAAGGACAAACTGGGTCGGGTGGGAGAGCAGATAAGGAAGAAGCTTTCTCCAGAAAACCAGAAAGAGCTGAAAACTCAAGCGCAGGTTCCTCCGCTTGAGAATTCGAAGGAAGACACAGATAAGACATTTAAGGTGAAGAAGCTGAAGGACATCATGAGATCTAATCGCACGACAGAACCCAAAGAGACCAGAAAGTTATCCTGACAACATCTGGAAGCAAAATAAGACTAAAAAAAACAAACAAATATGTGAATTTACTGTTTTTTATTGTTGTGAAACACAGAGAATAAAATGATGCATGATTTATCCGACGCTAAGTTCCCTCTTTTTATGATGTTCATGTCAAAAATAATCATTATGCTAAAATGATCTGGAATTTACTAACACTTCATATGTGCTCTAAATATTAAACATCAAACTTTAGAGTCATAGACAGCAAGTTGGCAACATAATTGGAGTCACTCCGGTACAGTTGTGATGATGGAAAGAACAAATTCACAACAAAAAGAGATAAAAACAATAAGTCAGATTTAGCATTAACTAACAGGTAAAAAAAAATAAAAATGGCAGCAATCTGCATTTTTACAAAATTATACAGAAAATAAAATGAAAGTCATAAATCTTGCACTTACTGAAAAGGAAAAAAAGAAAAACCAAATAACCAAAATTTTAAAATACTAAAATACGGGTTAAATGTAGCTTGAAGCTTGTCAGTTGCACATTTTATTGTTTAAAATACATTAAAAAAACCAGTGCACAAAAAGAAAGGCTTTGCATTCAGTTTTTCATAAAGATAAAAATACAATAAAATAGAGAATATGAATACACTTACTATCAAACTCATTTTGACAAGTGACCTTTGACCCTAAACCATCAAACTAATTTGACAGATGGTTTTATATACGTGTGTAAATAAAATGTAAATAAAGCCATCTGTCACCAATCAAATTAGCTTGATTTATGGTGTAGGGTCAAAGTTCGCCTGTCGAAATGAGTTTGACGGAAAATATATTCCTTTTCTCTCTCGAATAAATTAGAGAAGGGAATAAAGCTAAAATGTCTCTATGCAGAAACAGGAACGACTGAGCATGGATGGAGCTGAACAATTTAATCACTTTCAACAAAAAAAGGAGAAGCAGCAAATGGGAACGTTTCAAGAACATTGGCTTCAAGTTTTATGGTCACATCTGTCCATAAAAATAAAAAAAAGAGTTGCAGAGGTCTTCACACAAGTGCAATCTGAACAGGTTAGAAGCGGAATATAAAGCCGTTTAAGACTCCTGATGATAGTCAAACCAGGAGGACTCGCCTTATAAGAGACTATGAGTTTCAGTCGATCGAGGTTCCCTGTTAACTTAAACAAAAGGCACCAGAATTCAACAAAAAGTTGGTGTCAGTTGGTGAAAGAGTCAGCTGCCTCTCGCCGTGAGCAGGCGGCGCCCAGTTCCTTCTGTGTTGTACATCTCTCACTCATCACCGTACACCAGCTGCATTTGAAGATTGCTGCGACAGCTGAGCGGGCGCGCCATCAAACTTGTTTCGATCCACGTTCTCGACAGGAAGCCGGAGGCGCATGCTGCACTCTCCAGTTGCTTCTTTTGTAGCACAAAAACTCGTTCCAGGTGGGTGTTTTTTTACCATCTCTGCCAGGAATCGCTAGTTAGTCATTGTGTCCCAAAGGGGAAATATAATACCCCCCATGTTGACTAAATAGGTCAGCTTTGGAGGTAGGCTGAATGTTCACCCTCCGGACAACAACGGAGTAAGAAGCTATAAAACCAGTCCACCATCAACAGAGATTCAAGTTCTTCTCTTCATTCCAAACATATGAAACATCTTTGTTTTCACCTGTCAGGTGTTTAAGTCTGCAGACTGTGGAGCATTTGTCCTCTGTCTTATTTTCAGCTTCCTTCAAAGGTGGAGGCGTTTTCCGTGTTGTCACGCAAGAGAGGAGTCCCGTTGAGCTGTTCTCTCCTCCGGGCAATGTGATGCTTAGATTTCTACAGACAGTGGTGAAGAGGACAGAAAGTTGAAATCAAGTACAGATTTGGGAGAATAGACAGTGAAAAAATTAAGAATAAAGAGCAGAGAAGAAGAAAAAAACAAAAGAAATAGAAAAAAAGAAGGTTATTCATGCATTAAAAAAGAAAAAAGACAGGAAACAAGGTTCATCATCCCTGCACTTGCTAGGTTTCTAGTTTCATATTTCATCAAAGTCAAATGGAAACCAGTTTTTATGTACTGCAGTAGAAGCACAGAAAGCCCCCAACAAACAAGCACCCAGACAACACATATTGTGTGTTTATTTTTTTTATTTTTTAAGAAAACAGGTTTTGTACAAAAATGCACTGTAGATTTTTCCAATTTCCCTAAAACAAAGTATAAAAAAATAAAATGAACATTTTCAACTAATAAAATCCAAGCACATAAGAGTTGACTAAAATGTACAATTATCTTATGAAATTTATGATTTGCATTTACTTTTTGTATAGATCGACAATATTTTTTCTTCCAAACTTTGACACACAGTAAAGCACACCAGCGTGCGATCCTTCCCTCTACAAGCCTCATTCTCAAAGCCAAAATGTTAAATTCATAGAAAACGTGTTTTCTATGCATCACAGCTGTGATTCAACTATGCTCACACACACACAGGTAGCTTGTGACTGTACTTCCGGCGGGTGTTTGTGATTTTCAACACATGCTTGAGCAAATGAGAGGAAATGTGGTAAAAGCATGACCTGTTTAAACCACCAGCACACATCTGGACTGATTTAAAACTGTTCAACAAAGACAAAAAAAAAAAAAATCAAAGGCATCAAGACAGCGCTGAGGACGCAGAAATGTTGTGGTGCTAATGAAGTAACAAACGCATCAGGCAACCAAATGATTTCAGGAATTTGGGTAATTCCAATTTTCTCTTTTTGTTTATAGCGCAGAGTCGGCCATCGAAGGCTTGTTTTCATGAGCTCAGCGGAGTTTGATCAAGGTCACCCCTTGATGTTCAGCAAAGAAATATGCATGAGAAGTTTGTCATCTTGGCTTTATTAGCTTACACATGCATGGGATTATGTGAGCACGAGAGCGTGTGAGGAGCGGGCGGCTGTCAGCACGCACGCTCGCTCAACAAAACGCTCAAGAAGTAGAGCTGTCACATTAAAGTACAGATTTTAACGACATTAACAACAGATTCCTTTTGAGTTGGATGGTTGCAAAGTTGTAGCCGTTCACACACGGACCTCATGACAGTTGTCCGCTTCATGAAATGTGTGCACACAGTCGTGCAACAAAACCTTAAAATGAAACGACTCAATTCAGTGCTTCCAGAGCCAGAAAAGACTGCACTGAAGAAAAGCTTTGGACATTGAAATTTTAGAAGAGCCATTGGCTTGACTTTTAGAAAAAAATACAGGTCTCAGTATTTTAACATTAAAAGAAATGCTAGGACTGAAAAGTGTGCAGAAAAAAAAGGAGTTAAACCGCTCTGTCTTGTACTAGGCGTCAAGATTTCACACTTCACCTCTATAACCCACATCATTTACCCCCCCCGGCTGCTCACCTCTGTGCAGTTTTAAAACCAGAAGCACAACAGTAAGACGTAGACAAGAGCAGACATCCAATAAAGTTAGTACTTAAGCACAGCTTGCATTGTTATTCTGGAGTCACACTGATATCTCAGGCATGTCTTAATTTAGCTGAGCTTATGATATCTATTTTTTTTAAGCTAAAAAAAAAGTGTAAAGGAAAAAAAAATACCACAAAAGGCGCAAAAAATAATTCCAAAAATATCTGCACAAGGTGACAACTGTACAACTGAAGTAGAAAAAAGGTCCGTATGTCACCTTTTTACATGAAGTCACCAACTCTGCCACAACCACAACTGTGAAACTACTTTCTGCCATCTTGGGGATTATTTTTAAAGCACCAAACTACCACACAGGAAATGATGATAAAAAGCACACAAATAAAAGCCTCTGCCGACTTGCAGTGTCCAACACAAATTCATTGCTGCTTCTAGCATTTTTGGCAATTTAACTGCGATAAATACTTGCACCGATGAAGGAACTGTCCTCTGACCAATTTAAGGCCGTAAATATTCCGTTTTGAAATTCTACAAAATGTGCTCATGGGTCGCATCGCTTCATCGCATTAACTAGGGGCATTTCGACTCAGGGCTGCTTGATCTACGACAGATTGTTCAATGGAATTTGCATCTGAACAAATCTAAACAAATACAAATCTGAGACATTTTAATGGTTACTACAAACAAACTGGCGTGGTTCAGCAGCAGTGTGAATAACGACGGGCTAGTTAGTTACCAGACTGAAGAGTAAAAATAACCAAATTGTCCTACAGTTTAATTTGAAATAGTATAAAAAGTAGCTTAAAAATGGTTTGACAAATTGATAGCTAAATGTCCCAACGGTAAAAGTTTTACAATGAGAAAATAAAACGCACTTCCTACTTCATGTTTTCCTGTCAGAGCTTGTTCAATGCTTTTATGCTCCTAAATGAGCAGCTGAATGTAAAAATGTTTTGAGGCGGTTCGGTCCACTCTCACGAGTGTAGTGTAAAAGAAGACTGAATGAAATAAGTAAAATTTGGGGGCATTTTAAACCATTCTAAGAGCCTTTAGTGTGTACAATCAATTTAAAGTTATTTGGTCAAATGAGCATCAATTAATGGAGTAGTCTTTTTTCATTTATCATGTTTTTAGACTCAAAATGTATCTTCCACACTATAAGGTGCACAAAAAAGCCTACATTTTTTTCAAAAAAATGATACCTTATATGGATTAATTTTGGTTGTGTTTACTGATATTTCTCCGAGTTCCAAACAAGGTTGATTGTTGTTGTTGTAAATAGGCTAGCACGTCTAATGTGTAGCGGTGTAGACTATGTTTTTTTCGGTTACTAGCGAAGTTGAGAGCATACTCACAGTAACATTAGTTTTAACAGTATGTGTCCGCTTTTTTTTACATGTTATTAACAAGGTCTGAGAGCTACAAGTATTGTTAAAACGCTAACGAAATTAACGCAACAAACACTTCTAATGCAACTAACATGTACCACGTTACAAACATGTTAGCATAGCATATGTTAGCATAGACAGAATGACATTAGCTGTAGTGGTATCCATCCATTTTTTTTGCGCTATTAACAAGGTTAGAAGGTACAGGTACTGTTAAAACGCTAACGTAGCAAATTCTTCTAATGCAACTAACATGTATTGTGTTACAAACAAGGTTGGGAGTTAGTGTAGTCACAATAACATTAGTATTAGCAGTATCTGTCTGTTTTTTTAAAGGTTATTAACAAGGTTTGGGAGCTCGAGATATTGTTAAAACGCTAACGCTTCTAATGCAACTAACATGTAGTGCGTTAAAAACAAGGTTGGGAGTTAGCATAGTCACAATAACATTAGGTTTAGCAGTATCCGTATGTTTTTTTATAGGTTATTAACAAGGGTAGGAGCTAGCATAGTCATAGCGGGCTGTTTGTTTTAGCAATATCAATATCACCAGGTATTGTGAATGCGCTAACACGGCTAACGTGTAGTGTGCTTCAAATAAGTTCAGGAGTAAATGTGAATGCAATTAATAAAGTCTGACGGACTTATTTTTTATTCTTTTGTGACATTAATTCAAAAATAGAGCATTCATTGACGGTGAATCCTATAGTGCGGAAAATACAGCAACTTAATTGATTTTTGAACTCTGCTGATCCAGATACTTTAATTCTCTGATGCATTTAGACCAATGACTCTTTAAAAGGTTTAAAACTAAAATATTAACACGCACCAAACTTTAAAATATATTGAGTGCATTCTAATAAACCAAAGTATTACTGTTCTTTTCATACAACTTGTTTAAAAGCTTTTTTGTTCCACAAATGTTCACACATCTGACACTGTGGTGGGAAACAATAAGAAAAGACGAGCTGCCTTTACAGAAATTGTGAAACCCCCATCAGATCCTGTGACATCGCTGTGATTTAATAGAATTGATGCTTATTGGAAGTGGTTGTTTAGCTTCCTTCTGCTCCCAACTACACCATTGCTCTCAGACAGTACCTCGTGCTCTGTGTTGGTAAAGTGAACTTCAGAGGTGACTCCACGGCTGCTCTTTCGATTGCAGAAGCAGCACAGGATCTCCTTGAAGGTTTTCCTCATGTCTTTGTCCCTGAAGGAGTAGATGATGGCGTTGACGAAGGAGTTGCACTCAGCTAAAACCAGGCAGTATTTCTCGTATTGGAGCACGTTGCACTTGTCGCAGCCCAGGCCGTCCAGCAGCAGCACCACCAGACCGGGCGTCCAGCAGATCACAAAGCAGCCTGATGAGGAGAAAGGCAGAAAGGTTTATTGGGGGGTTCTGGAACAACATAAGAACTCAACAAGTTAAAGGTGATAAGAAGGAGATAAACTGAGGAAAGATAATGAACAGAGTTGCATAAAAATGTTAGGAAGTGGAGGGGGGGGGGTCATGCCATAAATTCCTTTGTAGACAGATACAGTAGATAGACACTCAGATACACGGTGTGCGTATGTGTGGGGGTGAATGGTCAGGTTTCGTTGTCACAATACACGATTAGGCAGCTCAGGAATGTGTGCACGACCTTGAGTGTGCACCACACCAGACTACAAACAGGAATAGTTAAAGATGTGTAAAAAACCCAACTGCCTTCTCAAACATTTGAGCACAACTCTAACTCAACCTTAAGTCTTCAACTTCCAAATATTGGTTTTGGGGAGAAAGCTGCCTCACTTCATTTGGGGCAAAAAAAGATGGGGTCGCATCCCCTTACACCCTCATAAAGGTGTCTGAGTAACAGATCAGATATGCAGCCGCTTGTCAGGGCCCGCTCTGCTTCTTCTGCGGCCTCCCCCACAAGCCAAGCAGCAGGATCCGGGCTGCTGAGCGACGAGACAAAGCCGAGTAACCTTTTTGGAAATAAGCTGAAACCTGCATGATATAGTGCTGGCAAACAGAGCAGAGTAAAGCCAGAAGAGGGGTCAGAAGAACAGACTGCACCCCTCATCATGGAGATGTTCGATTGCACGAACGTACACTGCGTCGGTCTTCCTCTTTCACAAACACATTTTAAAGGATTCGGTTACAATCCGCCCTTTCTTGTTTTTGGACGCCAGAACATGATTGTGCTTGTTGGCCTTCGGCAGAGGAACTGCTGATAGCACAGGCAACCTTGTCAGTACATTGACTAACTTCTCTACTATTTTAGGGGAGGTCTTTTCCATCAAAGCACTCAAAGGGGGAAAAAATAGAAAACAATGACACAATAGTGTATTTCTGTGCAGAGACTGAAGTCTGCTTCAAACATTCTCTTCTTTTGTTGTTTTCGCTGTTTGTGGCAGATGTTTGGTACTAACCCAGGTTTAAAAGAAAAAATAACTCAAGCCAAACACAAATGGTGTAATAATGCGGGTGTGTGGTCAGATAAGACTCAAATTGAAATTCAAAATAAAAGTGTCTTGATAATAGGGCTGCCACAGTTAGTTGACTAAACGACTATTAAAATAGTCATCGACTATTTAAATAGTCGATTAGTCGTTACTTTATATATTATATGTAGTCAGAGTGTAGTAAAGTTGAAAGTTATAAGGTCATTCTGCTAGCTTTTTGGACTATTTTGGCATTTATTAAGGGCTTTTTTAGGTTATTTTAGAATTTAGCTAATTTTTCAGCTACATGCTAGCTGTTTTGCTAACTTAGGCTTCTTTTTGTTTTTTGGGCTCTTTTTGTGTTTAGCTAATATTTAAACTACATGCTAGCTGTTTTGCTAACTTAGGCTTTTTTTTGGCTAATTTGGCCTTTAATATTTTAGCTGTCTACCAGCATCTTCATCTATCATCACTAGAATCTTTTGCGGCCGAATTCAGCTTACAGCATTCTATCTGCCATAATGCTAGTTTGAATATATTTAGTTTTTAGTTAGTTTAAAGCTAATGATGGTTAAGATGTGTGTTTTACATCCACTTTGTTCATGACCCGATTAGTCGACTAATCGGAAAAAATAATCGGTGATTAGTCGACTACTAAAATAATCGTTTGTGGCAGCACTACTTCATAAAACATAGTTTTTAATCTGTTCAGTTAGAAAATGTGTTATCAAGAAAAACTCGTTCAAGAAAAAACAAGTTTTTCCTTTAAATTTACAAGCCTTTATGTCAGTTGTTCAATTTAACCCTTGAGAAATCCGAGACATGTCTACATTTAATGAATTTCCCCCCGTGAAATTAATAAAGTATATTGATTGATTGATTGATTGATTAAAAAGTGGGTTCATCTGAACCCCACAAGACACAGCGCAGAACTTATTTTTTCTAAGGATTTTTTTTTAATCTTCACTGGTGTCTGTGACAGACATAAAATCCTGTCCACCTTTGTCATGGGAGGGATCACACATCAAGAGCGCACAAAGGTTAAAGAAAAAGGAAAAGTGTGAAAATGTTCATGCTTGTCTAAGAAAAGTGTATAAAGTGTGTAGTGAGGAGTTTTACAGCCTCAACACATCTGTAATCCTACTTTGAATATCTAAAATATAGTGGGTTATTTTTAGCTGATTTTGCTGATCACTATGTGAAGCAAATTAAATTAATGTTTTTGTAAGACTAGTAAGTTCTCATTTTTACCCAACAAATTAACCCACAAAATGGATCGTCTAATGTTCATTTGGAGCCAGTGGTCATTTAGAACACTGACCTCCCTCCTGTCATTCTCCTTTTCCAAGGAGCTTCAAACTTGCAGAAGTCATTGTTCCTCAAGTTCAACAAAGGATGCGTATGCAGAAGGTCCCCTACAGCTGCATTCTCCAAGCTTTCCAAGTCTGGAATGGATTTCCTACAAGACATGCATTTGTGTGCCACTTAAAAACTAAATCCTTCCTCTCAGGAGATGCCAAGACTTTCAATTTGTGCACGACTAAAACTACATTTTTTTTTTGTCTGGTGTAAAAGCAAGAGCTGTTGAAGGAATGTCCTGAGATAAGAAGATCTGCAAGCAGCAGCTGGTCAGCCAGAGATCAAGTTGACCATTTTGACTGTAGGCCAGCACAAACTTTCCCTGCATGTCATTCCTTCACTCATGTTCCTCATTCTGTCCGCTAAAGGAAAGCGCTGTGCAGATATAGTGTCAGAACATTCATGAAAACAAAGTGAAACTCGATTAACCTCATGCCTTCCCTGCACGGCTCCTCAACCCCAGCTCTCCGTAAAAGCATTTGTTTTCATAATGTTGGAGGTCTTCAACAACACAACTGGACAAACAAACTGATGCCTCAACAAAACATTATGTAGAAATTGGAGCAAAACGGTTAGCGTGTGTGCTTCCTCACCTAAAATCATGGAGACGGTCTTCATCAGACTAACCACAGTCTCTCTGTGTCGGACTTCGCTTGTGTGCTGAGACATCTGCTTACTCTTGTGCCTCACGTAGAGGAAGATCCGGGTGTAGACCACCACCATTATGGAGAAGGTCAGCAGGTTGAGAATGCCCCAGAACACTAGGTAGCTGCGGCTGTACATCGGCGCCATGGTGGAGCACTCCTTTAAGTCGCACAGGCAGTGCCAGCCCATGGAAGGAATCAGGCCCAAGATGATGGACAGTAACCAGATGAACACTATGATGACGAAAATCCGACGGGTGCTCATCTCACTGTGCAGCTGCATGTTAAAGATGGTTTGGTGGCGCTCCACGGCCACCGCCAGAAGGTTGAGGACGGAAGCTGTGAGGCTGGTGTCGATCAGTCCCTGCCGCAGAAACCACTGCTCAATGGACAGCTTGATGGTCCAGGGGCCGGTGTGGAACATCAAGTGGAGGTATGAGATACCTGGGAAGAGGAGCGATAAATTACAAAACGTTTGCCTCAGTTAGCGGCTTCAACATCCCATGGAGAGTTCAGTTTTTGACTTCTTAAATGACAATTTGCCTAAATGTCAAGAGACAATATCTTAAAAAAAAAAAAAAAACGTACTTAAAAACAATGATAAGAAAACATCTAAAAGAACTTGACTGTGTATTTTGATTTTTCAAAACCTTACCAGCAGGAAGGGGGAACTAAAAAATCTAAACACATGATTTACCTTACAGAGACTGAAAAGAGAAAACATCTTTAATGTGTTGTTGGTTCAAACAACGCTCAGTTTGACCTTTCAATTTAGTCTCGTAAAAACGGATCCATTGTAAGAATGTTAGAGTGAAGAAAAAAAGGGACATGCAAGATTTCTTTAGAGCAAAAAACTAGTATTGCATTTTAATTTGAAGCGTACATATTTGCTTTGGTTTAAATCAAATTTTTACATATGGCATCGCTGCATCAGTGACATAAGAGGGAACTGGATAATTAGAAAATTAGAAAGAGCTGAAAAGTGAGATTTTAATGCGTAGATTGCAATGGTTCTTTGACATGACAATAGCTGTGCTTACAGTATTGACTGTATAAGAGAACTGGACTGAGTGACCCCCTCATGCTTTGCATTTTAAACAGGAAGTACCCTATGGTTCCAAGAAAGCAAAATCCCATAGACTTCTATAGAGAAATAAGCAGCTATTATTCAGTCACTTTCTTTTTCAGAATAACCATTCTTGCTCTGATACATTTTTTAAATATGTTCACAACCGTAATCATTTTTTCTTACATTTGAGCCCAGTCTCAGTAAAATGCGTACATATGCCACGATTTGGGAAATACCGTGTATAATATACGCCAAAACCGGTTTTTGCGTGCATATAATACCCGCGGTCCTAAATGTGTTAAAATGTGGTTTCCACGTTTGACACGTCCCCTGGTGGAGGCGTGAGCATCACAGACAGCCCCGCAAACGAACAATTTGCTTTTCTAACCCTAACCATAACCGTAATCCTAACCTTAACCAGGAACGACGTCATTTAGAAAAGAGCCCGAGGATTTCTGACCACGTGATCAAAACGAAACCTAAAAAGCCGTGTATATTGTACGCCGGCGCAACCTATTCTCTACCATTGCGTATCATATGCACGCAAAAAGCGTGTTTGGCGTATATTATACACGGTATTTCAGAGTGCAAAGTCGTGGAATATGTACGCATTTTACTGCGACCGGGTTGTACATTTACTGTATCAAATAAGTTAAATTAAAATATTACAAAAAGTGGCAACTTAATTGACTTAATTTGGTTGAAATCTGAAGCAAGTCATTTTCTGTGGGTGATGTCACACTCTGTCCAGTTCTCATATACAGTCAATGGTTGAAGTAATCAAGATGACCCTGGTTATCGTAGAAATAAGATCCCAGGTTCTCATACACACACAAAAAACATCTTACAACAAATATCTTCTCTCACGAGGACAAATCCCTTTTGTCCAACTGTTTCGCTTTTTAAATGTTTAGCAGAATTTAACATGTAAATATGCAAATGGATAAAGTCAATTGCAAACTTCTGTTTCATGTTAACCAACACTTTCTTCTATCATACAGGAAAACACTCAAAAGGAAAGGCAAATAAATGACATAGTTACCTGAAAAGAAGTCTGCCAAAGCCAGATTTGCCAGCAGGTAGTAGATGGGATAATGAAAGCGTCGGTTTTTAAAGATGGCTCCCATAACCAGAAGGTTGGAAAGGATAACAATGATGCAGACCATCATTCCCAGGGTGACAACCACATAGTCACGTTTGCGCCAGAAGGCACTAATGTGCTTGCCACTTTCTTCATAGTAAAATTTGACAGTGCGGTTGGGCGGGCACCCGTCCATGGTTAGGTTAACCATGCTAACGCCTCTGGTGGTTTCTGGATCACTGAAGAGAACGGAGAGGATGGAAGCTTTGCGGCAGTGAAGGGGGAGGACTAGGGCGGCACGGAGACTGGCCCTCTTTGACAGAGCAGAAAGGAGCACCTCATCACGTCAACAGATCGGGACTATGGGTTGTTCTGCATCAGCCGTCTGCAGCTGCGCATCCAGTCTGCAAAGGAAATGATTGAGTGTTAGGAAGATGTAGAGTTACGCCAACATATTTATATCATTCAGATCTCTTGAAAAGTAGGAATCTTGGGTAACAGAGTGATTAAACTAGTTTTACTTTCAACTGAAAAAAATATGAGTCACAATGTCCTAAAATACTTTCTCTGTGTGGTCAGACAACGCTACAAAATGTTTTATGACGAATACTGCTTGTAGCAAAAAATTTCACAAGTTTCTTAGATTCACTCGCATCTCTGAGAATCTCCCTTGAAATAATGAGTAAGGATGTTTTATTGGCCAAAATCCAAGAAAAACACACTTTAGATATGCACTTCTAGCAGAAACAAACAAATAGTCTTATAAAAAATACTTGACCTTTTTAAGTTCAAAATAATAAGTTTACACTTGGTAAAATTGTTAGAATTTAGCTGTGTTGAAAATTAGTTTCTTTTACTGGCTTATCAGAGTTGAACACTGAAGAGAAAATTGTCAGAATCCTGAAAGAAAAAATATAACTATTCAGTAATATTGCTTCTGCAACTTTTCTTTGAGCTTCAAAAATAAAAAATTTAAAAAGCACCAGAGCTGCGACAAAAGTTGTTGCTTTGTTTCTTTGCCCACATCCCAGAAACTTTCCTCCAAAAGGTATTTGTGGTAGATCAATGCTCAATGACGCTAAAGGACACAAAGAAACAAATCTGTGAGGATCATGCTGGATGATATTAAGGCATCTACCACAAATATATCAATCGCAGATGGAAGCACCGTTAATATCTAGGAGCTTTAGATCATCACGTGTTCGCTGTGAGATACTGTTTCTGTAATTTTTTTTGTCTGTGCTATAGAAAAGTGTGGACTTCAACTCATGATTTGCTACGCTGCCAAAGACCAAGTCATTAGAATGAGAAACATGAAAACTTTAGCTGATAAAGAAAGATAATGAGCGCTGGGCTGGTACTCTGCAGGTGATTATGCAACACGGTCCACCAATAAAATGAACACTGCACACCAAACTGCAAAAACAAGTGGATTTCCCACTTTCACTGCAAAAAAGACATACGTCAGAGACTTGTTTTGAATTTGATTTTTTATCTCTGGGCACTCATAATCCTTCTATAGTCCACAAATATGCTTTATATGTAAATTTGTAACCTTAAATTGTCCCCAGGTGTGAATGATTCTATGACCCTGTAACAGACTCTCAAACCAGTGTATCCTGTCTTCACCCAAAAAAGGCCAGGATAGGCTCCAGTAACCCATGGCTCCAAAAGGGATTAAGCAAGTTTAGATGATGGATGATTGGATGGAATTTGAACTTAAAAAAAGAATAAAAAAAAACACTACTCATTCCATTCTTCAGATCATCAGGAAATGCTGATCAGTTTTACACTTTTGTTTGGTTTGATTTGCTTATACACACCAAAGTAGAATATACAAAAAATGCAGTTGTTTAAACTACTATTCACTAGGGGTGGGGGGAGGGGTCCCAAAACAAGCCCTGACCTTCTAGTAATGAGCATTGTTACCTCTTTCTGCTGCCCAACTATAAAATAAATCACATTTTCAATTGAAAGTTAACCTTATAATTCCATTGTGAAGTAATACAATTCAATAGCTATCTATTGGTCAAATTGAAATTCTAAAAACGTTTCCCTTTGGTATAAAAACATGTATTACTACTTGACTAATACGTTAAACCAAGATTAATAGAGTCAAGGAAAACTGTTTTTCCCTCTAAAATCCAAGCAGATTGATTTGGTGAATCAATATCACATTTTCTAAGTGTACAGCCCTTCTTTTCATTGGGTGACTGTGGTGGAGGGGTAGAGTGGTTGACCTATAATCAGCATATTCCATGTTCGATTCTCGAATTGCGCTCCATATGTAAAGTGTCCTTGGCCAAGATACTGAACCCAACATTGTTCTTGGTGGTTATAGGTTGGTACCAGTGGATCAGTGTGTGACTGTTAGCCTCGTTTCTACTGAGCGGCACGGTCCGGTAAGGAGTGGTACGGTATGGTCCAGTTCATTCTGGCGAGTGTTTCCACTCAGTTAAGCCTCACTTCCACTGAGCTGTTTGTTTTCACGGCACATGCGTGGTGTAGCATGTCATTGCGTCATTGTACTGTAGTGGGACAACTAGAAAAGCAACAACAGTGAAGGTCATCCAGCAGCTCATCTTTTTATTGCTATACTTTCTAATGTCACTTTCTGGCAATCAACGGTTGGCCCTAACCGTCCCTTATTTTTTTTTTTAAATGGACCTTCAACAGATGGGATCCCTCAAGAAGTACGAATTGGAAGTGTTTAATGGATCCATTTACAATAGAAAAACTCAAAATACCGGACCAGATTGCATCGCTCAGCAGAAACAAGCCTTTTGTGTCCATGGGTGAATGGAAATATGACTGTAGCGTGTGTTGGGTCTTCAAGTTCGATTTAAAACATTATATTTGAGGAAAAATTATTTTCAAACTTTTTAATGACTCATATTTAGTTTTGTGCCTTTACTTCTACCCCATTACTTGAAATGTTTGAGTATTAAGTCTCCCTGAGTCCTTTCCGATACCTTAAGCATTTATCGCTAAGTGCACAGAAGTTAATTTACAAGTAAATTGAGACCTCTGCTCAAGCTTATCATAACAACAGAATTGAGGCGAGTCTGAAAGCTCACCAAACGTAAGGGATTAGCATAAAAACACAAACCCTGCTAAAGATGAAAGCTTTGAGTGTGAACGCGTCTCCTGAAGGACAAAATGTCTGTATAGCTAATCATTTTAAGACAGTAAAATGACCCTATATTACTTTGCTTCATTGTTTGTAAGAAACACAAATTCATCCATGTTTACATGAATGAGTTTGAAATATGATGCTTTAACTCTATGAAAACTCAACAAGGAAATAAGTCCCAGCTCACTTAAACACGTAAGGATAAATAGATCGTGGATGCACCAAGTGCATCTTGTGCAATGGATGACTGTTCTGTAGAATCCATCCTGACAAGTTTCAGCAGGATTTTTGTGATCGTCAAGATCATCAACATTACATGTATGGTATGGTAGACTCTGGGATGTAGAACAAAAACAACTAATTCAAAGTGTCCAGCTTTTACAGATTTGAATCTTCTGTTTACTCTAAAATTGCAGAGATCTCAGCTTTGAGCGCTTTTATACACGCAAATGCCAAATCAGCACGGCGGCGGCGACAGACGGCTCCAAGTCCAACCGCCTCAACAATGCACGCAGGCAGAGCTGCTCCCAGCTGCGGACACACCTCACAATTACACAACCCCGCTTTGTAAATCAATCTCAATCCAAACACGGACAAGTGGAGCACGCGCACACTCACGGAGGCGCAGGGAGGGAACCTCGGTTACTCACTCTTGAAGCTAAGGGTGAGAGAGAAGAAAAACAAAAGAAAAAAATGTTGAGGTGTGAAAAAAAATCTAACACAATTCACAAAAATAGAAGACAAATGGAAAGAAGGTGGTTTGATCTACGGTATTGTAAAAAAAAATAGATCTAAGAGGACAAAATCCTTACATAATGGAAGCAAAAGGCAGATTTTGCTTCATGAGTGCAGGAAATAAGGACAGCTTTTGATAAGAATGCACTATAGTTTCAAACAGCTGATGTTTCCCTAAAGGTTTTAAAGAAAAGAGTTAACATCTATTTGTAGAAGTGATCATTGCAGTTCTTATCTGGACATTTATTATTATACTGTTGGAGATAAAGCTCAGGCCAGAGACAAATCCAGTGATTTTTTTAAATTGGTTAAGAAGATCTTCTACAAAATAAAGTTTAGATAAGTCAAAAACATTTTTCAGTGACCATAAAGTGAGACAATATAATACAATTCAACTATGCAGCCTTTTCTAATCTGGGCCATTCCTCCACGGTGCAGACAGACAGGCAAAGCAGCTGCAAAGGAAGTGTGGTGAATTTGAATCAGCAACTTCCTGAGTCAACACCGCAAGACACTACCACACGTTTTCAGAGGAGGATCAAATCCCAGTAAAGTCAAATCCAGTCAATTTGTCTCTTTATGAGGCACAGCGGAAAACAGGACATTTGACCCGATAAGTACTCTAAAAGGCATTATGGTTTTCATTTTCAAGCTAAAAATCATGGTGGAATTTAAACCTAAAAAATTATCTAAAATTCTATGTTTGTCATAAGGCTGCCATGATTACTGAGTCACGACTAACTAATTTAATAGTTGATTATTCATTTTGTCCTTTTTTTTAATCTCAAAACTATGGTGCACGCTTTCTAACGCTGCGTCTGCTTTTGTCTTTGAGACACATGTGCAATAGCACTAATCCAGGTCAGTAGTGATGTCACAGGAAGTTCAAGGAAGACTCTGGTACCA
>NC_050512.1:10308454-10363468 GCF_002922805.2 Oryzias melastigma | reverse complement strand
GGAAAGTAAAAAAAAAAAAAAAAAAAAGTGTCCAATCCAATATCTGCAAGACAGAACTTGGGTTCCATGGCAGCACTACGGCAAGGCATGAACACCTGAAGACGGATCATCGTCTAGGTAAGCTAAGCTAACATTAGCGCAAACAGAGTGCTAACTTATTAGCTACATTTTTTCTGTGCATCTCTGCAACCTCTACCCCATCTGAGCGAAATGTCTCAGCTGACAGGAACATCTGCTCTAAAAAGAGAAGTTTCTGCAAAACATGTAGGAATGCTAACTTTCCTGCTACTAGCCAGATCATCATACAGTTTGTAGTCATATAGAGAGTGAGTTTAGTCAGTGAGACCAAAACCTTATGTGAAACATGGTTCCTTTTTTTCAAAATTCCAACCTCATTTGTTTCAAGTCTTGTTCTAAGGCCAGAAATAAATGAAGGTTTAACTTAACTTCATTTTTAGTTAGCATACACCGTAAAGACTTCAAATTTAAAGCCAATACTGGTTAAGATGTGTTTAACATCCAGTTTATGCATAATCTGATTAGTCGACTAAAATAATTTTTTGTGTCAGCCCTAGTTTGTCATGTTTAGGAGTATCACTCTTAGTTTTTGTTTTGGCTTTGAAGGTCAGATTTTTTTATTTTATTTTTATACCAGACAGCAGTGGATGCAGTTTGTTTTTCACAAAGAGAAGCTCAGCTATGTGGAGCTTTTCTTTGCTCACGCTGCTCCATGTAGGACAATTTCATTACCAACATTTACCACAATGGTGAATCGTCACAAAGGTGCTTAGAGATGTAAAGCTGAATTAATTCATAGATATCAGCTGGAAAATGTACTCATCAAAACTATCAAATCCATTTTCCTTTTAAGGTTTTCTCCTACAAAAAAAATGCTTACAGGTAGTTTCAATGTAAAAATGTGTATCTTTGTTGTGTTTTTATTGACATTTTGATAAATTCATCAACAATGTAAATTTAATCAAGTTTAAAACTGGTAAATCAATTTTAAAATTGATTACATTTATTTTCAGTGATAAAGTTTTAAATCAAAAATAAATTAATCCTATTATAACTGACTATCAGCTTAATAAAACTGTTAGTAGAGGCATATTTCAATTCGTTTCTACAAACCATTTCACGCTGCAGGGTGACACATGAAACCAACAGTAATCCTACAGAAGGATTTCAGTTCCTGTCAGTTCCTGTTAACACGCTGTGGTGCAGCAGCCTTTATTCAAGCCCACAAACCTCTCTCTACATGACTGAAACCTCAGTATCGCTGTTGCAAAAAATATACATACCCTTGCATTTTGTATTCTTGCCTCATCTCTCAGCTCTGTGGAGAGCCACAGCAGTTTACCATACTCCGAATAAAGAAACGTAAACCTGTAAACATTTGAGCACTAACTGAACTTTGAGGAAGTCCTCATAACACAGCTGGAGAAGAAAAGCTTAAACTGAACAGAGCTCTGAAAAATCACTGTATATCTTCTGCGTGCTGCGCTGACAATGTTTACAGCTGGAAGTAAACTGACTTTTGGAACAAGCGGAGCTCCTCACTGTCATGTCAGGGACACCTTATTAACAGTGTAAACAGCTGCAGAGGAGAAGGCTGTCCTTAGCTAAAGATGGATGCGGTAGGTAACCTTACACCAGGTAGACACAACTGCTGGAGGAAAATCGCAGATCACAACATGCAGACAGGGGAAAAAAGCTAGAAAAATTTAAATATATTATAAAAAAAATCTTTAAGACCAACACATTATAAAAGTATCATTTTTTGTTATGGTGTGTTTGGAAAATGTTCCCAAAGTTGGGACATTGTCTTCAGGGGGTTTCTTTATTTGTGGGTCATTATCTGGTTGTGTCTTCTCAGATATCACATTCTTTTGTGTTAAAGAAAACTGAAACCGATCTATCCCAACCCATACAAGGAAACACTTTTCTCTAACTGATGGACTCCCATGGAAAAAAAGGAGAGAAATGCGTATGGAGACTTTGATAATTAAAACAATCTGAGTTAGACCAACATAAAAGGGGGGGGGGGGTCTCTTCTTCCATCTATATCCCCACACTTCACATCCCAATTCCCACCGTTTTCACTGGCAATTTAAAGTCCCACTCCGATCATCTTTGGATCTATTTTTAAAGTGTTCCCAGTGGTCTTTTGATTATGATCATGCAGTTTTTAGCCCAAATCAAAATCATTTTCTAAGACATAGTTTCTGCAAAGCTGCAGTAGTTCATTAGGAATTTGTCTCCGCGTTGTGGGTGAGACTGTTGGCATGGAGTAAACCCGTTCCCAATGTCACCTACATTTATACGCTCTCCCACGAGCTTCCTCCCCTTCACACCTCTAATCCAACATTAGCGGAGCAACAAAAACGTCCTGGAATATTAGAGCTATGCAATCTTAAGCTACATTCTCACTGCCATTGGAAAAGCGTGTTTAAGCAACTTTTGGTGGAAATGTAACACCATACATTTGCACCACTTTGACATTTCACACCAAGCCTTTTTTAACTGTAGGTTCCAAGCATCAGGAAGTGACTATCCTGTGTGAACATCCTATACGTGAATCCAACAGTTTTGAGTCAGGTATCAGCTCAGGTGAGGAAAGATGTACACAGATCTAGTCATCTACAAGTGGATGCATCAAAATGGAGTGGATCAGGGAGCTTGTGGCCCCCCCACTGTATTTTCTACGTCAGAGATCCGGGTTTTTTTTATTGCATTTTTTTTGTCTGCTCCTAATTCCCAACGATTTCAATAAAGAAATGCGCAATTTTAAAAATATATGTCAATCATCATAACAATACTGCAACAAGAGCACGTTTAAAACACCCCCCCCCAAAAAATGCTTGAACTTTACGCGCCAAACCAAATCTGATGCCTGCGCTGTCATGGCCCTGCATTTGTGTGTGAATTGACTGAGCTGAATCAGTAAACACCAGTTTGAATGCAAAGTAGTCATTAACAGAAGAGCCGCACCCAGATCTCCTCTCCCTCCTCCTCCTTCACCCCAGCGTGGAGCAGGATAAACTTTCCTCCGCAGACGCACGGACAGCCCCGCAGAAAAACGAGCGCAAGGCTTGTGAAATGTGTTTCCATGAGGCTGACAGGAACACATCTGCATAAGTGTCTATCATCCGTTTCCACAAATGCAAACGTCATGGGTTCTGGACCACAACAGGAAAAGCATCAGATTTTGGAGCTCTTTTGCTGCATCTGTACTCAAAACACACTGGAAATTATTTCATTTATTCCAAGAGGAAGTGCAACTAGATTGTGTTTGGATTTAGCTTCCAAGTTTTAGTCACAATGATATAAAAAATAAATAAAAACTTCCTCTACAAAAGAATTCCACAGATCTGTGCAGAGATTTCTCGATCATGTCCAGGCTTGAAGACCTGCTGCGTGTATTTCCCGCGCCAGCCTGTTCATTAGGATGCTCATGTTGAACTGATTGCATTGACTCCTACTTTGAGCAACAATCCATGTGACTCCAGCACTGTGGATCGTGATCTGAGGCAGTTTCATTCTCAGAAACATCAGAGGAACCATGTCTGTGGAAAATGTGGGCGCATGCTGACTGAAATGTCACAATGAGTAGTGGAAAAAAATAAGAAAAAAAATGTATGCTGACTGGTTGTTCCAACGACAAAGACAAAAAATGCTGATTTTGTTTAAAAATAAACTATTTTGCCCTTTTGTTGCACTTTTAACTGAGTGGGATTGACCCAATCAGATTACAAAGGATCTAGCTAACAAAAACAAAAGGTAAAGCACAACTTGTAACCATTTTAAAGATATTTCAGCGCCAATAAAAAACTTCAGGTGACTTGACCCTTAATGACATTGAAAAAAAATTGAAAGTGGATCAAAATATTAAAAATGTATATCAAGAATTGGTGGGAAATGAATGTAAACTCACCTTACAGTCTTTTCAGAGAAAAGAAAGTAAATATCCGGTGCAACTTTCACACCTGAGTCCGGGAGTAGAGATACAAGAAAAGGAGGAGAAAATACACACAAAAAAGACACGACCCTTCTTCCCGAGAAATTCACTCAAAGTTTGTCTTTTCTTTAAAGTAAAAAAGAAAAAAACTCGCAGCCAAAATCCTCCTTCACCTGAGCTGGGACTTGTTCTTCTTCCTGTTACCTGTATCCGTCCGCACAGGAGTTGCGTGCTGGGTGCGGCAGGCTCGCGCCCTTTCTGCACTAGTTCTTCTACCGGCTGCTTCTCGCAGAGAATTGAGTTGTAAAAGCCTTGGTATGCCCTCCCCACCAACCTGAGTCAGGGCCCGCCCCCAGATGCCCCCTATTGGCTGAAGGAAGTAGAGGACGAGCCAAACAGCGCGGCGAGAGGTGTGATTGACAGAGAGGCAGAGCAGGCTGGGGTTCTGTGAATGACCATGGTGGTGAGGATCAAGGTCGGTCCGAGGTTAGATCTGTTGTTCACTGAGCTGAACTACAGGAATGTCAAGGAAAAAAAAACAAAGCTAGACAAATACACTATTATAATAGACATAAAAACGTACATCTGGTGCACTTCCATCCTTTAAACTTTACAAGTAAGCCATCAATGCATATCCATATTATGTGTGTGTCTTCAGTAAGTAATAGGAGTTTTAATGGTGATACAAATGATAAAGAGTTCATTTTCAAGTCAAACTGTTTCATTTACTTGTTAGTGTTTGTATATTAACAATTAATCCACGAATTGACTTATACCATTGTAAGATTGTTTCAAACTAAAATACATAGATCATAATCAGAATTGGAAGATACAATTGGATTGAAGTATATCATCTATCTTCCTAGCCGTTTGTCCCTTTTGGGGTAACGGGAGTGCCAGAGCCCAACCCGGCTACTGATGGGCGAAAGCAGGATACACCCTGGACAGGTTGCCAGTCTGTCAACGGGCCACATTCACACACCCATTCACTCCTAGGGACAATTTAGAGTAACCAATGAATATGAAGCATGTTTTTGGATGGCGGGAGAGTCCCTAGAGAAGACCTGGGCACAGAGAGATACAAACTCCACTCAGAAAGGTCCCCCGATGGTGTTCTGTTTCAGGTCCCCCAGCTGGGACCTGAACCGGGGCCTTCTTGCTGTGATGCAAGAGTGCTAACCACCATACAGGTATAGTAGATTTATTTAAATATAATGTTAAAACGACCAACAGCAAATGATGATCAAGCCATCATTACACTCCGATGTGTGGAAACACTCAGGCCAAATCAGAATTCTTCTCCTACCTCTAGTTGTAGTCCTGGGCGTTGTGTCCGAAATTGTTTTTTAAGGGCTACCCAAAGGGACTAATGACTTTGTATCCCTCCGCCACAAGAGTGATCCAGGTCGCACTGATCAGAGGAGAAACGTTTGTCTTAACGTGGGTGTGCTCTGAAGGAAAGAAGTTGGAAAGAAGAATGTAATCAATGACTTTGTTTTAGCATGACTTTTTAAAGTTATAAAACCAATGTTGTTATGAATTTTCCGAACTCTGGCAGCTACACGCTTATTGCTGACTATTGATGAAGTCATCGAGGGTTAGTAACGTCCAAATTTGAAGACACTATTTTTCATTAACTCTGGACTAAATGTAGGTGTAGGGAAATAATTCTGATGTAACCTTTGAATAAAGTTTTGTTTGTATATTTTTTATGTGGAAAAACAACAGTGGTCTGATCTTTATGAAAGTAAAATGTGAATAGATTTTCCATTAATTCTTGTTTACTTGTTGTACACATTTTATTTAGACTTGATTGTTTTGCAAGTTCACCTGCACTGTTCAGTATTCAGGTATTTATATCTGAGTCACACTGGTTGAAGTTTTGGCTAAAGATTTCCTGGATCCAGTCAATGAATTGGATTGTATCAGATTTTTTAAAACAAACCAACTATAAATCGAATTATCAACTTCAAATTATGAAATGAATAAAAGTGTTGTTAAATGAATCGTTACACCCATAGAATTCTACCAGACAAGCACCAGAACCCCAGTCAAAACCAAACAGAAGGAAACCAAATTTTGTTTCCATGTTTCTCGGACACAATTTCATCATCCAACACCTAAATGAGCATAACTGTACTCCTACTCCTTTAGCATGTGAATTCAAACTATGATGCATTCCAAGAGGATGTAGTTTCTTCGGCATATCCTGGGTTTTCCTCTGGGTCTTTGTCCAGTGGGTCATACCCAAAACACTTCCTCTGAAAGACATCTGGACCGGATACCCAAACCACTCAACTGATCCCGCTAGATGTAGAGTAGTGGTTGTATTCCAAACTCCTTCCAGGTGAGCATTCTCCTCTCTCTCAGCTTCTCTGCATAGGAAATGCATTTTGACTGCTGGTATCTGGGAGATTGGTTTTTCTGTCATGACCCAAAGTTCATAAAAATGGAGAAGTATTGGATTGAAGATCAAAGGGTATGTTGAGAGCTTTGCTTTTTGACTCAGCTCTTCACAGCGACGGATCAATACAACTACTGCATAACAGACTCCATTGATCTTCCTTCGCTCGTCAACAAGATCCCAAGATACCTAAACTTTTCCACCCAAACACATGCAAAAAAGCAGAGATTAAATCTTGTTGTGTGCAAATCACAGAGACCCTCCCGCCCTGGCTGTGCCCTGCTGGAGTCCAACATGCACCAGGACCATGTCTGACCTACTACTAGTTATGTGGACCAACCTCCTTCTTTGGTCATGCAGAGACGGTAACCACAGGTTCCCACGGCAAGCGTCGTGGGAGCGGTCTAGCTACGGCAGATGTCTCCCATTGACTACTGGATGGCTGCAGCCACAGGCTCTGCTGTTGACCTTGCGAAACTCTGAACTCACAAAGGTTCATGTGAAAGCCTGCCATTTAATGTGATTTAGGTCATTGATTGCCCCAACTTCACAAAAAGTGCTGCGACTGAGCTCTGGCGAAAATTTCAACTCAACAAAACAGTTCCGTAGCGGCGGAGAGGCCAGAATGCAGAGGTCAGATATTATCATATGCAGTGGAGGTTCCTCTCACACTGTAAAGTTACGTAAAGACTCCGGCAGTCGCACCTGAGCTGTGACACTTGCCATGGTACCCGGGGTAAGGCTCTCTGTACGCCATACTCAGAGCATCCTCCACAAGACACCACAGGGAATGTGATCAGACATTTTACTCAGTTTGCCAGCTTACAGCTTATCCCTTTTCACTGATTTGGTGGTTTCGTTTGGCAGAACCTTGTATTTTTACAAGAGAAACTGGGGAGACCCAGGCCACGGGTCTTGTCTAGGGACTCATTGCACACCCAGGGAATTGAAATCTGATTTCCTGCATGCCAGATTAACCAATTGAGCTATCCAGACTTCTCCAAATCCACAAAATAACTGGTCCACTGTTCCATGACCAGGATGTTAACCAATCTGAGGACAAATAACAACAGTTCACCTCAATACTTGTAATGTAATCCTGGTTGTCAACGACGTAGGTCAAATATTTCCTTAAGGTTTTCAGTGTAGCTGCTATTTTGGTCCACTCCCCAATGCAGATCTCCTTAAGAGCTGTGATGTTTTAGGGGCTGTTGCTGGGCAACTCTCTCTACAGACTCTCTATTGGATTAAGATCCAGAGACAGGCTAGGCCACTCTACATCTTTGAAATACTTTTTTTCCTTTGTATTTGTAATTATCCAGCCATGTTTCCTCCTCAAGGCTCTCATTGATGGAAAGAGGTAACCGCCAGTATTTTACGATGTGTGATTCCATTCATCTCTTTCCTGGAAAGCAGCCCCAAACCATGATGTTTCCACTCCCATGCTTCACAGTGGGTATGGTGTTCTTGGGATCAAACTCAGCATTCTTCCTCCTCCGAACACAGCGAGAGGCATTTATACAAAAGAGTTCCATATTGGTCTCTGCCTTCTAAGACAAGAGTGATTCAGGTCACAAATGAAAATGATCGGGTCCAAGTCAGAACTCTAGGCCTCAAGGGCAGCCGTGTCTGCCTCATTTCCAGATATCCAAGCCCTACTCATGACAGATTACCTGGTTGAGGTGAGTCCAGCCAATTAGAACATACCAGAGCAGGGTATGTTGGAAATCATGCAGGAATGCAGCCCTCGAGGCCTGGAGTTGCCTATCCCTGGTCCTAGTAAAAAATCAAAAGGTACTAAACAAGACAAAAAATGAGCCCTTCTGAGCTTCCTTCTATAATAATACAGATATTAACAGGGTGGGAGATCACCAACAAAAGCTTGATTTATACAGAGAGGAGAAATAAGAGGTCAAATATATAATTAATTTAAATATAATAGGTGTGTTCAAACTGTGACTCATGAATTGCTTTCCTTCAGTTAATGACTCTTACAACAGACATAGCTTGAATGACAAATACCACCTTAACATTTTGGCTTTCAACTGAAGCTTTGATACTGTCAGATCTACTATCTGCCTGTGAGTTCTTAGAACGGATGCTAAAATGAATGCCATGCAAAGATGTAAAAGATAAACATTAACCGAGCAATTTAAACCAGTTAACTTTTAACTTTTATTGTAAAATACCAACTTTGCCTTTGAATAGGAATAATCATGTACACTTAATCAGAAAAGCCTCTTGAATGAGGCTAAAATCATAGTCCAGGTGATTTTTTGATAAACTTTTTGCTTTGGGACTACACTGGATGAATGAGAGTCTTCACATTTAATAAAGATTCTGAATAAAACCAAATTATTCTGTTCTTCAACTTGTTCCTGCGGGTGAAGTTGAGCTGTTTGCAGATGAGAAAACTGCAAACCACACAAAATGAAAACACGAGAAGTCAAACAAAAGATAAGAAAGAAAGCAACAACAGGAAGAGATGGAGAGACAGCAAATGTCCTCTTTCATAAAATGTTCTTTTGTATGTCAATTCCAAAAAGGCTTTTTTGATTCAAGTCAGGTTGTCTGTAAATGTGTAGAAGTTCTGGTTTCCTATGGTTTCATTGGGCCCTCCAGTTCACAGACAGCATCCAGACGGTTGCCCTGAGGCAGCAATAGTGGTTGTTAAGGTAACAAAGATCTCGATCTCCCTTCATGTGCTTCACTTTAATTTGATACTAAATATTATGTCTAGACAAACACTTGATATCCGCGGACAATATAGACAAGGCCAAGGTGACCAATAGGCACAGACCATGAATATTACATTTATTCTCACAATTTGATATTCTTACAACAATCATTTTGTCTTAGAGCAAATTTTTATGTCAGTAAGCATCAAGAAATAGAAAGTAAATCGAGAATTATTTGTCCAGTTGGTGGATTAAATCAATACGAAGCAAAACTGCAATAAAGGAAAAGGATCATCCTAATACTGTAAAAGTTTTTTATTATTATTAATTTGTGGCTTTGAACTGAAGGACCTGATCCCAGCCGTTCAACTGAAAGAAAAATAAATGTTTATCTTTCCAAACCCTAAAATACAAGCTACTGGCAATTTGAAATGACCAATTATTCACTTAAATGCATTGAGACATTGATTCAAAGGGTTCTTGGCTTTGGAGAACTCTGAAAAAGAACAAAAACTGCTCCCACACTGCCTTAGGCAAAGCGGATTCAATTAAAATTAAATGTGTGAACATTTCAGGCTCCCGACTTCAAAACGCTTGCGTTCATGTCTAGCTAAGCATGTTGAACTTTGACCCATCTTGAATTTGGTAGTGACAAATGGATGACATCCCGTTTAATTGACTTTAATTAAGTGCCAGGAAATTGAAATTAATATTTACATTTATTTGCAAGATTTGCATCACTTTGACATTTCGCACTAAGACTTTTCCAACTGTAGGTGGTGGACATGTGCTAGAAACAGTAGAAAAAGAAGAAGAAGAAGCCCATCCCTGCTTGTCTAGTGTGAAAAATATGAGCAAACGTGCATTCAAGAACTCACATTTGGTGTGTTTTTGAAAGTGTGTTACATCCGATGTGTCTCTAGCTCGACATTTCTAAACCACTGAATTTTTGTCAACACGTCAAGCAATTATTTTTAATCTTTTAGGCCGTTTTTTTTCCTCTTCTTTTTGTTACACATTTGTTCCCCTGAACTTTGAAATGAAACAGTGAAACAACAGTTGTTTTGAGTCGTTTGCAACACTATGACTGAAAGAATGTCCCTGCCTCCAGAGAACACAGCCTCCACTTTCCATTCCTGCAAGTTCCAGGAAACAAGCTCAACATTTTTGACAATGTAAAACCACTTTTCCCAAAAATGTTGGTGTAGTGTCACTCAGTTGTTGCACCGAGGTATTAGTTTTCAGATCCTAACCTTTTATCACCAGAGGATGAAAAGCCAAAACCTGTATTTCACAAGTATTAGGTGATATTTGTTGTAAGGTTTCATGCATTTCTGGACATATTTGATGGTAGAAATTTAAGTATGCTTTTAGAGCCCCTCAAAAGTTAACCCTTTATCACCAGAGCTTGTGTTTATGTTCTTTGATTTACTGTAAATTTTCAATGGTTCATGGAATCAACATAATTCCAGCTGATTTTTGAAGGAGAAAAGCGGCGCCGCTTTTCTCCTTCAAAAATCAGCTGGAATTATGTTCAGCTGGAATTATGTTGATCACATCAAAAACCGAAAAGTTACAGTATGTTAAAGATTTTATATTTTAGCGTCACCAGTTAATCATTTCCCAGTTGACAACTTTCTGTATTCCCTTAATTTATTTTTCTTAGTAAAAAAAAACTAACTTTTCTCTATTTGTTTGACTTTTTTATGGCACTATTTTCCCTCCATACCAGTGGCGGAGCGACACAGGGGCAAAGGGGGTCAGCTTCTCATCACCCTTCATATGCTCCCCCAATTTTTGAGTCAATATTAATTTATTATGTTTTATCCATTTTTTGTGGGATGTTCTGTGCATTTTTTTTGGGTGTTGTTTCCTCCATTCTCTGTGTTTGGATTAAAGTTAATCACTTCCTGTCAACGATTTTACAACATTTTCAAACTTTTATAAACTTTGAACAAATCCTAAATAATAAAAAACAGCACATATGTTTTCTATCGACAATTAACAAAACATTTGGAGCGTAGTTGTTGTTTTAAAGTTGGATCTTCAGTTACTTTAAAGACCAAACAAAAGGAAGTCCCGTTATAGAACAGGATGGAGGAAAAGGAAAGGTTGTTCACACATCAACAGAGCAACAGCCGTTGTTGCTCATTAGAAGTGTACGCGCTTTAGAGCAGACGGCGTTGAAACGCTGAAGACAGAAGAAGAAGGTGAGGTCAGCAAATGTCAGCCAGATGGCTTCCTGCAAGCAGCATGCAACAAAAAGCTGACTGTGAATGTAAGGAGCGGTTTGTGTTTCTGGCAGAACCATCTAGGATCGTTGTGTAATATGCTCAAATTGTGACCCTTTTTACTTTTCTGCATCTGCAAATCACGCCCCGAGGGACTTGTTGTCAATTCTTGGGAGGGTCTCCGTGTGTCAGTGATTCCATCCCTGACTAATAGTTGGAGAACCTTGGAATTTGTGTCCTCTCCAGCCAAATACTTCCTTTAATGGGTGCATTAAACACATGTGTGTTGTTTACAAGCAAGCCATGGATGGGTGTTGCGCTTCTTGACGGTAAAGCATCCAAGCATGGATTCATCTAACACAGAACATGTGTGTAAGTCAATCTGATGTCATTATGAGGGCGGGACTTTCTGTGTCTGAACTGTCGTGTCAGTGCGGCTCAGCTTTTCCCCTCTTGTGTTAGTCCTAATGATTTAATATAACTTTAAATGATCCCATAATTGGGAAATCGATTGCTACAAATGCTAAAATAAAACCAACAGAAAAGAATAAAATCAAGGGATAAACAAAAACAGTAAACTACAGTTAATGACACAGTGTTAGCTCTCTGATTTCAACTCTGAGGTGTCATAAGTCTTTATAAAATCCCCTCTAAAGCACAGTTTTGTTTCTTGTAAGCTTTTATTGTGTAATACGACAATTTCTCAGCTCTTCTGGAAATGTGTCATTTGTACATTAGAACCTTATGGTGTGAGCTAACGCCTGTTTGTCAGCCCCCTTACATCAATGTCCTCTGAAAGGCTGGGTCGCTTCCTTCAAGGTTAGATTGACTAAACATGTGTGTGCAGTAGCAGTAGTAGGGGTACATGTTTTTTTAAATAAATAAACCAATAAGCAAACTGTTGCTGAGTGGATTTAGCAGACAAAAGGTCTAAATTAATTGAACAATGACCTATAATAACATTTTAATTACATTTAAGACAAAAGTGTCCACAATTCAAAGGCAAATTCTTAACGAGTTCCTCCCTCTTTGCAGAAACTCCTTCTTTTTTTTTTTTTTTTTTGATAAAAATAACAATTATAACAAAGATCCAACTCCGTTGTTTGGAGACAAGTTTTTGAAAGCTTTTTTTTACATTAAATGAACCCCTTTTTCCTCCAAATATTACTTATAATACACGTAAAGTTTGGTTTAGTTGTCATGTTTCTGCTCCGCCTCCACCTTTCAGCAGTGACTCACCTGCTGCAGGTGATTAGACATTGTCCTCTCCTCCTGGCGTGCTGTTAAACCTGTTTGCCTTCCTTATGCTGGTGCCGGTTGCTCATTTGTTCTCTGCATAAACCTGCATCTGTAAACCCAGCAGACCTGGTTTTCTAATTGATGCTGTCAAGTTGTATTGATTCTTCTCTCCGCCCAAACCTGTGTTGAATTTGTCACAAAGCTGCACTCCAAAAAGCCTTCCTTACCTTGTGTGGATTCCTATCCTGTCTCATTGTATCCAATGTGAGTCTCAGTTTTGAAATGAACGAATAAACTTGCTGCATTCGGAGCTTTTGCCTCAATCTAAATGTTACTCAAGAGTTTGGGTTTGGTTAAGTGTACAGAGATGGGTACAAGTCTCACTCTGGAGCCACAAACAGGGAGGACAGAGGAGATGCTGCTTTCCAGAGAGATGTGTGACCCCTCCATGCTTAAGCTTTACTCTCCACATCCAGAATACTGACACTTTTGTCCACACTAGTATGTCAGCAGCACAGTGGCTGAGAAGTAGTCCACCACACTCAAATGTGTTGAAAATGATACCGGGTCAAACTTTACCCAATGGGCTTGGATTTGGTTGTGACCAGTAATTTATGGGAGTGAAAATTCCTCATGGAGGAAAAACTAATAATTGTGGTTTTATACATATTTTATGAAAGTAAAGCTGTGAAAGAATAAAAACTGAAGCAAAATTCATTACATTTGCACCGCTTTGACTTTTTGCATCAAACCTCTTCCAACTGTAGGTGGCGACACGCGTTAGTTAACAGTAGAAGAAGAAGCCCCTCCCTGCTTGTCCAGTGTGAACACCATGAGCGTTCAAGAACTTGTGTTTCTTGAGTATGCTTTACATGCCAGGTGCGTCTATAGCATATGTCTCAATGATCAAGTCCTGGGGGGCGGATCCGGCCATCCAGGTGATTATATCCGACCCGCCAAATCATTTTATTTTAGTTATTAATGGATCGATGTCATCTTGTGCTTATTTCTAACTTGTATAATTACAACAGAATATATTTTTACAGAGAGTAAAATACTGAAAGGTATTTAAGGTTTAAGTTGATTTATTCTGGATAATATCCCCGTCTGTGGTTATTCATATGTTAAAAAGTTAATTTTTTTTAAGTTTCAAAAACTCAGTTTTATTGTGTTCAATAAATGTTTGTCCTGTTCGGCCCGCAGCCTGAGGTTGGTTTTGGAATTCGACACCCCTGTTCTATAGCTTAAGACTGTAGGACCAAAACCCTTTAAAGACTCTTAAATTGGGACGTTATGACTCCCTGTTTAATACTAAACATCAAACGCTAAAAGTTTTTCTCTCAGATCTGAAGAATGAAGCTGCACAGAGCAACCTAATGTTTGTCTTTCATCTCACTCAACTTGACAAAGTCTCCACGTGTTTGATCAAGCAGATATGTGAGGAAGTTGCAATCAAAGTTATCTGCCTGTCTATGCATTTAGCTAATCTAAATGCAAAATATTTGAAAGCATTCATTTGGTAGTCAAAGAAGGCAGAGTGCAGGAGTCCCATGGTGTTACTGTGCAGAATGTGGTTACTTTACTCTGAACAGCAGGTTTTTTTGTGAAGAATGTGAATGCTGTCAAACCTCTCTATGGTTTCTCTCTAAGCTGCAGTTGTAGTCAGATCAACGATTCTGTTTCCTCTCTCTTATAGTTTTATATCTCTGATAGATTAAGATCATGACGTATCTTTTTTTTCTACAGCTGCAACCTTTAAAACAGGAAGCTGAAAAAGATTTTTCATGTCTGTATTCAGTAAGTGAATGTTACTTAAGAATCTTTTTCTTATAGATTAACATAACTATTTACATTTTAACCACATTCAGTTCTTTTAATAAGCTGAGGTCCCCTTTTTATTTCTGGAGACTGCTTCTGTTTAATTTAGCAGAAGTTGAAACTTTTGCAAAAGAATGAAGAAGAGCTTGACCTGCAAATGTTTTACTTTTATTTCTTTGAGTTTAACTCTGTCAGAGTTTTTACGATAACTCAAGTACTCTGTTGCAGAGGTTGGCTTCATTTTAACTTGAAGAGATTCGGAGGTCAGTGACCGCCTGCAGATAAGGAAAGTGTGTGGCCTCAATTACTGGTTTTGGATTGTTTTAATTGGACAGATTTTTAGATCTACTTTTGCTGTTATCTTGAGCAAAAGTAGACAGTAGAGAAATTCACAGGCTAAATTCACTCATTAAAGTCCCACTCTGATCACCTATTGATTCACTGTAAAAGCGTTCCAAGTGGTCTTTTGATTATGATTATTTCTGTTTAATTTTCCTTGGACATAGCGGCAGAAGTTCATTAGAAATTCACCTCTCAGTTGTGGAAAAAAAGGCGTAAAATTTGGATAAAGAAATACAATTTTAATAAAAGAAAATAAAAAGATAAATTAAAAAAAGGGGGGGGGGGGATTTTTAATTTTAGTTCTCCATCCAGGAAGGAGCAAAGGGTGGCCAGAGGGGGGTAACTTCCCCTTTACCAATTTTTGAGTTAATAATAGGGTAATTTTTCACAAAGATTAGTAAGTAATCATCAGTACAAGCTTCTTTAAGGATTATAGTACTCCAGAAGATTTTCTGTTTTAATATTGATACTAAGAAAAGTTTGAAATGTTTATTTTTGATCCTCTCATGTCTAACGGGTCCCACTCTGCTCTTCTTACTTGCCACCTTTCCAAAGTCTTCTGCTTCCTAAATCTAAAATGTTTTAGCTCCACAACTGCTTCCATCACAAGAAAAATGTCACAAATACACGTTAAAAACACAGTTTTCATTGGAGTGGGTCTTTATAAGCAATATGCGTTACAGTTCATGGCATGAACGGTTTTCTGATATTTATGCAATAGTAATTTCTTAAATAAAAAAGAAAGGTGGTGTTTCAGTCAAAGGAACTAACTTGATGTTACAAAACACAGTGACCATTTCTAACAGTTCTTTAAGCTATAAACTGTCAGATCCACAAGCTATTAGTATGGACATAAAGTAGTTCCATCTGATTTATCTGTGCATAATTCTTGATTTGTAACTCATACATTTTGTGCATAACTGTGTCCACTTGCAATTGTGTATTCACTTGTACAAAAATTACGAAATACAAAAAAAGTAAAGTAATTTACACACAACTTAAAAGTACAGCAGCTTAAAACTAACTACACATACAAATCTTTAAAAATGACGCACCAATCGCCTGATCCACACATAAAACCGCATTTCAGCACAAATCAAAAGTGAGACTCTGTTCACGTCTTTAGGAGTCAAGTGTTTGAATGAGGCGTTTAAATGCTGCAAGAATGCTGGTTCTTCTTAGCTATCTTTATTAACGCATATTTAGACTTTTTTCTAATATTAATTATCAGGCATATCTGTTTAAGAAAGTCGGGAAAATGTTAAGTTTTCATCAGCGATTATCCAGTTAAGTTCAAAGCTGTTAAAAAAAACAAAAACCCAGCATTCTACAGCATTTGAACACATCATTTACACAAGAAAAGGTCTCAAATCTTATGTGTATCAGGCAATTGGTGTGTACTTTTTAAAGATCTGTATGTGTAGTTAGTTTCAAGGTGTTGCAATTTTAAATTGTGCGTGTGTAAATTGTACTTTGTGTATTTTGTAAGTACAAGTCCACATAGTTATGCACAAAATGTATTGTATAGGTAGAAATCAAGAATCACGCACACAGAACTATTTTCTCTCCATATCAGAGAGAAATCAAATGGAACTATTCTCTAACCATATGTAGGTGTCAACATCCAAATCCAGAAGAAGTTGGATTTAGAACTTTAAGAAGGTGAGACACTTGACTGATAACAAGCCACCTAGTGGCTACTTGGTGAACTGACCTGGCTCCTGTTACTTTACTTTTTTTTTTTATTAAAGGCTCAAAGTGAAGTCTTAGTCAAAGTTACATTTACTCTCTGGAGAGTGACATTTTTGTCTCTGTTAAATAGTTCAGAAAGAAAAAAAACATAACCAAAAATGAGGAGATGAGAGAAAAAAACCCCACAGACATCAGAACCATCTTTTTTTAATCATTTTAATACTTTTCTTAAAAAAGGATGCTCAATTATCTGAAGATGAACTTGCTGACCTCAATGCCTCACTCATCAACATACAAACACATTGTTCTGAGTATAATAAAATCAAAAGAAAACAGTAAAAGGTAAAGAGAAGAAATGTTCAAAACGAACTTGTAAAAAGAAGAGATAAAAAAAAAAAAGTGATTATAGAATTGAAAACACGCTTGGTTTTTTTGGGCCAACCAACAGAAACTGGAGGGGGCGGAGCTTTCACTTCCATAAGAACACAATGGTGTACAAGCGACCCAAACTGTTAACATGGAGGATGGAGAACTAAAGGAAGCATTTCATACAGACTGCAGTGGAGATGACGGCAGAGGACAGGACGGGCGGAAAACAAACAAAAATAAACATGTAAGAAGTGAATTATTGGATGCACTAAAACAAAACAAAAAAATTGGGACCTAGTAGTCATAACTGCCTTGAAACCGCTTCATCACTTTCACAAACTGTTGCATAATTTCTGATTTAAAAGGAGAATAAAGGAGAATTAAATAGCAATAAAAACAGGCTCTTGTATAAAGTGAGAAGAAAACACTTTACATGTTAAAAAAACAGATGTGAGGGAACGTTCAGCACTGAATCGATTGGTTTTTGGCATGGACAGGGAAAAAAAAAGGGGGAAGTGTGAAAGCACAACACAGACAAAACAATCCTCTCAATAGAATCATTAAAAAAGTTTTTCCTCTTCTTTACAGTAAATTCTACAAAATCAAACCAAAGATGAACACAAAGACGAGCTTTGCTCCCCACAATCAGAATTTCTTAATATCTTTTTCGCAGCCTTATTGTATATAATATATATTTATATATTCATGTATCTATTTATATATAGTATGTATAATTTGAAGGGCGGGGTCATTAGTTTACAGGCCAGAGCACTAAGGCAAAGGACAGACTCTGAAACGGTTGGAAAGCGACTCCTCGACTTGAACGTAACGAGGCCCCCCCCACGGTTCAAGCTGCAGGGAGAAGTTCAAGGAAGTGAAAAGGAAGGACGTCTTAGAGCGTCCGGGTGTTTCTCTCCCCGCTGTGTCCTGAGAAAAACAATAACCTCTCAGAAGATGGCTGAGGCCTGACCCCTCCGCCCGAGCATCCCAGGGAAACCAAACACTAACTGATAGACGAGGTTTAGTGAGAGGAACACGTAAGAGCAGATTATTCATATGTCCACCTGTTTCATTTAGAAAAAGAAAAAAAAAGCCTCTTAGTATCACACGCCAGGGAAAAGTTTTCGTTGAACTTTTTTTTTTTTTTTCTTTTTATTATTTTTTTTAAATTAACCGAAGCTTTTGTTTAAGCGTCATCACCGGTGGCTTCCTTGGTGGAGCCGCTCGTTCTGCCGAACCGCTTTCAACCCCCTTCTATTCACAGGACACAAGCCAGCTGTCTCGACTACTGAAAGAAAGGGAGAGTCTCTATGAAGTCTGTGTGATGTGGGTGCGTTTTGCTGAGCAGCAACCGTGTGCGCCGGTGCACTCTTCTATTCTTATGGTCAGTTGCTGATGTGTCACAACAGGGTGGCGGCATCTCTTTTTTTTCAGAAGAGATTTTCTTCAAAAATTGCCATCAGGTCGCTCTGAAAGTTTATGTCGATGGTGTCAGCCATCTGCAAAGAGAAACACAGAAAACAGAAGGTTAGTTTTACGGCTTCATTATGTAGAAGTTTGTTTGTAGTTCTGTCCGTACCGCCTCCCGTCTACGCCTCTCCTGTTCACGCCGGCGAGCCATCTCCCTCTGCTGGTCCAGAGCATTCTGCGCAGCTGAGGTCGGTGGGGGCGGGGCTTGTTGTGGTGCAGGCGGGGCTTGTGGTGAATGTGTGGGCGGAGTTGTAGCTTGAGGCGCAGGTGCAAGCGGTGACTGTTGCTCCTGACTACGGCGGGTTTCTCCTTGTGCTCGACGCACGTGCTCCACCGTGTCGTCGTCGTCACGACTACGAGAAAGACAAAAACAGCTGTGAAGGAGCTGCTCTCTGATTGGTCAGCTTATAACTTGATTCATTTGCAATAAAGACACAAATATAATGAAAAAAAATTAAGATTATCAAAGTAAAGGTCCTGATCCAATCACATGATCGAAAAATCAGGCCCGATCACATGGTTGATAACTCGATCTGTATTGAATGATGTCTCCCAATCAGTATTGAATATTTAATTTCTTTTTATTATGATCAGCGCTTTCAAGCTTATTACTCCGGATAAATACTCCACTACAAGTCATCATTCATTTTTGAGAATTTTAAATAAAGATATGAATCACATATGGTTAAAAATGTTCACTAGTTCTAAAGATATTAGAGCTAAAATGACTAAACTTTCTCACATGACTAATTATCACCTACATTTAGTGGATAGTTCTTTTTTGTTTTTGTTTTTAGGTAATAGTTACACTATTTTTTTACTGTTAACATTACTTCACAGAAGTTTTCTGTTCAAGTCTTAAATTATAAAATAATTTTAATGAAATAAATGTTACAAAATATTGGATTGATACTGATGCTCAAACTCTGAATCTGATTGGGCTCAATAAACCAGATCAGGACATTCCTAGTATCAGGTTTATAAAAGATGTTAGAGCACAAATGTTTTTCTGATTGAGTAATAGCTGGTTATTTCTCTATAGAAGTCTATGGGATTCTAGCTTCAGCTCCAGCGGGTACTTTTGTAATAACACCAGGAGGGGTCACTGAGTCCAGTCCTTACGTACAGTCAATAACTGTGACTACAATGAATGTTTTCAACAAGACAAAGGGAAGGCTTTTCTCCCATGTTGAATGCACCTCAAAGATGAATGATTCTTGACTAAAACAGTCTGAAACTGAAGGATCACTGATGTTCAAGTTTTAATGTGACTTTTCCACGTTCATAACAACAATCTGTGAGCTGGGACATTAAACTTTAATATTGACAATCTTGTGAAAAGTAAAAAAAAAAATTAGTAAGAGAGCAGAGGACAAAGATCTATTTTGCAGTAAAAAAAACAAATCTGTCGTTTGTCATTTCAGAATTGAGTCTCAGTTTTTCCTCCTACATGCTCTGATAAATGAATATTCAGCACTGAAAATGACATCAAATTATTGAAGCTGACTAGATCTTTCTCAGAAGTTAAGAAAAATGAGGATGTCTGATCTAAATTTTGTGGTTTTGTTCTTTCTTTTACAATAGAGAAATACCCGGCAACACCTGATTAGCACACACTCTGTAACTCTACACACTATGTACTGTAACTCTGACCACTTACACAATCAATGTGAATCAGCATTTACTAACGAAAAGTGTTGCATAATGGCGCAATGCCATGTTTCTCTGCCTCAGAATCCACTGGAATTATGTCAGCTGCATAGTTACGCTGGTCAAAAGAATGTCAACACTGGAGCGGAGGCTCTGGTGCTGAAGAGTTCAAATAAGAGATTTTCATTTTGAACCTCCCACTCACCGTAGTTTTTCCTGCTCTCGCCTGGCTTGCTCCGCCTGTGCTTTCAGCTGTCGTTCCCGCTCCTTTTCTCTGGCAGCCCGTTTGAAATGCTCAAAACTGCCACTGGAGGACCGCACTTGAGACGCCGGCGTGGACTGACTCTGTGCCAGGCTGGCCCAGGAGCCCATGTTCTTGAACTTCACATCATGTAATGGAGACACACACAGTAGTGCAATGGTGTAAGACGAAGACGGTAAATGAGATGAGAACCAGAAGATTTGTGTGTTGCTTTGGGTTCATAGACACCTGTGTCTTTTTGGGTGCGATTGGAGTTTTGGGTTCTTGCTTGATTTTGCTGTCCTGGGAACAAGGCATAGCTGGAGAGACTGGGAGGCGGGGAACGGGGCGAGAATCCTCCAATAACTTTGTATCAGACCCTGAAGCAGAGGCGAATAAAAACTTATTAGAAAGATGTCATTCCGGCCGCTCTTGGACATGAACAGAGATTTTGCAGAGGATTTCCACGCTCCAGATTTCTTTGAAGATACAATTCCCACATCCCAGCTGGAGATTTAGCAGCTGTGTCCATAAACGAGATATGCAGAGGAAAATACTGTGTAGTTTACAACATATTGAAACCCAATTATTCAGACTGATTACAGCTGATGCTTGTGAAAACAGGTGGACGGCAGCACAGCTGTCAGAGGAAAAGACGCACAAAGAAACGCCCTGCTGTGTCGGGAAACCTGCAGCATTCACTCAGTTATTCCCTTCATTCTGGGTGAGGAAAACTGTCCGGATCCCAGAGCAAATCAAGAGAACAGCTGCAACACGTCTCCATAATGAGATCTGAACTCCACAGGATAAAAAAGGGGAGAAATTTTTTTAAAAAACTAAGCATAAATAGTTAAAAACGAAAAAAATAAAAACGTATTTGAATATTTCCAAATATTTCTGTCTTATCTGCTGCTGGTTCAGATCCAGATCTATTTGACCACAATCTATGTTCCCCCAGATTTGTGTCATTGAAAGGTTTTCTGAATAAAAAAAGTGACTTTTTTTGTTGATGCACTTGCAGCCTTTCTTTCACAGACACACAGAGAAAGTCTCTTCCTAAGTGATAAAACATTTATAACAAATATACCAGTATGAAAAAAAGGATTATAGTATTTGCAGAGTGACTAAATTTAAAATAAAGTGTATTTTATACCACAGGTTTTCCTCTTTCAAAGAAAAAAAGACTCATTATGACACATTAATGGATGTGGTGGCAGATTGTCAGCTTTGATTGGACTTGTGGACACAAACACCAGCTGAGCCTCTTCCAGAGGCTCCAAGCTCCTTAAAAAAACTTGCAGTATTTTTGCTTGTTTGAAGAAATGTGTCTAAAAGCAGCAGCTTCAGCTCCACCAGCTGGGCTCCACTCATAACACGGAGGAAAGGACGAGTGAAAGAATTTCCCATCTACTGCAGTTTTTGAAAAAGTTATGTCCTTCTAGTGTGTTTTTATTGTTTTTCCTCTGTAATGGTACAATAGTGACTATGATGATCATGGATTGAGAGAATTGTCTGTCAACAGTCAGAAGAATCAATGCGCTCATTAAATTGAAGTATTTTTGTGGGTCCAGAACAAACTGAGGAAACGTTTGCACTCACTGGGTTTGCTCTCAGGTTTGTGTGAATCCTGGCGAACGGCTGGGCTGAAGGGAGAAGGAGGCAGAACCGGAGAGAGGGAGGGTTTCTCCTCCTTTACCCCAACCAGGTTGGACCTCGGCTCCTAAAGAAAAGTGCATTAAAATGATCAGAAGCAAAAAAAAGACTTTATTTAAGCAACATTTTTCAACAATAAACCTTTTATTCAGTTAAAACAAACTAAAGATGGAATCTACCAAGCAGCTTACATGTTTTTTGGTCTGTGAAGGTGACTGTTGTCCCATTGTGTTGAACTGAGGCATCTGAGGAGAATGCATCATCATAGGAGGCGGACTATCATGCAGACAGCCTAGGAAAACAGGAAGCAAGTTATTAAAATGCATTTGTTGCATTGATCCGTTTAACCTGAACAGTAAGCATCTTCCTTAGCCACATGTGATAGAAAGCAGAAACAAAGCTGTTTTCTTGATTTAACAAAGGAAACACTCATCAGCTTCTCTCTGGAAAAGCACAGCACTGGTTAGAGTATTTTAAAGACCCACCTCAATGAAAAGAGCATTTTTTTAAACATGTTCTTGTAGCGTTTTTCTCATGATGGAGAACATTGTAAGGAAAATTAAGCTCAAAACTTTGTTTTTGTTATGAATCAGGAGCAGACAAAAATGCTGTTTAAAAAATGAGCTTATTTGTGTACCAGTCTGTGGATCAGTTGGAAACAATTAATTATACCCATTTTTGGAGTTTTTTTTTTTTTTTAAGTCTTAACAATCTTTTATTTTGAAAAATCTTTTATTTTGAAACATAACCAGATTCTTGCAGCTACACTTTTGAGCACTTGAGCTGTAAAGTTTAGTTAAGGAGGCAAAAGGACTACGTCTGAACACTCTTTTACTCTGAAAAATCGACAGGATTCTCTCGGTTACATTTGGTCACTTGATTGCCAAAAGTAGTCCGTTGACATGCAACAGGAGAAAAGTTGTAGACCTGTGTTGAACGTTTCTTTGCAAATGAATAAGGGATTAGTACAGGAACAGGAGAACAGACAAAACAAAATAAACAATAAAAAACAGTGGGCTTTCAGAAGTTCTAAATATAGAATTTATGGGAACAGGTGATTCCCACACACTCAGCCTGTTCACATATTATTCAGAACATTAATTAGCAGAGGATGTTACGAGAGTTTAAAGCTATTATATGGTCTTATATTCGTCACCAATTCTATTGCTCTGCTAATGTTAGCTTAGGGTTGTAAGCTAGCAGGAGAGAGAGTAAACAGCTCAGTTATGGGTGACAGGAAGTGGTGGTGGGGGTTATTCTGCACCAACAGTCCTGGCCAAAACTCAGAGGTGAATTTCTGAAGAATTTCTGCAGGAACTATGTTATAGGAAAAACTACAGATTTTTGAATTTTGGAAAAAAAAGTGTTTAATCATAATTAAAAAAAACACTGGGTATGCTATTAAAATAAATCAAAATATAGGCCTGTAAAGCTGAGTGAGCTAACTGAATTATTTAAAATGATATAAAGCGACTAATGAAAGCACCATAGAAGCCTCTGGTGTGTAGAAATGTTCATCTGAGCGGCTCACCTGTGGAGAAAGGCTCTGGTTTGTTCTGTGGCGATGGCTGCTGCTGATGCTGCTGCAGCTGCTGCACCTTCTGCTGCAGCAGCGCCCCCTTCTGCTGCTGGGACTGCGCGTGTGCATGCTGGAACGACTGCGGCATGAACCCGGAGCTGTGTCTCTGCGGCAGGGCGGGGGCGCTGGAGGACATGACCGTGTTCAGGGCCGACACCAGCGGGGGGGCGACCTGCACGGGCGAGTGTTGGGGCAGCGGCGGTGGGGCGGGCCTAGCCTGAAGCGACTGCAGGAGGTTGTGGACTTGACTGAGTGGGGGGGTTTCAGGGTTCGTGGGCGTTGGCTCCTCATCGTCCTCGAGCAGAGCTTGGGGAGGCTGCGCCGAAAGAGTACCCAGGATGCCATGGGATGGTGGCGAAGGGAGCCGTGGCCGGGGGACGGGCTGGGGAAGGTTGAGGGGAAGTGTGGGCTGCAGCTGGGGTGAGGATGATGGAGGGATGGGGGGTAGAGAGGGTGGAGGCGGCTGTGGGGGTTTGCGTGGAAGTGGAGCGGCGCGGTTGCTAGGTCTGGATGGTTGCTGGGGAAGAGCATTATGAACTGCTGCATACAAGGAGAGAAAAAAAAATCAACTTTAGAAACATTACTTAGTGAAAAACAGACTAACAGATTTTTGAATGATGCTTTATTTAAACAGAACAAAACATTAAACTCCAATAAAATAAATACATCTACTGTCAACTTACCTGGGGAGGCTATGATTGGGTGTTGGTTTAGGAAGGGGTGTGTCTCAGGCGGCATCTGGATGGGTCTGGTTGCGCTGAGGTCGGGGGCGGCGGGGGCGCTGGCAGTGGGGATGGCTGAACTGGCCTCCGTGTTGGGCTGAGTCAGGTGAGAATTCATGAAGTGAGGAAGAGGATCAAACCCCGGAGTCATTAGCTGGGAGGAGTCCAGAGAGGGCACGGAAACGGGGACGGGAGGAGGCGGAGCAAACGGCGGTTTGGGCTGGAATAGCTGAGGCTGCGGCTGAGGAGCAGAAGCGGCCGGGCCCATCCCGCTGCCGAGGGGTTGCTGGAGCGGTCCCTTTGTGTCCTTGTTGGTCAGCTGGGTTTTCTGTGGCTTGGGAACCAGCCCTGCAGACGAGACGCAATGATTACCCAGAAGGATCTCAGATAGGATCAGGTTAAAGATCCGAACATGAAACATAGAGGAGCAGTTACCATTATCCGAGTCTTCACTGTCAGACGAGTCACTGCTGCCAGAAGATGAGGATCCCGTCTTCATCTT
The DNA here is from genome assembly GCF_002922805.2 of Oryzias melastigma. NCBI lineage: Eukaryota > Metazoa > Chordata > Actinopteri > Beloniformes > Adrianichthyidae > Oryzias > Oryzias melastigma. The sequence goes on along the minus strand of NC_050512.1, from coordinate 10,338,920 downwards.
TGTCATTTCCAGAGACTTTTCCACTTTACAAGACAAACAAAATCACAAGTTTGAAAACTTTCATCAAAATGTCAAATTTGTCACCTGGTCCATAGATCTGATTTAAATGTATTTTTTGTTGTAATCGGATTCTTGTATTTCCAAACATAAATGTGTCCAACTTCAAGAAAAAAAAATATATTTTTTTCAATTCTTGTTAGTGATGACTTTTCTGTAAAGAGAACGGTAATATGTGTTGTGACTGTGAAAGCAAGAAAACCTGCTGCCATATAAGTCTGTTGTATAAGTCATGGACAAAAAATACATAAATAAATGTTTTACAAATCCTGTACAAGTCTCACTTTTGGGAATAAATCTTAGCAAAATACAGAACTAAGAATGGACATTTTATCCTGAAATGCAAATCATAATAAAGAAAAAGGTAACAATAATGCTTATTTAGCTTCATGAAACATGGATGCAATCTAGTATATTAGAGCAATATATCAACAATTATTCAGATAACCATAGCATAAAGAAAACGCTAACAAGTCAACTAAACTCTTTATCTCACTTCAGATCAATAAATCCGTTGAATTCTACATTTGCGTCGCTTTGGATCAATTTCGTAAACCTGACATAAGACTAAATGACCTCTAGCGGTTTTTCCTATTTATTAATATTAAAAAAAAAAGCCACACATCATATACAAAAAATGAGACTTGTACTGTAATTATGAAACACTTCTTAACAAGTCTGTTTAGCTCTGGCATTTTAACAAGAATCCTAAAAGCTTCCACAAAGCAAACCGACAAATACACCGCCCCCTGTTGGATAGTTGCTGCATCTAAATGTCAAGTGAAAAGAACAACCTGAACTGTTCAGAAAAGAAATGACTCACTCACAGCCTTCAGGTGCAGATAAAGACAGTGGATTGAGTCCATCTCTAGAGGACCCATTTAAGAATGAATATACTATTTTCCCTTTTGTTATTTTGCATTGCATATTATTTCTATTACGTGAGAAACTAAACCTAAAGGGGTTTTCTGTGTGGAACACAACTCCCCTAACTTTGTTTAGCATGGATTTTTCCTGGAGATGCTCAGTGGACATTTTGGATTCTTATTTTTTAACATAACGTTATTTTGTTCTGTTTAGAGGTAAAGACGGAACTGAGATCTGTAATCCTGCTGCACAGATTTCACTCATTGCAGGTTATTTTGAGAACGTAACCCCTCCCTAATAAACGAGGGAAAACTGTTAACATAAACCTTTATCTATCGATTGTTATGTATATTATAAACATATATATATATACAACTAGAAAAATTGACATTAACTTTTTTTCCCCCTGTGTTATTATAAATATATGTACATATAGGTAAGAGAAAGCCTTACCTGAAGCTTTCTTCTTCTTCTTGAGGCAGCTGGACACGTACTTCTCCAGCTCTCTCAGAGTTGAGGGTTTGAGCGTTTCAAAGTCAATCTCGATCTCGTCAGGGTTTGAGTTCTTCAGCGAAGGCTCTCGGGTTTGGATTATGTGCACGACTCGACCCAGTTTATCACCAGGCAATTTGTTGATGTCCAGGCTCAGCTGGCGCTTCTCCTCGTAGGACATGGGCTTGCATCTATCAGCAGGCATGCCAACGAACGCATCTGAGGAGAGAACGTCCATGAATGAACGTTTACCTTACGTCAGGTCAAATGCAAACACAGCGGAGCGAAAGATCGTAGAAGATTATTATTTGACATGGAATCCCAGAGCATTGTGGGAAACAATTTATTTTTGTCGCAAGAACACACAAAAAAACTAAAGAACTTTATCCATCATTTTGAAAGAAGCCTATTAAATATGTTAATGATAAATAAGTTAATAAAAAAGCTAATAGAACTATTTTCTTCTCTTGTTACAACAATCTTAAATACTTGTGAAAATGTATTTGTGTGGTTTACTTAAATACTTTAAAATTTAAATGCCACGTTTTATATTTAAGTGCAGCCAATATCTCAGATTTTTCAGGACTTCTATTCCTAAAAACAATAACAGATACACAAATCATATATAACCCTCCCCAAAATCATTTTTTCCCAGAAGAAAACACTCAACCACATCGCAAAATTTCAGATTTTGATCAACAACAGTTATTTACTATTTTCCCTATAAAAACGTGGGAACATTTTAGCTTGTTTGTGCTCAAAACAACTTTCATTAATCACACAAATGATTGTTGCCATTCCAAATAGCCCATTTTATCCCAGCTGCACACATATGACCACATCACAGGTTTGCTGCGTCCTTCCTGATTGTATCCACATGAAGGCAGCGTTTGCCTATCATTCTTTGTTCCAGTTACCTGTTGAACACCTGTCCACACAATAAAGCTGACTGCCATCTCCACCATCGAGTCTTTGTGTGTTAATGCTGCACCTGCTGCACCAAACACAACCAACGTGTATAATCCTCTTTTCACCGCAACATCTCCTGCTTTACTCGTCCGACAAAATCTGCCTCAAAGAGTAACCAAACACTAAATAAACTTTTTTTTAATAAATGGGGCTTTAAAAGTGCTGTCTGTTGGTCCTTGACACATTTTTGACAATAAACTGATTTAATTCCTGAAATTTTAGTCTCAAACCGTCTGCGTGGTGCCCTCTACAGGTTGAAACGGGGTAGTCCCACTTCATTTCAGAAGTTTCACATCATGGTGCTCTGCAGCGCCAGTATAGAAGCCCCGCCCATCTTTGATCCTGTAACGGTCGGTTTTTATCGTGTCAGCTTTAGCATGGCTCGTAGGTGTATTGCCTTCGGTTGTCAAAAATCTACTGGCTTGTACAACTTTTCAGTGGTTGAGAGCAATTGGCATTGAATCCAGCAAACTCCTTCCTGGTGATGGATTTGGAGTGAATGTTTTACTCGGGATTGTTTGCTTCATACGTTAGCCTTTTTTAGCTTATGATGCTTGCGTCATTTTACCACTCAGACGGTCTGGACCATGAGTGTCTGCTTCACGAGAAGGTGGAGAAAAATCCTCAACCTCCACAGAAAGATCTGTGGTGATACTGGAATCACTTTGCTCTGTACCACTCCCCATATTGAAAACGTTATGTTACCTCAAGCTAACCTCACTGTCAATCACAGATCCAAACCACACCTCCCACGCTCAGCCCGACTCTTTTATTTTTTCTTTATAGTTTTCAAATCTGAAGCCTCCAACTGGTCTGTTGTGTTAAACTTTAAAATCACTTCAATGACCAACAACATGAAATCAGTGGATGCCATTTATCTTTACAGTGATTTTAAACAGTCATTCCATGCTTTTTGCCTGAATTTCTGAAATAAATGTGCCTCAGATCACTAATGCACGAGCAAACATAATGGAAAAAAATGCATCAAAAGTCTTGAAGGAAAAACTAAAACATAAGTACAATCACATCTGTTTTAAAGTTTGAAGCCCCTACCTTAAAAACCAATTGATATTTTCAGTACAACTGTAAATGTCCAGAAATGCTCTTTAAAATGAGTCATGTGATTCAGATGCTTTGGCAGCTCATTTAGAGATAAACTAATCAATCTGGAGATTTCTTTTCAAAAATGTCAATTACCGGTGATCTTAATTTAAGTGCTGGTGTAACACCATGATTGTGACAGACGTACCGAGGTTGTCCTCTGCTTCCAGGGAAGCTGAAGGAACAAGAGGGACTGGGCCTGACGGAGGGGGGACAGCTGGGCGATTATTTTTAATTCCTTCTTTCTTCCTGTGAGAGAAAAACGATTAGGCTACTGCCAGCTCCAGCAATAACAATGACACTGATATGCACAGCAGACCTACCCGGGCTTTTTCCTTTCTTTCTTCACCACCACAGCCTCCTTGTTGCTCTTGTTCTTCTTTAAATTCTGGAGCATGGTGAGTTGAGTCTCTACAGGTTCCTCCACTCCCGTTTTCTTTTTATGCTTCTCTTTCTTTTTTTCCTTTTTGTCCCTCTCTTTCTTCTTGGGCTTGCTGGCCTGCGGCTGAGAGAGTGCGGCCAGCTGCTCGTGCACGGCCTTGAGCTGGAAGTCACAAACACACAAACATGTCGTCTTTAAGGATGTTGAGTCTGGCTCCAGTCGAGCTCCAAAAACATTCGGTAAAGGTGATCTGGACACATCCCTCGCCTAACCTCCCACCAGCTTCAAGGGCTGCCTTAAAAAAGATCAATTTATTCAACTGATTTAGAGAATGCAATTGGATTAATCAAAATGTAATTTAAATTTCTTGTTTTCTGTTCTTTCACTTGTGTGAAAACTCTTTCTACATCATCCAAATATGAAAAGGACTAGACATTTGACCAGTTTATCCTTCAGTTTATTCTGTCAAATCCTGAACTTGTGAAGCTGAAATGAAAGGGAGTACTTAGGCAGCGACGGCCGGCTCTACCGCTGAGCCCTTCATGGTTGCTCATCGTCTGACCTGTTCCTGGAGCTCAGCCAGTCGCTGCTGTCTGTCGTGTTCCGAGTCTCCTCCTGAGGACTCTGAACTTGAGGAGCTGGAGCTGTCATCTTCTGAAACAACAGGAGGCGGAGCCTGTCGAGAGGAAGGTGCAGAGTGGAGGGGCAGTGATGGAGCGGGAACAGGGGTGGTTTCCTCGGGATCGTCGGGCATTTTGGCAAAACGCATTTCAAACACATCCTGTAACATCAAAGAAAATACAGAGAAAACAATTATAAAAAAGGTAAATATTAAATGTAAGAGTCTGAAGTGAATGTTTTTAACACTGATTGCCTTATAGAGGATGAAAGCCTTGCAAATTATGACAAAAAACATGGAGAAATCCAAAAAGTCTTTGAACTTAAAATATAATTTTTAAATTATATTTATGGTTTATGAAGTTATTATTAGAAATGCTTTGAAAACGTGTTAGAAAATCTAAAAGATGAAACAATGTAAAAATTAGGGCTTAAAAAAATAAACATTAATTGCAAACCTGTAAAAAATTAATTGTGATAATCGAGATTCTTTTTTTCTTACAATATTTGTTGACCACTTCTTATCTACAAATATTCACAAAATGAAATCACAAACAAAAATGTACATTTAGAACTTTTATTTTTAATCAATGCTTTCAATGGATAAAAATAGTTAATCAGATTACCGTAATCACACTTTTGCATTGTAATTAATCACAATAATCACAATGTTTTAACTAGGTAAATTTGACAATATGCGGCTTTTGAACAAAAATTAATAAACCAATAAATTGTTGCTTTATTCAACCTGTCGTGGCGATCAGCATTTATTGCGTTTTCCTTTGCCGCTGGAGTCGATCAGTGATGTCATGTTACTTTGACAACACTCCTGACCACAGATAAAATAGTCCGCTTTTTGTGAAAAAGTGATCTAAACAGGGAAAAATAGCAAGAATAAAGCACTAAAAACTAATTGAATACTTTTTACTTTTGTAAGTGACCGAGTGAGATAAAACCAGACCAGTGTTTTAAGGCACACCGTAGAAGCCTGTGTCTTTGTGAAGTGAAATTAAATTGCGTTAATAAATATTAACACATTAATTCTTCTTGATTAAATGCGTGCAATAATGTGTTAACGTTTTAGCCCTTGTAAAAATACATTCTAAGATCAATATTTCTGAAAAGCTAAAAAAGAAGACGTTTTTGCACCGAACAATATAGAAACTAAAGAAGGAAAAATAAAATCTTAGACAATTCATTTGAATGATCAAAATATTTTAATTCAGTTTTGTGTAATTATTAAACTGTGGTGTTTACCTGTAATTTGCGCGCCATGGAAACCACATCATGGTCTGGAGGATTGTACTTGTAACAGTTGGAAAACATCAACCGGACATCTGCAGCAAATTCCTGTGCATCTCTGTACTGCCTATTGTCCAATTTTTTCTAAAATACAAAAAAGATAATTATTCACTCTGTTCAGAAATGTTGAACTTATTCCTTAACTATAATGCCAAAAAAGTAGAATAACAAAAAAACTGAACACTGATTTTGTCTGCTTCCTATATTAATAAATCCAATCAGAAAGCAGTCATTCTTGCTGGAGTACCTTGATGGTGCTGAGATCCATGGGGTGCTTGATGATGTCGTGGTAGTCATGGAGGCCGAGAGCTTTAGCGTCGACGGGCTTGTAGAAAGGCCAGGCGTACGCCACGTGCTTCTTAGACAACATTTCTTTAAGGAGGCGTGCACAAAAGCGCAGCTGCTCCTGACGCTTCGGCGTCACCGTCCCTCCCGTCTCCAAGACCCCTCCCAGGTGATGCTGGGAGTCTGGCTGTAAGGTGTCTCTTTTGGGTTGCTTTAGTGGCCGGACTGCGTCTCGGCGGGGCCGAGTCGCGTCAGATACAGGGGGGGACTCGCTCAGCTGGTCGTTGGCCGTGGGTGTGGTGGTGTCGGCTTTTCTTTTCTGACTCTTTCTTTGCTGTTGAAACATTAAAAAAATCCATATTAGTAAGGAAAGATTTCATTTGGCTGTCTTAAGTCTGCGTTGAGGAATTCTTACCTTAATGAGAGCTGGGGTGCTAGGCATCATGGGGGCAGGAAGAAGGCCTGGGTGCGTTACAGCTGGAGGAGCGACAGTCGCCAATCCTTGACCCAGGACGTCTGGGGTCGAAAGGGGGAATGAGGGGACCAGGTGAGGAGCGTGGTTGGGGGGTGTGGGAGGGACGCGTGGAGGCTGGGGCTGTGACAGCGGCTGTGGCATGGGCTGCAACATTGGCTGCAGCATCGGCTGTGACATGTGCTGCGACATAGGCTGCGATAAAGGCTGCGACAAGGACTGTGTGAGGGGCTGGAAGAGAGGCTGGGTCAGCTGCTGCGGAAGAGGCTGCGACAGCGGATGGGAAAGAGTCTGCAACATGGGCTGGGACATGGGCTGCAACAGGGGTTGTGACAAAGACTGCAACATGGGTTGCGGTAGAGGCTGGGACAGGGACTGCGACAGGGACTGCGACAGGGACTGTGACAGGGACTGCGACAGAGACTGTGACAGAGACTGCGACAGAGACTGTGACATGGGCTGCGACTGCAAAGGGGCTGGTGCACCACGGTTTTGTGGAGTGGTCGATGGGGATGAAAAGCCTCTTGTGTTAGGGGTGGTCGATGGGGATGAGGACTCATGGCCTGAATCTGATTTTGTTGACAGACCTGGAAATCCACAGCAGAAAGTGTGTAAGCACAGGAGCATCAAGAAAGAAAATTTGATCATTCCCGTTGTTGATGAAGACCCAAAGAAGTAAGTACAGAGAAAAATGTACCCAGCTCCCGTCTGACGCCTCGCCGCCCTTTGGTCACCACAGAAATCTCTGTCTCTTCCTGTGGCATCTCTGTGATCTTCTGCAGAAAGAGCTTTTCCAAGGCCTCGGCCATCAGGACAATATCATCCCCGGGCTAAACAAAGAGCCACATGGGTGTGTTAGAGGGCTTGAAAGAAACCATTCATCACCTTTCTTCTACTACTAGAAGCCTAAAAACGCTGGAGAATTCGGCAGCATTTCCAGCAGGAAGCGCAAAAAACAGTTCAGTAAAATTAGTAAGATATTCTCAGATTCTGACAAAATCTCCCAACAATTCAAAGTTTTTTTGTTTCTTTTTAATAAGATTTGCCCTCTCTGTACTGCTGACAGATAGACGGTTGCTAAAGGAGCGTCTACAAAGTGCAAGTTCTGGGAAAAAGCATCAAAAAAGAAATCCAAAATCTGTCAAAAACATTAATAAATGTTTAAATTGATATGAGCAAATCATGAATGCTCATCATCTCATTCATCCTACGACTATTTAAAAAGAAAGTCAGTTTTAGGAATTTTAATGGAGATGTAAATCCTTTCTGACCAAAAATGTTCAATAGTTCTGAAGATACTAACGCTATAGTCATCAAACTTTCTCACATCACTACCTGTCACCTATTTTTACTAGTTAATATTTTTTCCAGTGTATAGTTTCACTATTTTTGCTTAATTGTTGAAGCAACTTCACAGAATTACATTGTTTAAGTGGTAAATGATAAAAGAAGGTTAAAAATGGGACAACCTTAAATTGTTTATTACATTTGTAATAAAAAAATGCATAACAATAAAATTGGATGAGGACTCTGTCTCTGCAGATAATCAAATGACTCGAAATCTGATCAGAGCCAAATTAAAAACCTGATCATATGGACATCACTTATATTTTTTAGGTTAATAATTTATTTTACACATATTCTTGACTCAGTTGGGTCTTTTCACAATAAAATCTGTATTTGCTAGAATACAATATTTCTTAAAAAAATAAATTATGACTAATAAATGAAACTCAACATATCAGGTAAATGCTGAAGAAAATGGAAATACCTGCTTCATTTATGAACTTGACATTACTTGTTTCAGTTGTAAAGTAATGCAGAAATAATGTAAAAATTTCAGGTATATTATCAGGTACAGCAATTTCCGTCCTTTGCAGAATTATTTTTTTGTAATTGAAAACGTAATAAAGAAATATGAGTTTAGAAAACGAAACAATTACGATGAAAACTAAAAAAGGGGGAGAATTATATCACTCCTTTGCATATTTAAAAAAAGGTAAAATTATTTCAGTTTTTGTTTAAAATAAATACAAGACGCTGCAATGTCAGGAAGGGCATCCGGCATAAAACCATTTGTGCAAATCAGTGAAAGATGATTTGCTGTGGCGTACCCCGACGGGATGTGCCGGTTGAATCTATTGAACTAAAATCTATTCCAATCCAATGCTAAAGTACAAAAATATCTTTCTTTATGGTTGAAGAAAAAGTTGCAAACCTTGTTATAGATGTAGCAGTTTGTGAACATTGTGTTGAAGTCCTGGATACATTCCTGGGCATTCCAGTAGTAATTGTTCTCGAGACGCTTTTTTATCGTCCCCATGTCCATAGGAGTCTTGATGATCTTATAGTAGTCCTTCATGAAGGAAAGCCAGGAGGAGGAAAAAAAACATCACATTTGCACGTTAGAGTCATCTGTCTTCAGCTCAAAGACATTACTCCTCAAGAATTTAAATATCAAAGCAGCATAATTTAGGCATCCACTAATGTTCCAAAGAGTGCCTTTACATTTGTCATATTGATTGTTGTTTTATATTCTTAAATTGGCCTGTTATTGTTATGAAAAAAGTATTCGAAGTAAAAGGTTAATTAAAAAAAGAAGTGCTTAGAAAAGACTAAGAGGGTCAAATTCATAGAAACCTGAAGTGGGTCTTCAAAGATCTGCTCATTTAAAAGCATCTCAACGCTTCATTCCAACCAGCTGTGGATAGTTTTGCATTAAATTTAAATTAGGAGCCTATAAATCCACATTTTGATTAGTCACGTGTAAACAAATGAGTGACTCACAGGCAAACCAAGTTTAACTGCATCTACAGGTGCTTGGAAGGGCCATGCAAAATGATGTTTCCATAATGTCTTCAACACCACTTTATGCAGATACTGGAAAATAAGGACAGATCACAGCATACAGGTTAACACAAGATCGTAACAAAAAATACAGGTACAAACTGAAGCTGACGAGGTTAGTACCTGCAGCTGGTTGGTCTGGCGCTTGGGTCTGGTAAGGTTCCATGTTTCGGGGGGTGGGGGGTTGAAGGGAATAGGTGGTGGGGCAGAAGGAGGGTTCTGGCTGCTGCCTGCCTGCAGTCCGTCTCCCATCGCAGCTTTGAGTTGCAGTGGCTGAGCAGACAGTTTAGGCAGACTGGACCTGGCGAGGGCAGGTGGGAGTGAAGGGGGCCCCCTCAGGCCATTACACTCCCCACGCGACTCTCTGGACAAATGTGAGATGAGAGAAGCTGTTGGAGCTTGTAAATATAGAAAATATAGAAAAATGCTAAGCTAACAGCAATTTCTGATAGCTGAGGACAAATTAAAGGAATCAGAATGATCTGAGATGCAACTGTGTTTGCGTTTTGTGATCTGTAGAATTGCAATTATTTACCAAACCAAAATAAAAGTACAATGAGAGAAACATGTATCTGCCAGTCACCGAAGCCGCAATTTATTCAACCTAAAAAGATAACAGAGATGTGTAATGCTCATCATAGATACACTTCAACTGTGAGATGAAATGATGGAAAGGATCAAGGAAATCAGAATGAAAGATTTTTTAAGGGTATATCTGTATATATTTCGCTCCAACAAACAAACAAGAATTCTGTCCCTCACGGGTTCTTTGAGAAGCACTTCCATCCTCCACTCATACCTGAATTAATGTCACCTTTTTGAACTGGCTATCTGTATAAGACACCCGTGCACAAGTTAAACCGTCAAACTGTAACCTCTCCACCATGAACAAGACCAAAGAGCTGTCGAAGGACACCTGAACAAGACAACAATGAGCCAGTAGCTACGTTTACATGGCCCCAAGTAATCTGAATAAAGGCCTGATCTGAACAAAAATGTAAACACATCATTCGGAATACTCTGGCCCGATCAGACTGTTTCGGATGCAAATTTCTTTCTGATCAAGAAAGGTGGGTTATACTGATGGATGATCCGATTAAGGTGCATGAAAACACACGTTCCGATCGTGTGTGATTACTGCGCTGGATTTTACGTCATGCACGGGGTATGGCAGTCTTAGGAGCACCAACAGAATGATCAGCTGCTCTCCGCGAGCGAACTCTTTTCTTTGAGTAGAAAAGCCGGATTCAGAGCTATAATGTGCAAGCGTGTTACTGTGTGAGCTTCGGACCGCAGTCCGTCTGGCTGATCTGCGCGAGAGACCTGCCGGAGAGGTTAGGCCTTTTGCCTCACAGTTAGAAGATTACGGATCGGTTCCCCGCTGGGACCTTTCTTTGTGGAGTTTGCATGTTCTCCTCGTGCATGCGTGTATTAGGTCTTCCTGCCACAGTCCAAAACTAGGTTTCATAGGTCAACTGATAACTAGGTTAAATTGGTAGGGTGGGTGGATGGAATACAAGAACAATTTCCCTCCACCTGGGGCTTCATGCAATATCTCACCATCTCATGAGGAATAAATGATCTAGACAACTATTACAAAACAGCCCAGAACTATACAGGGGAACATCATTTCAAGGTTCTGGAGCAGTCAAGCTTGCACCTGAAGCTCAATCCAATAGAGAATCTGTGGAGGGAGTCAAAAGCCAGCGTTGCCCAGCAACAGCCCCCAAACGTCACAGCTCTTGAGAAGATCTTCATGTGTGTGCAAACCTGGTAAAGACCTGGAGCAAACGTTTGACTTCTTGTCATTGCCGACCAGGGTTACATAACAAAATATTGAGGTGAAATGTACTTATTGATCCTCTGTATAATTGTGTTACAAGACACTATTATATCTGTGCTGATAACCATTGTGATCAATCAACACTTCTTAGGAGGGTTTTTTTTTTACCATTTTGGGTAAAAACTAACCCAGAATCTATTTAGAAAACTAAAATTCTACGAACATGATAATATTTTTGTCTGCAACTAAAATGAACGACAAATACTTCAATCTGAAGTTTTTTTTAAAATATAAATCATAACATCTTAAATACCCAAATCATATATGTTAAAAAAGAAAGAATTGAAACTCTTAACTTAGGAATAAAGTCTGATAAATGACCCTCAAAGCAAAAATACAAGCATTACAATTGTGTGTTTTACACCAAATAACTCCAGCATAGCAAAATGAATCAATAAACCCCCAGACAGATTATCTTAACTGAAGCTGTGTTCTTATTATTTACATTTTTATTACTTTTTCATTTGAATTGAAATTGAACAAATACATTGATTTGATAGCAGGACACTTACATGCTCTATTTATATTTTATTTTTGATTTTACTGGTTATTTAAGAACCATAAGTGCCTGCATGTCTAATGCTAAAAATTAGTTATCATTCATGGTTCAGTTTTTCACAACATTTAAACAAATATGATTTATAGGTAGATAATTACACCATTATTTTTGCTTTTCTCTTATTTTAAGCAATGTAGGTACATTTAATAGAAAAAAAAATGTTTTTAACTGGTTTAACTGGTTGACTTGACTGTTTTTTCTAGTATAACGACATAAAACCTAGTATTGCTCATGGGAAGCACAAGTAATTGGAGGGATTGCAACCATGATTCATATTAGGGAGCTTTCAACAGTGTGATGTTGAGGCTTGACAGACATAATAGCTAATATTAATTTCTGGGTAACTTGAAAACAAAAATCCTGAAAAACAGTGTTTTCATAAAATGTTATAGTGTGTAGCTACTACACATGTCTGGTCTTGAACATGTGAAATATCATTTAAGAGAGGCATTTTACAAATGCAAACATTAGAGATTATCGTGACATAATTTTTGCAAAACAAAAAAAGAAGCACTATGACATTCATTTCTTACATGTTTGATGCTGTGCAGCGATGGTCTAATATGCCACTGCGGTCATCTCAGTTGGTAAGGCAGCAGTTTCCTGTCACACGAAATAGTTATCAGTGACACGCCGTGGGGGCAAGAAACCACAAAACAAAGAGAGCCAAGTGTCACACCTACTAGACACAGATCAAGACACAATTTTAAAGATTGAATAGGCTACAAACAATCAAGTAAATATATTTGAAAAACTTGTCATCGGCTAAAAAAAATGTTAGAGAAAAACAAAAAAGGGAACGTTTCAGTTTCTGTATGTGTCAGGACAATAATAAAAAATATATGCTTTTTATAACTTAAATAAATTATGTAACTGTACAGCAGAAAAGATTTTACTCAAACGAGAAGCAAGGCCTCAGATTGTCTTCAAAATATTCAAGTTTTCTACATCCATAGATTTTTTCTTTACGAAGGCAAAACCATTTAGACCGTTATATTTGAAAATAAACTTTTGTTTGGCAAATAGCAGTTTCTTTTTATCCTAACTTTGAGTGTGAAGGTGTGAAGATCTGAGCTTGTTTTGGAGACACACAAGCACCACGTTAATGTGTAGAGTATTCCAAAATATTCTTAAGAAAAAGCTTAAGCTTTGAAGAACTTGAGTAATTTCCAAACACTAAGTTGAAACATCCAAATCCACATCAGGATAAGCAAAAAAAAAGAGGGAAATTATTATGAAACGGCCCGGGCAAAGCTCAGACCTGAACCTTTGAAGGAAACGTCATGTCGCAAAAAGAACAAACACTGATGAAAAATTGTAAGTTAGAAAAACAAATTTCCTTTTGAATTATCAAAGTATTAAGAAGTACAAGAATTCATTGTCATTCATTATTTTTTTTTTATATTTGGAACTAAACAAGACAAAAAGGAGATCATAGAACTCACTGAATACATCAGTGGCATGATTTTTATCAATGACGTACTTATCTTACTATAACAAGTTTCACCATAATTTTTCTACAAAATGTTTCCACTGTAAAACTATAATATATATTTCAATAAGGTAAATAGGAAGAGGGATAAAAGAATACTGGTTCTTCATAAAATTTTCTTTGTGCATTTGCAGATTTTAGATGAGTTTCTTCTGCTAACTTTAATTCATATCTTGTAATTGTGTTATATAGCTTCTCTGACTTATTAGGAGTTTAAAGGTTTGTTCCTTAAATCTAGGGACAATGCACAAACGAACACTGATCACATCAATTGAGGAAACGTGTTGTGCAGGCTTATATCAAAATTGCTCATTTTTGCCTGCAGTTTCTACGAAAGTAAACAGAAAATTAGAATTACAACTATTCACCACATCTATTAATAACATACAAATAGACAATCTCTTAATTTAGTAAGGCATTCAAGCTTGTTTACTCAATAAGTAAGCTTTATATTTAGCTGTTTTCATTGAAGGTGCTACATAAATGGACGCCTGCTTTATTGCAAAAAAACTCAATTATAATGTGGTTTTTCTTAGAAACCCTCTCCAATCATCTTTTGATCTATTGTAAAATTGTTTCCAGTGGTCTTTTATTTATGATTATGCCATTTTTAGCCTAAATCAAAAAAACGTGCCATTTTCGTGGACATGGTGCCTGCAAAGCAGCAGGAGTTCTATAGAAATTACCTGGGAGGTGTGGGCAGAATTGTTAGTACGGAGGAAAACCCGCCCCCACTTCCCATCACACATCTTTTTCAGCTCTCCTGCTTGCTTACAGACCCCAACCTAACATAACCCGTAAACAACAAAAATGCTGAGCAGTATTGAAGCTCTCCAAACGTTTTGAGGCAGATAGTAATTTGAACGTACATGGATGAGTCTAGCTGTCTACAAGCAGATGCATCAGAATGGAGCTGAGCAGGAAGCTTGTGGCTTGCCGTAGTAACTTGTACATCATGGTTACAAGCTTTTTCCAAATGCATTTTTTCATCTGCTTCTGATTAACAGCGATTAGAATAAAGAAATGCAATTTAGAGCTTAACTTTCTCAATATAAGTCCTACATTATGATAAAAAAGCTACAAGAACATGTTAAAAACACATTTTTATTTACTTTTCAACATAAATCCTATTTTGTTTTTCATCTGAGTTTGTACTTCCATATTATCTCGGGGGTAAATAAAGTGTTTGCAGGTGCAAAGATAAACCCCAATGTGAAAATGTATATAAATGGCCACAATATCTTTATTACTATGCAATTACACATCATATGTTATGTAAGATCCTAAAGGAATTTACACACAACCTGGCTCCAAAGCCATTATTCTAAAGCCAAAACGAACACAAAATATACATGTAATGTTCCGCTACATACTGTCATTTCGAAACCTCTACAGGACCCACAAAAACAGACGACATGTAGCGAGAAGTCAAACCCCTGAAGAATCGTTTAGCTAAACTCGAGTTGGCGCTTCACGTTTTTCTAGCTAACCTTCATTGCATCGCCATGTTCACTGACTTCAAGTGACAGCTCTGCACGTAAACAGTGTTCCAGAATACAGCTTCCACGAGATTGGTATTCTAGAAGTGACGTACGCCCCGGTTCACGTGAGTTTCGGCGCCATCCCGTGCAACTTACGCTGCCGAGAGGACGTAACTTATGTCACGAATACGGCCTACGGGGCTACAAACAAACAGCCTAGCAGCTAGCTGGCTAGCATGAGACCGAGTTGTGGCTAACATGCACCCTGACAGGTCGCAGAACCAACTGTCACCAACAAAAACACAACACAAAGAGCGTCAGAGTAACAATACGGCCAAGAACGAACACAAAGGCGCCCAAACGCACCCCTGAAAAACACAACAAGATTCCTAAATCTGGTGTGCCCGAGCCGGTGCAAGGCCTGCGAAGGCAGCTCATGCTTCGCCTGTCGAAGCGCTCACTGGCGGAGCGTCAAATACAGCCCTGTCGGGCGCCGGAAGGCCTTCCGCGGACCCACGGGGGTGTAAGCTTTCGCCTCATCCATTCGTGTCGTGTTAGCGAATCCGTTAAACGCCAGTTTTACCTTCTTCAGGCGCTTGTCAGCAATCGCAGACCTTCCTCGCCCCAAATCCAGAACAAACAGTCCCGTTCTACGTCAATGACGTCAAACGTAAGGGGGAGGGCCAGCTCGCGCGCCAGCTGAAATGTCACCTCCTCGGCTCCTCCCCCTCTCCTCATGCAATACCTTGAAACATTATTTTGGAGCAGAAACGAGGTTAACGCTGCTCAAAAACATCTAATATTCTAATGTAAGTGACCGCATTTCAACCCACGGACATGGCGGGCTATAAAAAGGCTTTTACGTTTGCGGCAAAGCTAAAATAAATATACGGTTGCATTAAAAAACAGGAATTTGTTAGTTCATAGCTTGGATTCTTGCACATTGAAAACTGGAACTAATTTTTAGGAATCGTTACCCTCTCAAAGCTTACAAAAATGTCAGGAAATAGGAATCTAAGATCACTGTTAACTGTAATTTGATTATTTTAGTGAAAGGCAGAAATGTGGAAGGTGAAAGTGAAGCAGCATCAATGTCTTATAGCAGACTTGATTTTTTTTATGTCCCAGAATTCCTAAGCTTTCCATAAAATCTGTTCATTGATCAAATTTAGAACACGGGAAAAAGGTAAATATATATTTAAACAATTTACGTATATGAAAGAAAGTAGAAGTAAATGCACATAAAAATCCAAAATCAACCATTCGGTTCTCAAAGAAAAGGCTACAAGACTATATATTTAGAAAAGAAGGAAAACATATACAACTAAAAATACTTCCATCTCATTTTCTGTAGAAGAAATACATGCTTTTTTAAGATATACTTTTTTTTTTTGCTGTTTACCATCAGTCAAATGAAACAATAGTCCCAGCAGAAACCTGAAAACCAAAGTTTCATAATCTGTTTTCTGTTTACCTGATCGACAGGTAAGGTTACGTAACAGAACAAAGAACTGCGCCCTCTTGTGGATTTATAGTGTACTCACGTCAGACAGCTGATAGAACTGTGAAATCCTGAAGTTTGCGTGGAATAAAATACTTAAAAATAGACCAAAGAAAGGAATAATACCAAAAGGCAAGAATTACAAACTTTTACTTCTTTTAACTGATAAAGTAAAGAAATGCATTTAGGTGAGTTTAGCTTACCTAATTTCAACCCATTAAGGAATCAAAATATCTTCGTATTTTGTTGACAACTAGATATTCAATGTGAAACCTATAAGTTTAATATTTTATAACCACATTTTTACAGAAACAACTGTTATGATCTGAGACATTCATGTTCTGCAGCCTCTTTTTTCAAGCACAAGAAAAAACAAACAGCTTTTTTCTTCTTTTTAAAATCTTTTATTGTGATGCTTGGGGGCATATCAATAAACATCACTGCATCCAAATGAACACAGCGGCACTGTTTCAACTCTGAAGGAAAGCGATGTCTTAAGACCATACAGATGACTTAAATATTTCCAAAGATCTCAAACACTTCACAAAAGGCACCGAAATCAGGCGCGACAGTTAAATCTTTAGCAGAATTCACAAATGTCTTCAAACACAAACGTTTCAACTGCAGTTAAGAACAGAGTGAACAGAGACTTAAGACAAAAAGCCCAATGTAAAAAGGAGTCTACCTAAATATCTACATCAAATTGGTGGGAAGTCATGCATACTTTTGGAAGTCATACGTTTGACAATACTTTCATTTTTGCATTCCTGAATTTTAATGTCAGCAATAAAACTAAGTGTTCAAAACATTTAATATTCCCAAAAACCAAAGGAAGGACCTGGCAGGCTCTATTGCATGTGTTTATGCAGACTGGATGGGCCTCTTTCTAGTGGACGAACATCTTGAAAGCAGATGTGCAGCATCTCTTCGGTAGGATGGAACCAGCACACAGATTCCTGCTGGATGAAACGCTGCTCCTACATGCATCTGCAAAGCTGAATCTGAACTGCAGATGGCGCTAGAATAACTGCTGATGTGCTACTGGTTTTGTCCGGCCCTCGGATGCAGACGGTAGGGTAGTTTTGGGGAAAGGATGATAGAGGCAAAATACTGGTGAAAAAAGTTACACATTAAATAAAGGGTGCAAAAGTAATTCATGAACTTTATCTTCTTAGGCAACGTTGGCCCCCTCGTCCTCCTCGCCGGGATCCTGGAACCCCCCTTCCTCAAACTCATTGTGTACGATGTATCCCTCGTCTTCATCCTCTCCCACTTCAAAACCCTCCATTTCTGCGTTCTCCTGCTCCATGTTCCCCTCCTCTTCTTCTGGTTCTTCTTTTACTGCAGCTGTAGCTGGTTCCACCTCCACCTCCTCCATCTCTTCTTTGACAGTCTCTACCTCAGGCACAGCTTCATCTTTGACCTCTGCCTGACCGGCTGCTGCCTCACTGGTCACCTCCGCCGCTTCGTTCGCCATCCCGTCCTCTGGATCCTGCTCGTCCTGGTTACCAACAAACGGGTTTTCCCCCTGAAAGAAAAAGACACATTTGCAGTTGATGCTTCACATTCCAGAAGTATCCATTCCATAGTGACAGACCAGATGGGATCGTCTACACACCTTGAGGTAACTCTCCAGCTTCTTGCCGATCAGTTTGTGGTTAAGAATGCTCCGAGCAACCGACAGACAACCTCGCTTGGACTGTTCCATCATTCCCTAAACAGGACAGTTCCAGATTGAACATTAACTGAAGAATCTGAAGCTTCAATGTTGTAGAAAGTCTTAGAATTCTTGAAAATGTAAAAGACTGAACAACAAATCACATTCCTACATACTAAAGAAATTAGTTTTATTGATTAAAAGGTAACACACAAAAAGTTATGTGCTCATCTGTAATAACTTTCCAAACATATTTTTCTAATTAGTTTGAGAGTGAATCCTTTGTTTGGTTTTCATATCTCTGATCTGAACAATCCATAACTCATTTTGGCAGAAATCAAAGGTTTGATCGGACATACCTTCCGGTTGTAGTTGTGGTCATGAGACTTCATGTGTTTCTGGATCAGGTGGGGCTGCATGGGAATGAAGACGTCACACGCGGAGCAGTGAGCTGCCTCCACCTTCCTCATGAAGTGCTCCATGCCCAATTCTGCATAAAGGGTTGGAAAGGCGGTCAGTATTTTTTCTTGGTATGGAAAAAAGTGCATAAGAACTGGACTGAGTGACCCCTCTCCCCTGGAGTACATGTGCTATGCTATTTTTCTTGCAATCAAAAGCCTTAATAAAAGGGGTGTGGACTTCCAACAAGCTCACTCCTGATGGGCGAGAGTGGTTTCCATAGAAATGTGGACTCAGACTCGGGCCAATCACAGCTTACTGACGATTTCAAGCTCCAACATGCCGACGCCCACATTGTGAAAAAATGGTGACTGAATTGACTCCATTTCCTTGGAGCCAGAATAAGTCATTTTCTGTGGGTGATGTCACACTCGCTCAGTCCAGTACTCATAAAGTGTCACGTGTTTGCTCTCACCCCTGGTCAAGTCCTGCTCTCTGTACATCTGGCAGATAGCAGCGCTGTGGTTTTCCATCTGGCTGACCCGCTCATCTGTTTTCTTAAACTTGTTTTTCAGGTACTCCTGAAGAAAAATAAGAAAAAAAAAAGTTTGAATTTAAAGCACGTTCTCCATACTACTATAATCTCCATTTCACTCATTTATAGGTTATATTCTTCTGCTTGAACAACTTAAAACCTTTAGAGTTCAAGAACTTTCTGGAGGCTTGAAATCTTATATCTGAAAAGCAGAATAATATGATTTTCTTGTGCTGTTTAGGAGTTTGGAAACACACATTTTAAAACTGTAGATATTACTATTCAACAACAAGTCAAATATTTTATTTAATAAAATATTGAAACTGTTATTTTCTTTATTGTTGTATTCTAATAAAACTGGTGGATTTACTGTGAAGAGTTGTGTTTACATGATTTATACAGCAGCTTTGTACATCTACAGATATACTAAAATAACTATAAATGAAATAATACAAACTGAGATTTAAAGTTTATTGTTGGTGCCATTTAAGATCATATTTTGCTAAATTCCATTAAAAAAAAAAACTTAGTATCATGTGTTGCTATGTATGATTTTTAATGTTTTGGATTTATAAAAAGGGAAAGTTACAAACTTAATTACTCATCCTTATTTCAAATCTTGTGAATAAAATTTGTTTAGTCTTTTATTCCTTTCAAATGTGAAAAAGAGGCTCCTTCACCTGTAAGAAGTCTGTGGTGGGCTTGGACAGCTGGCTGGAGAGGAACTTGAAGTGCTCCTTGTGAAAGCGGCTCTCAAGATGAACTTCCATATCGGCTTTGTAGAAGGAGCGAAATTTGCAAACGGAACATGCAAACATCACCCTATGAAAACACAAGAACACAAAGCAAAACGCTATTAGCATAAAAAAAACACCAAAAAAAAGAATTTGTTCAAGAAATTCAGAAGTTTTTAAAAGGGAAGAATATATTATATATATAAAAAAATCAATGAGGGCATTAGATATATTTGAAAGGTTTAGGGTCACCTCACCTCTCCAGGAATCCTCTCCTCTTCCTGGATTTGGGCTGCTTCTCCGGAGCTTGGGCTTGGCTCTGTTTTCCATGAGGCTTTGTCATTTCATCTTGTTTGGGAGCAGCTGAGCAGCACAAAAGCACATGCTAGGAACACAGTTGTTCCACAATCAATGGAGAGTGCATCATGAAACCTACCTGCATCTCCTCCATCAGTGGGCTGTGTGCCCTGGAAAAAAAAGAAACAAAACACGTAATAAATAAAAAAAACATCAGACAAATTTTTAGCTATAAAAAAAATCATTTTAAAATAACTCACATCAGTTTCCGTCTCTGCTTTGTCATCGGCTTTATCTGGTTCTTCTGCTAGAACAGACGACATGAACATCAGAACAGTGAAGACACGCCCCCATGACACTGCCGTGTTAATAACAGCACCTTGTGTCGTTTCCGTCCCCTCAACCTCTTTCTTGTTCATCTTGGACTCGGGCTCATCGCCTTCTGCCGGAGTCTTTCTCTTCTTCTGAAAGTCGCCCTGCGGTTTCGCCTGCTACAGTAAAGAAGTCATCAACTTTGCACCTCAAATGTTCAGAACTTCTCAGTTAAAAACAATACATTTATTATGTTCAAAAGTGAAACCTGGAGTGTGGAACTAAAGTCTTTGGCAGAAATTTCAGTGTTGTTCTGGGTTTGTCTCCAATAAACGCTTTTATTTAAATGTTACATATTTAACAGACATAATGATTACAGTATCAAATCGTTTGAACTACCATAAGCTGTCCAAGACTAGAGAAATGGGAAAATTAGGAGGAAATTTGAATAATTCAGCCGATACAGGATGGACTGGTTCAGCTTTAGTCAGAAAAACGGCACTTCCACGGTGATTTCAGCCCAAATAAATCGAGGGCTTAATGGAATTGGAGTGCAGAAGATTTTTTTTCTTAACGTATTTGGTTGGTTTTAAAGGCAAAAGGCACAAACAGGTAGTTTAGGCTGACCTGCCTGTAAAAAAAATAAATAAATAAAGGAGGGAATCAGAACGGGGAAATATTTGCTGCCCGGGGTCTGAGGTTTCATTTGGCTGGAGTTACTTACTTTGTTGAGGGGTCTCTTGCGGCCTCGTTGGCGGCCAGCCCTTGGGCCCCCTCCAAAATGCCTCCCAGGAAAGTCGTGAGGCCCTGCAGCAGAACCCTGGAAGCCCCCGCTCTCAGGGTACATGCGGTTGGACAGGAGGGATGGGAGCTTTCCTCTACCACCTCCTGGAGAGTAGCCGCCATGGGACTGAACACCGCTGCCACTTCCCCGCAAACCTCCACCTAATGGAGTGGGGTCAGACCTGCGGCCTCCAAAGCCTCCTCGACCCCCAGCACTTCCACCCCTTCTGGGGGAACGTCGGTTTGCTCCAACCCATCCTCCACCTCCAGAACCTCCTCCTTGGCCACTGGCGAAGGACTCCCTCATATTCTGTCGCATTTTGGCGACACCATAGCCAGAGGAAGGGCTGTCAAAGCCTCCTCCTGCTCCCCCCAGCCCCATTCCCCCTCCGAAGCTCGAGCCTCCTTGCTGATTCAACAGCATGCCGTCTCCACGGACATCCCCAAAACCAAAGCTACTGCCACCAGATCTGTAGAGATCTCGGGAGGGGAGGGCAGATGTGCGCGAGTCGAAGGACTCGTACTGGTCAAACCTGCGGGAGGGAGGGAGAGGGTTGACAGAGAAGAGCAAAGAGCAAGGGAGGGCAACCAGTTTGGGGTTTCTCCACCTGCAGATCTTTCTCTTCCATTCTTTTGCTTTCTTTAAGTTCCAGAGTTCATAACCACATGAGATTACAAACATCTGAGCTACAACAATGATCTGTTTGTAGTCTTTATGCAGCAATACAATGTTGTCCTCATCATTTACAGAAACACTTGCAGTCTTAGGAAAGGAATGCATGTAAATCAACTTCTAACGGTTGGCTGGGAAACGGTGAACAGACATGAACATGTCCCAGCACTCTCAGGACAGGAGGATTATGTGAAATAAACTGAACTCAGACTCAGTGGAAACACAGTGAAAAGGGGAATGATGCACAGTATGGACATTTCAGAAACAATAGCCTTCAATACACATTTTGGTTTTCTACCTGTGCACTCATCGCTCTTGAGCAACCTAAAGCCAACACAGGTTAGGTCACGTGGAGGATGAGACAAACAATGTGTGTAAACACAAATACAAGGCAAAATAAAAGCCATGTTTGAGGAGGACAGGTAGAGAGATGAACTGGGCTTCGAGTGCAGGAAAGGATGTCATTTTGTTTTATCAGTAAATGCGTTTCAAAATGCTTAAAGACCCACTCCAATAAAAATCGCATTTTTTTAACATGATCTTGTAGCATTTTTCTCATTGTAGAGGATCTATATGAACAAATTTACAATTAAAACTGCGTTTCTAAGTATTTAGAATTCAAATCACGTTGGACCAGAAAAACGGATGCTAGAAAAAGCTCAGACTAATAACCCAGCTACTAAAATGGGCGAGCCAAAGTTTCCTCTCCCCCTGCGAGCACCATGGCCCGCTCACTGTTAGGTGTGTGAGTCAATTGGAATTCTGGCTCAAAACTGTACAAATGGATCTATCCAATATTGCACGTCATTATTTTTGCACTGTTAGCTTGAGGCTATAAGCTCGCGCATGAGCGCACAAACAGACCTGTGTCAACAGGTCTGCCCACAACTGTATGTATATATAATGAGTTACTGCTGCTGATCATAAGATATTTCTTAAAACAATGACAAAGACTTTTTCATTTTGGCTAAAAACGTCATAAATCATAATTAAAAGATCACTGGGAAGAAGGGATAAAATATGGTTGGAGTGGGACTTTAAAACTACCAGGAAAAAGCTGTTAGAAACAGCAAAAAAAGCTGAGTTTTCTGAAATGCCAGATTAAAATACAGCCCATGAGCAAGGCTTCTGTTTCAGTCTTTAGAGAAATTGATTAATATTTGTCCTGACAGTAACTTAATTTGCCACTTTAAATCAACTGTAGGATACTCGGTCCAGGTGACAGTCTTCTGATATTCCAATAAATGCGATACAACCACACAATCCAAATAAAGGACAAGAACTATCTGATGGTCTTTGATAATGGTTTGCAGTTTCCTTTAGTCACCCGACTTATTAAAAGTGGAGTAAAGACCAATTGTTCTGATACGGTTTTACTAAACTTTAACTAAGACAAAGGGAATGTTCAATAGTACGGGTGTGGGACAGTGGTATCTGATGGAGATGGAATGAAGAAGATAAAGGAGGGAAATTACCCGTCTCCTCTGGGCCCCTTAAATCCTCCTTCGAACTGACTGAGCATGTCCAGGCGATGGTTAATCTTGGCAATAACTGCATCCGCGTGTGTGCCTCCAGATGAAAGCGGAGATCCACCGGAGATCCCTCGTTTCATGTGGCTGCCTCCTCCAAAGCTTCCAGAGCCAGACATGGAGTCCTTATAGCCTCCACCATATGATTCAAAGCCACCAGAACCTTTCAAAAATAAAATTAACACATCAAAAAACGATCTTATTGCTAAGATCATCAGAGATGGTTACATAGACACTGCTAAATACAGCAAAATCATAATTATAAGATCACTAAGAATTCTTTTTAAATAGATCAAAAGATAATTTGGTGCATGTTGTAGCAATTAATGTTTTCTTTGTTTCTAGAAAACTCAACTGCGCAATAGCTTGACCCACAGGGAAATTGAAACACGTTTTTAGAAATTATGTTACTTTCGTCTTCTTCAACATCTCAGGATCTGAGACCCGTTTAACTGTTTGGTGCAAATTTAAATAAATTGACATTTTTCTTACCTCTGTTGCCTGAACCTCCACTTCCCCAGCTGGAGTAACCTGTAAACGAAATGATAAAGAGATCAAAAGACGGTAGGTAATGATTCACAGGTACAAATAATGTAACTGAAACGAATATCAAACACACACCTTTAATCACTCAATCAAGTATTACTTATTAGTACTGCTAACACACCTTGAACTTAAACGTGTAAGTCTGGCGAGTTCTACCTGACTTACTCCTTACATTCTGGGCTAGCTATCTGCAATACTTAGGCTTTCACAGAGAATTATAAACCCATAAGGTTCATATTAAACCGGCAGGATGAAACCACCGATACACCAGTCAACATTTTCTTAATTTTTCTGTTTTAGCATTTTTAAATCCACTAACTTCCGCAGAAAATGAACAGCAGCACAATGGGCTAAGCGCGTTAGCATCTTAGCACCACCATGGCGGAGGAGCTATCTTTACGCCACTGCGAGTTTAAGGCCTTTTCACCTTACGGAAAAATACTATAAATAAGAACAGTAATGTATGATAAAGAAGAAGAAAATCCAAATAAAAATTTAGAAAGCCACCCAATAATGCTATTTAACGTGCTTGCATCAAGCTAAAGTCGGCAGGAATGTTAGCCAACAGGGTTGCTAGCTTAGCTTTAAGCTAACGCAATGCGGTAACATTTTCATTTAAACGTCTGTAAAACGGTATATGAGCAAAATATGCATCGATAAACAGAGTACACTTACTAGAACCGTAACCTCTGCCATCCATTGCACCCTCGTATCCGTTTAGGCAAATACAATGAAGAAAGAGGAACGAAAAGGAAGACGGGATGTCTTCCCAAGTGAGGATTTCAGCGTACTGTTCTGCAGCAGCAGGCTGCGCTGTTACGTGATCAACTCCAGCTGCTTACGTACTTCCCAGGAAGAACACGGTTAGTCTGGAATTTCGACCATTCGTTTTACGATTTAAACTTTTGGATCTTTTCAATCGTGAAATCTAACATTACAGTATTTCTTTCGGTGTTGCTCCCAGATGATAAGTGATCTTTAACAAGTAGTTAATATTCAAAGCTGTAGTGAAAAACTTAACTACTGACAAATTTAGGTCTGTTAATCATTTATCGTAGTTTATAGCATGTTTGTTTCTAAAAAAAAAACTTTTTGAAGCACTCAAAATATTTAGGGAGAAGGGGAATCTGTGGAAAAGAACGGATGTAGAACGCGGAGGTAAATAAAGGAATTAAGTTTACTAGGCTAGGCAGATAGAACTGGTTGTCATCAGCATAGCAGTAAAACTAAAGGCTAAATTTGCAGACAATATTACCAAGAAGGAGAATATAAATAGGAGAACCCCCAGTACAGATCCCTGAGGCACACCTTTAGTAATGGGGCTGGGCTGGAAGCAGAGGGCTTGAGGGATGAGTGAAACTAGAAACAGGGATTTTGCCACAAAAACGTGTTTAAAACACCAAAAACATTGTCTTTAAACAGAAATCGCATATTCTTTATTCAATATACTGAATGTTTAAACCAGACTTGGTTACCTAAATAAATGTCTTAAGAAGAACTGATTTTTAAAAGTAGGAGAGCATGATCACTCACAGGTATGAATAACATTACAGTAAACACAACACATTTTAATGTAGTAGCATGCTATTTTACTTTTAGTTTCAACAATAATGTAAATAAAAATAATGTATGTATGTTTTATAATGAATTGCTTGGTCTTCTGCATGCAAGCCCTTCAAAATAAAGGAAACAGAGGTTACTTCAGATTATACTGGTTCAAAAGTGGCTAAAATGAGTGATGCAATAAAAGCATGAACGTTATGATTCCTCCCTGGAGCGGGACAGAGGGGGCTGGATCTCCTGCTTGCTCCCCCTCTCCTCACTCCCTCCCTCCTGATGGGGAGAGCGTCGTTCCTCCTCTCAGCTGCTCCGAGCTCAGATGACCAGCGTTGCAACTGAGCGATGCACCTCCGACACAGACTTTGCTCTTTTTTTGAGGACAGATTTTCCAGCATGGAAATCTACACATTTATCTGACAGATATTCTTTCCCTGTATCTGAGCTCTGCATCAAAGTCATTTGAAAGCTAGAACTATTTTTAGGACAAGATTTTTTATAAAAATCGCTCAACAAAAGCACAACTACTTGCTATAGTAATTTGTGTTGCCAAGAGTCACAGATTTTTTTTTTTTTTACTGATGGAATCTTTTTTGGAGCAGAGGAAGATGACTGGAAGATGATTTAAGGCTCGCAGGACCTTTTATTTGCGCTCAAAGTACCGACAGCATCCTCAGATACATATAAGACAGGAAGACATTCTCAAGATCCATAGGCTGCGAGGTAAGTCTCAACCTCTGTTATGGAGATACATGTACAATAAGCAAATTAAAAAGTAAAAATCCTAAGGAAAATGTGGTCTGGTTAAGGTTATAAATGAAAATAATTTTAATAGAAAAATAAAGAATCATCACTCACTCTTTTGGGAAGGTTTAAGTGTTATCAACGTCATACTAAGACAGATTATATTAGCTGTTGTCAATAAGGTAAATTCTTGAGTAAAAGACAAGAACCTGCTAAAACAGTTATCTATCAAGACTTCTATTCATTTGAATCTGTCAACATGGTAAAATGGCTTAAAAGTGCTTCATGTATGGCCTTTTTTTTAAATGAAGAGAATGTCAATAAAAACAAACAAACGTATTTTTCGGACTATAAGTCGCACCGGAGTATAAGTCGCAGGGGCCAAAAAATGCACAATGAAGAAGAAAAAACCATACATAAGTCGCACTGGAGTATAAGTCGCATTTTTTTCAAGTAATTTATTTTACAAACTAGTTGAAAAAAACAATATTACATCATCCTGGAAGGTAAGTTATAACATTCATAAGTGAATAGAAAACACATATTCACATATTAGCGTCATGAAAAAAACGAAAAGGTGTAGCATTTATATAACATAACAGTTTTATTTAACTATAGCCTCAAGAACTCATCAACTTTGTATCTTTACTGTAATTAATTACACGCAATCTCACTCCATATCACTAAATCTGTTAAATTCTTCGTCCTCTGTGTCACGTCTGAATAACTAAAGTAAATAAAGTAATTGCATAGATCACCATAAGAGGGCACTCTAGACTTACGGTCCATATCTCATCATTAAAAATTCGTATATAAGTCGCACTGGAGTATAAGTCGCAGGGACATTCAATCTATGAAAAAAACCGCGACTTATAGTCCGGAAAATACGGTAGTTATTTAAAGACCCACTCAGATCATGTTTTGGGTGTTTTTAACACAATCTTGTGGCATTTTTCTCATGATGGAGGACATATAGAGAAAATTTTAATTAAAAATGCATTTCTCAGTTTTTCTTTACCCTAATCAGTGAATAAGGAGCAGACAAAAAAAAAACACATTTTGAAAAAGTTTGTTTTTGTAACATTCAAACTGCTCAGCTCTATTCTGATATATCCACTTGAAGATGACTAGATCCATGTGCGTCTTTGTTTTCCTCGTCTGAGGTGGACTCTGGATCAAAATTGTACAGCTGGATATCTCTGATATTGCTCGTCATTTTTTTTTTTTTTTGCACCAGTAATGTTAGGTTAGTGGTTGTGAGGGATTGTAACCCTGCAGGAGAGTTTAAACAGATGGGTGACGGGAAGTGGGGCGGCTTCCTCTACGCCATCAGTCCTGTCCACAACTCAGAGGTGAATGTATAATGACCTAATACCTATCTGGAGACACTATGTCCCGGAAAACAATACAGGTTTTATGATTTTGATTAAAAACAGCATGATTATAATTAAAAGACCACTAGAAACTGTTATAGATCAAAAGATGATTGGAGTGACGTGTTATGTGGATTTCTATGACTTTGCCTTAGAAAGGCAAGGGTCTCGTCTTCTACTCCAAAAATAAAAAGTTAAAAATATTGTATTGTATGTATGTTTAATGTTCCAACTTGATCATAAAGAAATCTTGCAGTGAAATGTGGAGCTGGGATGGCTTAATGTGGAAGCTGATGGATATAGATATATAGATACATAGTGTCATCTGGGGAGTAGATCTTTGCTTTCTGTCATCATTTTTATGCTTTAATAAGATAAACGTACTTTATAGTAATTTGAAGTATAATGTTCTCTAGTTCATCAAGGGAGATACATTCCATAAATGTCCACAAAGTAGGATAGAAGTTTTAAGACCGTAAAACTACTTTAAAATAGACTTTTATTGGACAGATATGAAAAGTTTCACACTTTTTTTTCTTTTTTAAATGTTCAAAGTTCAGACTTTAATACAAAAAATAAGTCCAGTCTCAAAAAATTAAAACAAAGATCTGAATGCAATCCAAGATTTATGTTACTCTGGCAAGTTGCACAAATCTGTACTAGACACAAGACAGAGAAGATTGATTGACAAGGTCAACAGCCAATCAGGATGCAGAACACAGAGTGCCAAAGAGAGAGAGAAAAAAGGCATGGAAACTGCCCTGGATATATCAGACAAACAGCGAGATCGCGAAAGGTGAACTTTATTGTAGCTAGGTAACACTGTATCTTTTTTACAATAAAGGTGGTCTGAATGTCAAAATTGCATATGCTGTGGGAGCAGGGCTTTGAACATCCATATCTTGATTCCAAAGCATACTAATACTAGGCAGCAGTGGATGCACTTTATTAATTTATTTTTTCACAGATATAATATTTTCCGTTTTGCTCTATCTTCTTGTTTGCTAGAGTTTACACAAAGCTGTTTCTTAAACAAAAAATCCCTTCAGTGGCCAGGAGCCTGCTGAAAAAGTAGTTTGCCTGCATTTGTCACATCTCTAGCACTGTTCTCTGTGTGATGAAAAAAGAGTTTTTATGAGAAAAAGGCTTCAATTAGAGACTCTTCTTTGTATTCAAGAAGAATGTAAATACCTAAATGTTGCTGTAAATTTAAGCAGACTTTTAAACAGCAAGATAGGGTGAATTTTTTGAGGGAAAACATTATCTATTCCTCATTTTCAGTTATATAGATACATTTCTATTTTCAACAGTTGAGTTGGGATTCAGAGTTTCCTGAAGTACACAGCTTTACATAGACCTTTTCTCCTTCAAAACAGGACTCCAGTGTACGTGTTGGAGACAAGTTGCATCATGCTGATGTCCAAAGGTTGGCCTAAATGTCTTGGTTAGATTTTAGAATATTTTGGAAGCTAAGCACGTTCCTCTGATGCGTCAGTCTTGCATCTTCCTTCTGCCTAGACTGCTGTCTGTTATACAGAGAGACTGCTCAATACATATGGGATCTGTCTGTGCAAAGAAGTCACAATTAACAACAATAAAAAGTCCCCAAAGAATATAGGAAGAAAAAACAAATATATGTATAAAAAATAAGTAACTGGCAGACAGGAGATGAGAAATAAAAACACAAGATTAAGAGAAATTGGAATTCGAGAAAATAGATAGTACAAGTAAAAAAAAAAAACCTAAAAAATATAAAACTAGAAGAAAAAAGATCTAAAATATTACAAAATTAAGGATGAGAAATTAATTAAAAATACCTTTATATGATAACAGAAAAGCAAAAGATAACAAAAAGTTAAATCATCTATAAAAAGACTTGTAAAAAAGATTAATAGGGTAAAAATACATTTTAAAAAGCAGTAAAATTTGGGAATCATTAAAGAATCATAGAAAACAAGTTGAACTGAACACTTTATCAATAAAGAGAAAAATGTTTAAAAAGCAGCAAAAAATGGGAGATCAGAAGGCTGAATTCAAGTTCTTCCGCCCCCCTCCAATTGTGGGGCATTTGGAGGGGTAGGGGTGTCTGAAATTGTTTTTTTAGGGGTGGCCATAGGGGTGGAGGCCTCGTATTCCTCCACCACGAAGGTTTTGTGCTGTGGAGGAGAAACACATTTCTTCACAAAGGTATGCTCTGAACCATATACATTTTGCATTTAAATGTAAGTTATGACTTTTTGCTTTAGCGGGAATTTTTAAAGTTATAAAACCAACGCTCATACTGACCAGTGAGTAATGATGACATCATTGAGGGGTAGTGTCGTCTGAATTTTGAGTCACTATTTTTCCATAACTCTCCATTTGGAGAGCTAAATGTAGGGGTAGGGGAATAATTCTAGATTGCTCAATATAAAAAAAGAAATATGTCAAAAGGTCAAGTATTTAATTAATTCGTGAAAGAAATAAACAGTCAACTAATTTGGTGATTACAAAAAACAATACTATTTCCATCATTGTATGCCCCTCTAGTGTACATTCCAGAAACGGACGCCTTTAAAATAAGTCACTTCTCACTTCATTCAAAAAATTGTTGTTACTAGGACATTTTTTCCTCAAACTAAAATTATTTTGCTTTCGAAAAACTTTCTTGATAAGATTTTGTTTCTTGTAGGACACAAAATAAAACAGTTTTTTCTTTCTTAGGATTCTGTTTTTGCTGTGTACCTAACCCAGGGGTCGGCAACCCAAAGAGTTAAAAGAGCCACTTTGGACCAATACAACAAAAAGCAAATGTGTCTGGAGCCGCATAAATTGAAACGACTTATAACAGTCTTACACTATAAGGAACACATGGAGAATGTGTCGAATAAACGATTATTTCTCCCGCTGCGTGTCCTAGTGTCATTTAAGCTTTATTTTTGGCCTCATGTCAATTGGTGAGACATCGCAGTGTCAAACAAGCTGACCATAACTGAGTAGCCTCATAATGAACATTTGAGCTTTTATTTTGACATCCCTCAATGACACAACGAGAGGGGGTCCTGATCAGTCTCTCCCTC
>NC_050512.1:10273196-10307993 GCF_002922805.2 Oryzias melastigma | reverse complement strand
TGGTGTACTTGGTGACACAGAATGACATTAACGCATAACAGTAATGTTGATGAGCAATCAAGTGTCGTGGTGTGTAGCAAAAAACATCCGTTTTAGTGTTTTAGTGCTTTACATGGAGTAAGAGATGTTTTCAAGCTACGCGTCAGTCTGCTACATATGGGCACAATTACACTAGAAGGTCAATGAAGGTCAATGCCTTGGACCTAGAAACCCTTTCTCCAGAAAGAGGGATCTCAGGGATCTACATTCATGGCCATGCCAAGAGCTAAGGATCATACTACGACTAAACCTTGTGTGTTCCACCAGCAAGCCATAGGAGGTGGAACAGCACCCACATGGTTGGTTGTCTCAGTTCGCTAGTAAATTTCTCTTATGTCTCTGCTTTGGTGTATGGAAGGACTAACATAATGAGTTTTTAGTTGCATCAATATGTTTAAGAGAGATGTTTTTTTTTTGTCCATGACGGCAATTTTTTCCAGAAAATGTTTGAACTTGGCAGCAGTGGATGCAGTTTATTTTCCACAGACAGAAAAAAGCCTGTAGAGGACAGTTTGATAAATTAAACTCAGTATGAAGCTGAATTAGCCACAAAGCTGCCTAATAAATTAAGAGTAGTTTATGCGACTGTGAAAAATGTGCATGTCAGGCATGTCTTTAATGGGGCAGACTTCTTTCCTTTCTTAAGATATGCTTGTAGGGTTTACAGAATAGAAATAGTTTTACCTAATGCAGCCAATTGATTTATAACTTCAATATGTGTGCATGTGGAAGAATACTTCATAGTTCTTTTGTGTCTGTTTATAAATCCTCCCCTGCTTGTTTGTGTTTGTGAGTTAAAATCTAATCTCTGAGCAGTCAATATATTAAGAAACAGCCAGCTCAATCGAGAAGTGTTGTTGTGCTTAAGTTACTATTGAGATAACTGACCTCAATACAGGTGGGTTATCCCCAAAACTGCTGCTAACAGGAGTAGAAAAGCACTAAAAGCAACATTCACGGCGGGCATTTGACGCAAGAACACACTAAATGCACATGGTTGAACATGTTTTTAGCCCATGGTGTTCACACTGAACAAACAGGGAGGGGCTTCTTCTTCTTTTTTTCCCACAGTTTACTAGCTCATGTCCACCACCCACAGTTGAAAGACACTTGGAGGAAATTGTCGAAAACATAGCATTTAGCAAATCTTGCTCCAGATTTTTTCTTTCACAGCTCTATTCCAATATACCAGGGGTCTACAACCTGCAGCTCCGGAACCACATGTGTCTCTTTTACCTCTCCATTGTGGCTCTTTGGTTAAAATAAAAATCCACCAGAATGGCTCTTTAAGTGTTAAAGGTTGTAGACTCCTGCCATATACAAAAAACGTAGTCACATAATACAGTGCGAGTATCAGGAGTCCAAGCTCTGTCTCCCCCTTTGGTCAACGGTGGGAGTCATCTGCTGAGTAATGACTGCACCTCATCTCCCAGCAGCCCCAGTGCACAGTTCCTGGATGCTGCTGAACTGTCTCTAATTTGTCAATCACCTAAAGGACACTGGCACTCCACAAAGCCTCACTCAGTGTGAAGTATTGTTTGTGCCACTCAGCCAGCATACAAAGCATCGCTGATGCTCCCATGCTTGTTGCTGACTTTTGCCCTGATTTAGATTTTTGGACTTTTAGCTGTGTTAATAAACCTGCTGCAGTTGGAACCAGCTGTCTGCCTGTTCTGTGACAGCGGGGCACAAATCGCAATTATTAATTTGTCCTCTGATCAATTGTCAAATTGTTGGCAGTTCCATGAATTAAAGGGGACCCTATCTATACGTCTCTACCAAATTTGAGTCCCTGATTTGTTAAAATTCAACTGGTTTAACTTTCAACACACATTCAATGGTCATATTTTGTGTGTAGAGCCCAAAAACAGTTGTAGAAACTTGGGTAGCCACACATGAAAACAACAGTTTTGAACCCAGAAGTCTAAACATGCATTTATGTGAGTTTGGACTTCAAGTGGTCACTTGAACATTCATTGCTGAGCCAAATGTGAATGTAGCTAATTTGTGTTAACTCTTTAAAACCAGCGAAAAAATACAGTTGTGCCAGATCAAGACTGTTTAAGATTAGAAATCTTTCAACTAATAGCCTCCTTAAGGCTGAAATCCACTGCTGTTGACTAGTTTTTACTTCACACAGTTGGGTTGAACCACTTGCCAATCTAAGTATGTGTAAAAATGGTTTCTATGACTTTGTCAGCTTGGCCTCACAGATGGAGTCTTAGATCAGCCTTAAAGAGATTTTTTTCTTGGACCTCCGCATTGAAATTGTACAAAGCGAGTTTTGTTTCAAATGGCTGTACTAAATGCAATTTGCACAGATCTCACAGTGTCTTTTACCATTAAATCCCCATGAAGGAGTGCTGCTCAACTCTGTACTGACTAGCTTGAGCTCAATGCACAGAAATTAGCTGGAGCCTTTTTCCCTTTCCTTTCCTTTCCTGTGTCTTTCCCCACTGAGAATGAGAGGAACGCCCACAGTACAGCTGGTATTGGTTATTATTTACTGGCTTGGCATGCACACACATGCTCACACATGCACACCCGTGCACACGTTCACACACACAGAGTGGAAACAAATTGGGTGAATCAGCTCTGCACATCGGAATGTGAGGCATATGTGTTTGTGTGTTTTAGGTTTGGATGACAGAGAGAATGAAAGAGGGATGCTGAGAAAAAGAGACACAAAGTGGGGAAGAAAAATGACAGAGACGAGAAACAGTTCAAAAGAGTTATTGATTTCTTGCATTTAGGGGATTCTGACCTTTAACTTTTTATCTCTTGTCTTGTACCAAACTCCTCTTTTTCCTTCCTCTGTCATTTCATTTCCTCCTATGCTTTCCTCTTTTCATTCTTTCTCTTTATATTTTCATCTCCAGGCATAACGTCTGCTTTCTTTTTTTTTTTTTGCTCACCAACTCTGGATTTCTCTTTCCCGCTCACCTTGGGTCTTTCTCATTCCCTTAAGCCTCTGAGGGCGCCGGCCGATGAAAGCACCAGGGAGGAGAACAACTTGTTGCTTCACTGCTGGTGAGGAATTACAGGGAGGGGAAACAGAGAGGAGATGGTGGTTTCTGTGTTGACTTTGTCTTCATGCCAAACTGGTGGATGGTGCTTTAGCAAAGGATTATGGGTGGAGATTAGGAGCAAGGAGAGGGGGAGATAAAGCAATGGAGAAAAAGAGAAGTATGTTAAGGGGTATAAAAAATACGTGCACAAAATATATTTACCTGCTTTAATAACAATTTAAGGGCACAAAGGAATAAAGAAATGATAAAGTTATCACTTGACAGTGTTTTCCATCATATAGGTAAAAAAAGAGGTAAATAGCACTTTTCACAATTGAATGTGTATTTAAATGTGTTTAACTTAGTTTTACTTTACTACATTAAATTTCACAAGTTTTTTTTTTTTTTAGTTTCATGGTTTCTCTTGACAGATATTTGCCACAGTTATTCCTTGTTCTTCTACGTTTCATTTAAATTAATCTCACAAAATAATCATATTTCCTTTCACCTTTCTCCTCTAAAATCCTTTGCTTGTCCTCGATCTGAAACTGATCAGGACAATCCCCATTTCAAATCAGTGTCTATCTATTTGTGGGAAAAGCAGCATAACATATTTAGTATAATAGAAATATACTATATAACATATAAAATTGTCACTTCACACACAGAGGCACTGCTTGTTAACCTTCACAGTTTTTGGCTACAGAAACCAAGAAGGGTCAGTTCAACCTAGAGGAATTTGTATTTATTTTCTTTTTTATCCTCATGGATGCAGTTTAGGTGTAGCTTTATGTTGTTTGGTTGGTATGTATGTGCTGAGAGCCTACACATTGGTTCATTATTCATCATTAAAATTGTATGCTCTTTTGCACATGTACACATGTCAAAGTCAAGGCCTGGGGGTCGGATCCAGCCCTCTGGGTATTTCCATCCGGCCCTCCAGATCATTTTGTTTCATTGTTATAAATGGCCCGGTGTTATCTTGTGCTCATTTCTAACTTGTATACTTTTGACAAAATGTATTATTATGGAGAGTAGAATACTGAAAGTTATTTAAGGTTTAAGCTGATTTATTCTGGAATAATACTTCTAGATGTTTTTCTTCATAGTAATGTTAAAACAGTTTTTAAAGTTCTAAAAATTTCGTTTTAGTATGTTCAAAAACGGTTTATCCTGTTCGGCCTGCGACCTGTGGTGTGTTTTGGATTTTGGCCCCCTGTGCGATTGAGTTTGACACTCTTGCTCTAATGTTTTTCAAGTAAAGAATTACAGGCTTTGTATTGTGTCTGTAGAAAGAAAGAGGATACATGCTGCTCATATTTAATGTCCAAATACATTTTTTAGGTATAGGGTTGATGCACGGGGTTCACTTTCCAGGGGCACAATGGGCTTAACCCAATGTGGTTTCTTAGGTAACAGGCGGGCAGAGTCTGGAACTCCTTGTGTCCATCATCAGCACGGATAAAATACAGAGTTGTGTC
Organism: Oryzias melastigma; assembly: GCF_002922805.2. Taxonomy (NCBI): domain Eukaryota; kingdom Metazoa; phylum Chordata; class Actinopteri; order Beloniformes; family Adrianichthyidae; genus Oryzias; species Oryzias melastigma. Next base: position 10,303,465 of record NC_050512.1, on the reverse strand, counting down.
AGGAAGGGTATCTGGTGTACAAATCTCTGCCAAACTACCTGTACTGATCAGTGAAGCTGATTCATTCTACTTTTACTAAGAAGGAATGTTCTCTGGGGATGGAGAGATGTGGTCCATTTGTTCGACTTTAAACATCATCTTTAAAACTACATTTACTTTACCCTCAGCAACACAAATTCAAGCAACCACTTCCAGTGTAAGTCTATATGAACGTGTATAAATGCACATTTCAAACCCATTCAAGCCTCACTATTCACATTTTTAAGACTGTTTTCTGGGCTCCATATACAAAACGGTTAAGCTTTGACCAATCAGGAACTCAAATTTTGGAGTGATGTTTGGATGACGTCCCTTTTAATTTATTTGAAAAATGATCGTGGAAGAGACATTAATAATTGCAGTTTGTGCCAGGCTGGAATAATTATGCCTCTTTTCATAATAGAGCTGTGAAAAACGGACAAGATTCACGAGATTTGCACCGCTTTGACTTTTCACACCAAGCCTCTTCCAATTGTAGGTAGCTGATGTGCACTAGTAAAAAGTTGTAAAAAAAAAAAGAAGCCCCTCCCAGCTTGTTCAGTGTGAACACCATGGGCTAACCGTATTTAACACTTTCTTGCTCAAGCGTCACATTTCTGATCTCTTCGTAGCTTAAGACTTCAACTGATTTTATTTTGAAGAACTGAAGTTACTCTCCACTGCTATCAAGGCCTGTCTGCCTAATAAAACATTTGTTGTAAAGATATGTATTTGTATTTTCTGATTCATGTCAGAATCTTCTGCTGCTTTATAGAAAAACACGTTGGACTGGTTCTTGGGATGAATTATTCTCCTGAAAGAGAGAATTTTATGGAAACCCAAAAGTGTAACTTTATTATCAAAAATAATAGATTTGAGTGACTGAACTCAATTGCAACTACAAAGCTCTATTTTTGAAGTTTGTACATATTAAGTCTGGTATTCAGATTGAGAGAAGCAGAAATTTCCTTTTGGGGAACTAAATTACATAACTTGTTTTTAGAAAGTTTTGAGGAGCTCTTGAAACATGAAAATTTTTCTCATTTGTCTTGGAAGAACTTTTGTGTGACCTGTTGAGAGCGAGTGGGATTTTAGAGGGCAACATGTTGCGTGGAGGTGTATGATGAACAGAAGTGAGGTGTGAGGGGTAACTTAGCTCCAATGTACGTCTGCAGTCGTTCCCTCCATTTCCTCAACCTATCTCTGCCCTTCGCTTTCACGCATGTAGGTCGGCTCCTGAAACACAATTTTCTTTTGGTGAGATGCAATAAAAAAGCCAACTGCAGCCATATCTTCACACTTTTGGTCATATCAGCTGTTTGGAATTCTGCCGCAACATTCTCCTCATTCCTGAGATGTGCCTCTTTTGTAAGGAGTGTTCTGTGGGAGAGCAAACGTCACAGCAAATCTTGATGTGAAGCAGGGTGAAGAGAAAGATTAGAGACCTCCATAATTCTGGAGCCATCTCTGTGCGTCGTGCACAAACATACACCAGCAGGGTATCCACACCACGTTAGCTTTACAGGAAAGGAACATTTAAAATATTGTCAATAGGAATAGTTGTAAAACTTTTTCTGACTTTACAGGTGTAGAAACGACCAGAATGACCTGAGTTAAAGTCTACATAATGTAGACGTTAAGAGAAGGTTTTCTGCTCCTTTTCCTCTGGCAGCTGCTTCCACTCCCTTTTAAGTGGCTGGGACGGCATTGTCAGCGGGAGAAACACTGCAGGCTCTGTTGGTGGCTATTGCACACTTGCACTGCGGAGTTGCATCACTTTGAGCCTCTGAAATGCAAGAGAGAAGGAGAGGGAGCAATGCATAACTGGAAAAGTGTAAGCAGAGAAAAGGGTGGTCGTCTGACTCCCACAGTTCTTTCCTCTGAAGGTTTTGGTGTTTTTTCCCTCTCCTTTACCCTACATCCTTCTGCTTTCAAGTTCTGTTGGACGTTATCTGTATTGAATGGACTAATACTGTTGTGTTTGTTTATGTTTGCCATAAAATGCAATGTAATATCATTTCAAGGATACGTTTTCCCCATTTTCTTCCTTTTCTTTTCTTTCCACCGTTCGTCAAACAGGTGTCCAGTTTCAGCCAACTTCAGTGTTTCTCATAAACGCATGCACCTCCGCCTTTCTTCCTCCCTCCATATGCCTCCAACACAGAAACAAAGCCTCCTGTCATCTTTGCTGTTGCAGCTGCATTGCGTAATACCTTAAAAGGATGAAGGCTGGAAACTTCAAAGGATGTAGGCACTGAGAAATAAGGACTGCATCATCCTTGGGACCGGGCGCTGTCCTGCATCCATCCCAGCTCCCACTCTTTGTACCACTTTTCACACATCGGACATGAAAAGCGGTTAAATATTTTGTCAGCACCCCTCTTCTCTTTCCTCCCCATTTTTAGTAAGAGAGTAGAAACTTAAAAAATGAAACACTAAAAGATATATCGTGTAACTTCAGCAGGAATGACAAACACAATGACAAAGACATTGAAGGAGAAATTTACTGAGGAAACACAAAAGAAAAAGAAGTGGGAGGTCTACAGAAAGTGAGACATATGCTCAGCTGAAGGAGTGGAAGAGGAAAACCACAATATTGAAAGGAGGGGGGTAGAAAATGGAAAAAAGAGGAAAAAACCCAAAGCAGGGCTTCTTGGTAAAAAGAAAAGTTTGTGTGGAAGGAGGAAGGACTCCCTTCTGTACGATAGTGTACCTGGTGGGATGTAACAGCACTGTTAGTGAAGTGTGATTTAATGAGCTTTAAGGAGGTGAAATTAAAATCGATTCAACTAAAAGTAAAGGGTGACTCCCTCTAAAATGAAAGATTTTAGATCCAGATTCAGGAAGACAGACCATCTGAAAGGTCAGACAGAGAAAAATAACACAAAAAAATACAGGAAATTGTGTTTTAAAGGCTCCAAAACTTTTTAACCACCGTATTCTCACTCCCAACTGCTCATATATGGACATCATATGATTCAGACCTCCTCCATGTCACTTGATGTTTCAAGTGTCCTAACTCGTCGTTTTCTGACGTGCTGGCTGTTCCAATTAGATCAGGGGTCCCCAACATCTGGCCACAAACTGGTAATGGTCTGAGGACCGCTTGGTACCGGACCACAGACAGAAAAAATATGTAAATACTAATCAGGGGTCCCCAACCCTAAGGACGCGGACTGGTACACATACCCTAACCTTAACCTGGTACCAGTTCCATGTCCGTTACCGCATCTGGTACCTTGGGACCCGTAATTTGATAGGAACAGCCAGCACGTTAAACAAAGACAAGTCAGGGACACCCAAAAGGTCAAAAGGTGAAGCAGAGGGGGCCCAAACCAAACTTCCATAAATGACCAGTTGGGAGTGAGAATGTGTAGCTTTAACACAATCTTAAAGTGTGAAGATGTCGTAATTTGCACAAATGTGTACACAGCACACGCTACACAAACTATAATTTGGTCAACATTTCTGCTTTTTATGGTTCTCCTCAGAAGGGACGTTTTTATTTAAACATGGTAATGGTGTTTCTATCTCAAAAGGTAGTTCACAGACTTTGCTGACAATGGTTGCTGATGGTGGACTGTGCTAAAGATCTTAGAGTCATGTGAGTCAAACGATTACAGTGAGCAAAAAGTGAGGGCCTTTTAATAGCTGCAGAAAGATGGACCCACTATGTTGTTTCCTGCATCCATGGGTTTGTGCTTGAACAAGTTTGTAAAGTGTCAAAAAATCTGTGTTACAATGTATGTGCACTGCAGTAAGTGTTGCTTTAAGTGACATTTGTGTTAAAAAATGAAATAACACATGCAGGACTCTGAGGAGCACCTTGACATATTTTTAATTCTTGAAACAAATTATGAAATTAAATAAGATTTACTTTTTTTCAAACTTACAAAGTTGAAGTTTTTTGTCTTTGCATGAAATATTACAGGAACCTCTGGTAAAGTGTTTCTCTTTAGATTAGCTTAAAGACTCACTCCAATGAAAGTTGTATTTTTTAACATGTTTTTGTTGTATTTTTCTAATGATGGAGGACATATGTAAACAAAATTAAGATTAAAATTCAATTTCTGAGTATTCTGAGCAAATGCAAAAATTATTAAGTTATTTGTTACATAGAAAATACACTGTGAGGGCCTCACACTCTCTGCAGAAGAGAGGGGAAAGGGGGCGGGATTGCTCACCACCAACAGCCCCGCCCAACAACTCATAGGCGAATTGCTAATGAGCTACTGCTGCTCTGCAGAAACTATGTCCTGGAACACAACATGTTTTTTTGATTTTGCCTAAAAACAGTATAATTATAATTAAAAGACCACTTGAAGCACTTTTAAAAAGATCAAAGGATGATTGTAGGACTTTAAGGAAGTGAGCAGAAATCAGTGAATTTCCTGAACTCCATTATACAACAAATTTACTCTGCAGTTCTTTTCTTTTAGCCTCTCAAGAGACTCTCCATGGGAATCTAAATGCATGCCCATATGCACATAATTACGCACGAGCACATGTTGGATGGCGAGCTGGTCTACCTCTGTTTTGTTAGGCAGCAGGGTTTTCATAGGTGGGTCTTGGCACACTGGTCAGTGTGGGGGAAAAACGGCTGGAGCTCGGAGGCTTATGTTATAGGAATTCCAATGGATGTGATCATGATCTGTGTGCGTTCCTGGATCCATGTGTCTCTCCTGTTGGAGCGTGAGGGGAGTCGGAGGGGTTTCTGCAGATGGAGAAAGCAGTGTGGTGAGGTAGCTGGCAAGCTAACTGTGGCTCTTAAACATTGACTTCACTGTGGTTTCCCCTTTGCCTTATATGATGTTGTGAGATTGCGTTGGTGAATGTGGAAGAATTTGTGGCCACAGCAACTTTAGAAGTTTAAAGAGCGAGACGTGTAGCTCGCTGGGAGCTGTTTGAGTTCAGTGAAAGTAAGTAAAGAAAACTCATCCTGCTAGCTGCCATTATAGAGTCATTCTGTCTGACAGCCAATTGAGGTTTTGTCACAAATGTATGCGCAAACCTCGTCTGGCGCCATTTAGGAGTTCCCCTAGAAGCAAAATGACTGTCTGACTGAAGAAAGAAAGACAAAACCTCCAAAACACAACAGATGTCTGCAGGCGTTCTCTCAATTTTCCAATTAAGGTTTTAGAAAACTTCACAAACATATAGTGGTACTCCAATCATCTTTTGAGCTATTTTCAAAGTGACTGTTGATGTGGACCCCCACTCCACTTCCCGTCATCCATTTGTTTACATGCTGTCCCACTAGCTTACAGCCCCTCACTCTTCTAAACAAAAATTACTGAAGCTACAAATGTGGCGAGCAATCGTGGAGCTATTCTTCCATCCAGTTTGAGCCAGAGGCCAGCTCAGACAAGGAAAACAAAGACGTACATGGATCTAGTACTGAGCATGGAGGTTGTGGCCGAATCAGCATATTTACACCACAGATAGCTTTTTTTCAAAAACCATTTTTTCGTCTGCTTCTGATTCACAAAGACCTAAATAAATACAAACTCAGAAGTTCTATTTTAAAGGTAACCAAACAGGGAAGAACTGTTTAATGGGTCAATTTTAAAATGGAAACGCTCAAAATACCATACCAGACAGTACCACTCAGTGGAAACGAGGCTTTTGATTTTGACATGGTTGCTTTGTCAAGTGATCAGCTTCTTTTTTTTTTTTTTGCTCTGCTCTTCTCAGTCCCTGTGGAGTCTCTGATTCCTGAATCCATCAGCTTTGCTCTTTGGAGAATTAATCTTTTCTGTTTTTATGCAAATTCAATAACAAACTAGTTCACAATTTATAGTCATCTCTAGTAGCAGTTGTTTTTCCAGTGTTCCAGATTACTCTAAACATTGAGTTCATGTCAGACCACAGTATTAGACATGTTTATTGAACATGTTTTTTTTTTTACACAAATTGTTTGTTTTGTCTTTTCTGGTTTTAAAAACATATATCTGGACCACAGCTGAACCCAACAGCTTCTGAGGTGTTTAGTTTGATGTAATACATGACTGATGAAAAGCTGCTTATTTTACCTGTCAATTGTCACAAACTTTGACTGTTTTATTGCTTTATGGCTTTACTTGCTCTGTTCTTCAAAGTGTTAATAAACTATTTCATTGGAGTTTAAAAAATCATTAAATGTGTAGTAAGTATGTCATCAGAGTTCACAAGAGACAACGCAACCTTGATACAAACAGGACTGTGGTTTTGGCTCTGTAGGGTTGGAAATTCTTGAGTTGTGTGTCATTTTTTCCAGCAGCTGTCAAGCTTTTAGTTTCTTCTAGTGAGATTTCTTTGTCTTTTCTACACAGATACCTGCATATTGACTCATTTGTTTTTGTCCACAAACTTAAAGATGAGTCACAGACTGAGCGGTGTGTTTTCCTCATGCATCAGCCTCTGTGTTAAACTCTGAGAAATACAACCTTTGTCAGGAGCAGAGGACAGATGGTGGAAAAACAGCATCTGTCACGAGGTTTTGGTTAAGGAGCTGATTTGTAAATAGATTTGGGAAAACTCCATGTTTTTGAAGTTATTAAGAATTCTGCATGTGAATCTGAATTATTCCTATTCTCTTTTATTTTTTATATTCTAGTAGAAAAGTGCTATTAAAATTGGTTTGTAGTTTAGGTTAATTTGTTTTTAATATGTTTTGTTATTTTATGTGTTGCAATAGTAAGTAAACTACTATTGTTGACTTTACACTAAATCAAGTGTGTTTGTGTGCTTTACAGCTCCTCCAAAATGAGCACATGAGATAACCGAGCACAGGATGATAACAAGTGTTAACTACTGTCAGAGCTTTTTATTGTTATTAAATTAAAATTATCACTATTTGTTATTATTATATTAAAATGATTAACAACCTAAGACGTAATAGAAGACACCATATCTGATTTGGCTTTCATGCATTTTAATTAAAGTAAATTTGCTGCATCATGGGGCTTATAAACTTGTATTTGCTGCAATAAAAAGTGAAATAAATTAAAGACTGATGTTATTTATGTGCAACCAAGCTGAAAAACTGATGGAAATTCATGATGGCCACTTGTAATACATGCAGAAAAGGTGCAAATTGCTGCATCGTCTGCATATATTTCAAGTACACCCAAGGCTAAATTGTTGTTAATGGTCACATGTTTTAATCTAATCCTAACTCTGACTATAACCCTAATCCTCCCTCTGGATCCGTGCGACCAAGAAAAATGTTCAGCACTGGCTGTACATATTTAGGAAATTTTGCGCAAATATTCACTTTCTAAATTAAAGCTGTTCTGGTTTAATAATGAAGACTAAAAAATATGCACTTTTATCTTCTGCATCACTATGTTAGAAACACGTTTTCTGTCCCAAACTGATCATCTTTTCTAGGTTATAGTTTCTGCAGAGTGGCAGTAGTTTATTAGAAAGTCACCTCTGAGTTGTGGGCGGGAGCATTGGCATGGAGCAAGCCCGCCCCCCTTCCCCTTCCCTGGTTCTGGCCCGACCAGTGTAATTTTTATGGCACAAAGCTCTTTTTCCAATGGTATTTTCTTGTCAGCTCTTAATTAAAACTGATTTGAATAAAGTAATCCTCAGAAATGTAGTTTAAAGCTTAATTTTCTCTATATTTCTGACCTCCATCATTTGAAAAAATCCACAAGAAACTGATAAAAACACAAAAAACACACATTTCATTGAACTGGGTTTTTAAGAAACATCTATTGCTGGACATTACTTAATTTAGTAGTTTTATTTTTGCCTTCTCAAGGTTAAAAATGACCAGTCTTCACAAATTATTGGTTGTTTCAATAAAAAAATGCAGAAAACTTTTTGTTGAAAACTTTACCTCACCACTGGGTTGTGATTTTGTGTTTATGTTTTAGCAAGTTAATTGTTTTTTTTTGTTCTCAGGTGGAAAATATCCACAGCCAACATGCTCTCCGTGGACGAGCCTCTGGACTTAAAGCTTCCCTCCAGACGGTTGGGTGAACCAGTCACATTAGGAAAAAGGGCTCGCCCCTCCTCACTCTGCAGTCCTGTCAGCAACTTCCGAGCAAAGCTATGCCCTCCTTTTCCCTCCCCTCCCTCCTCTCCAGGTAAGAGCTAAACCCAAATACTACATCACACACCGTCAACCTAAACTCTCTAGAAAGTGATGACATGTACCAGCTGTTAAGCTCACAAAATGAATATTTTTTGTGGAATCATTTCATATACATTTGTTTTTCTAGACTAGAATGTCTTTGGAGTCAGATAAGAAGCAGGAATTAACACAATCTGGAGTTGAATTGAAGTAAGGGGCCTTAATGTAGTCCAAAAAGATGATCTTTTAGTGAGGCAAATATCACACAAGTGTTATGAAACAAGTTTTATCTTGTATTCTACATTGGGTTGAATAGTTTCAATCAACTAGGAGGCTCAAACTTGAATAATATATCCCCCAAACTCCCTCAAATGTATGGTAACAAACTGGCTTTTCACAATTAAACTGCATCAAAATTAGATTCAAATTTTTATATTAAAAATGAGGCAGTTATGTCAATATATTTCTACTATTAAACTATGAGATTTTAAAAGAGTCAAAGTGAATTATATTGAAATAAAGTCATATGTAAATGTTAGCAGGTGTAAAAAAGGTTTGAGAATTGCTATTTAAACGGAATTTGAGTATTGATCAGAAGGAAAACAGTACTTTGGAAAAATACCAATCGATCAAACTTTATTCATAAAAAATTGCTTCTTATACTTGTGCAGCTCGAAGCGCTTCACAGTTAAAAACAGAAACAGATAATAAATGAATAAATCAATAAAAAGAGAGAAACCCAGTCCACCCTTTACCCCCCATCCTTCCATTAACACACACAAGCAATGAATACTTATAAAGTAAAGAAACCTAAGGCTTTTATACATATTTTAAATGGAACATCTTTTAATTTTTTTCTCCATCTACTTAACAGATTCCCAGTCACCCTCTCAAGAGCGACCCGGGTCCGGCTTCACTTCATCGGTGATGGACCTCAGCCTGTCCCCCTCGTCCCGCCATGCCAGCTCCCTCTCACCATCTCCCTCCTCCCCGCTCACCCCGTCTTCACCCTTCGAGCCCCCCACCAACAGCAGCAGCCCTCAGCCACAGCTCTTTCTGAGGGTAAGATGAGAGAAACCGGCAGAGGATTTTACAAAAAAAACACAGCTTATCATGACTGCAGTTTTACTGCTTGACGATAAAGAGGAAATCGTGATTTTATTGTGTGACTCGGTCTAAGAAATAAGTAAAAATGCTTAAACAGCAAACTGGTTTGTGTTTGTTTCATTTTGCAAACTTAAAACTAAAAATCACATTTTTGAGAAAACAAAAATCACAGATGTTTATATTTGACAAATTAAACTGTTGTTTAAATTCTATTGTGGTGATATTGTTGCAAAAAGCATACACTAAGTGAAGTTTTATGCTGTATTTTTTTTTTAACAAAAATGCAAAAACTTAAAATTACCTTTTTGAAAATATCTAGATTTTTAGTAAGCATCCAGATAAAATGTAAAAACAGAAAAGAGAAACATGTGCATGCATTATGGCTTCCATTTAAAAAAAGAAAAATAAGATCTGAAAATTTTAAAGCACAAATATATTCAACACTGGTATATTTTGAACCTTGATATTGATGCAGGTTGAATGAAATGCTAAGTTTAGATAATTTGTTTTTAATAAAAGTGCAGCTCTGAGAAAAGGTATTCAGAAAAATTCAAGCAGTGCTGAAAGTGGATTAATACCTCCTTCTTTTACTGTTAAAAATACACACATTCTACAATAGGCAAACTTTAGACAAAGAAACAGCTGAAATATTTCATTTTAACAATTTATTTGTTTGATTTAACAAACTTTTAAGGATTTCCTAAAGAAGACAGTTGCAAAATTTTGTTGCTGTTTCGGCAATACTAAATGACCAAATTTATTAACAAATAAACAATATTAATTTTAATTAAATGCTTTATTTTCAAATTCAAAAACATAATCAATGTATCTCCAGATTTTTCATAAATATTGTTTTGTTTCTAAAATATTTTGACACAAATTTTGTCTAAGCTAATATTTGAACAAAGTTTTGTCTAAATGTCTCCTTTTTTTCTTAGGTTTTTGGTTAGATGTGTGTAGCTATTTTACTGCTGTAAATCATTTTAAACGGACTTCAGCTGGAAAATTCCTTCAACAAAAATGTGTCTTTATTTTCATAACTGCTGCTGCTCATGCAGAGCTGGGTTTGACTGTGACAGTTTCAGTGTCACGCGCAGAATTCCTCTCTGAATGATGAAGAGCACCACTAGAGTGTGACTTCAGACACTTCTGTCCATTTATTCCAGGATGCAGCGTTTCATCCTGGACTGGAAAGTGGAGCTCCTCAGCACAGTTATCCATTCTACCTGCCAGTTGGAAGCCCTCAGAGGGGCTACAGCTTTCCATCCCCTGTGTTTATGACTCAGCAGGGGGAAAAGACAGTTCTCCCGGAGCCGTCACAAGAGCTGGCCTGTCGCTGGAATAAGGTCTGTGAAACTAAGATTTACTAAGAAATTATTGTTAAAATTTTCCTTTTAATTTGCCAGTGTCAATGTCTGTAAAAAAAAAAAAGACAATGTTCTTTTTGACCAGTAAGTGGTGCTGTGAGCTCTGAAAACAGCTGCCAGTCAAGGAAATACCAACTAAAGAAAAAAAAAACTCTTTGACTTTTAGTATTCAGTGAGCAAAAATTATTTATTCTTCAAATCAATGAAAATATATATACTTAAATAGTTCATATAGTTAATTCTAAAGGGGAAAAATCCTTTTCATTCAAGTGAAATGATCACCACACACTTTCGGTAATACAACTTATGATGCTTGTTTGTTTGCTATTAGATTTTCATAGTGTAGCTGAAAAAAAATCTAGAAGGACTTTTGCTTATGACCCTTGTTCCTTATAGAAATTAATTTGTAACATGGGACACAAGAGAGATAACATGTTCTTTCCCTTGGAATTGTTTCGACAATAAATCATGTTTAGTTTTCCTGACCGATTTATAAACAAATTCAGAGGAGTGAATATGTATACATTTTGTACAAAACATTTTTTTTCTTTTTTGATAACTTGAGGGGCTATGAAACTTCGGACACATAAGGTGTACATTTCGATAAACCCCGTTTGTATTTATGAAAGAGTATAAGGGCCAGTTAACAAACATTTGTTTTTTTTTTAATTACGATTTTAAATCTCGTAAATTTACAAGAAAGAAGTCTTAACCGTTAAATTACAAGAATAAAGTTGTATATTTATTACTTTGAAAGTGATAGGCTAAATTTATGACTTTTACTCTAGTAAATTTACGAGATTTAAAGTTGTAATATTCATACGATAAAAAAATATTACTTTTTTTTTTCTTTTTGAATGCCTTAATTCTTAATCGTATGTATTTGTGGCTGAGTGATATTTATATTGATTATGTTTACATACGTTTCTTGTCGGACCAGATGGAACATAGAGGAGTGATAGAACGTGGGATGTTAGAAAAGAGAGATATGGATGCAAAAAAGAAATAAAAGGGGGGGGGGTTGTTAACACAGCAATCAATTACATTTTTTACAATATAATAATAAAATTAAAAAATAATTTCAAAATGTTTCTGTTTTTTATATGGTTGTTGAAACATCCAAACACATTTCCTATTTTATCCACTTCTGTTCTCTGTACCTAAAATGACATTTGATGCTTTAGCACCAAAAAAGGTTCAACAGTGGAACTGAATCAAACAGAGCACAATGTAGTAACAACAAGCTGGGTGCAGTAGTCTGTGAAATTGATGTTTAGAAAAACTAATTGTAGTGAAGCTACACAAACTGTGCTCATCAAATGTTGGAACTCGATAAATAAATTCCATCTCTATCTCTTCTTCAGTGTAACTTGCTTTTCGAGTCGCTGCAGGATTTGGTGGACCACATCAATGACTCGCATGTCAAGCCTGAAAAGGATTCTGGGTACTTCTGCCAGTGGGACGGCTGTGCTCGCAATGGGAGGGGCTTTAATGCCAGGTACTGTTTTATCAAAGAGCAACCATTTGATTTCAACACAGAAGAAATAGATGTATGATTTTTAGCACGTCTTATTGAGAAGTTTTTGTCAATTGACTTTTGGTTTGTACAAATAAATATATATTTATATTTTATTGTATTTCACATTTTATTAAAAGTATGGAGAACGTTCAGTATGTAAATAATAACAAGGAATCATGAAAAAAATAATGAAGGTGCACTATCACTTCTAAAAAAAAATTCTCAATTTTTGATGTTTTTGAGGAACATTGGAAAACATTTAGGACACCAGGCCTTGAGGCCTGGAGTTTGACACTCCTGATTTCAGCAATTCAGATGCATTTTGAGTGAAGTTCCATTCTTAGACATAATGTGTAACATTACCAACCTGTAAGTGAACATGATTCATCCAATTACAGTCAAAGCCATCTTTTTTGTGCCAACATAAATAAAACAGAATAAACCGACTTTACCTCCAAGGTAAACTGGTTGTCAGGGTGATCGACATCCTTCAATGGACTTTGCTGTATGCTTTAGATTTTGCTGTTCTCTTTAGTAAGACTTATGTGTGTTTCTGTGTTTATGTCCAGGATGTCTATGTGGCAGGTGTATAACTTTGATTTGTGTTGTAGGTACAAAATGTTGATTCACATCCGCACACACACCAACGAGAAGCCGCACCATTGCCCCACCTGCAACAAGAGCTTCTCACGTCTGGAGAACCTGAAGATTCACACCCGCTCACACACTGGTGAGTTCACCAATAAAACGTTGCCATTCAGTTTAGTAGGAAAGAAAAATGTCACCAATTCTTTGTATCATCCAAAATGAAACATTGCACTAAGAGGGTTTTGAATCCACAGATTTAAAACACAGAGAAGGGAAATCAGATGGAAATCCGCCCAAAATGCTCTTTTAGGATTGATGGTTGCGGACTCCTGTGTTAGATAGTTGACCACATTGACTCCTGTCACCCATGAAGCTGATTCTTGTTTGTTCCAGGGGAAAAACCCTACATCTGCCCGTATGAAGGCTGCAGCAAACGCTACTCCAACTCCAGCGATCGCTTCAAGCACACTCGCACACACTACGTGGACAAGCCTTACTGTTGCAAGATGGTCGGTTGTCTCAAGCGCTACACAGATCCCAGCTCCCTGCGCAAGCACATCAAAGCACATGGGCACTTTGTTGCTCCCCCATCAGGCACCTCCAGCAGGTTGGGAATTGGGCTCCACGGTGCCAGTGAAGTTCCATGTGTTCAGGAAACACAGGTCGTCATTCCCGGAGCTCTGGCCGCCCTGCTTGGGACATCGCTGCCTCTCTCTGCTCTTTTCCATAGCGGCGCTTTAAGCCACCCCAGGATCCCACACTTTCCTGTTAGAGGTGAAATAGGCAACGGCATGACCCATCTCAGCCTCTCAGACTCCACGCTGTTACACTTTGGACTGTCATCCATGTTGGGGTTTGGAGCTTTGGGGGGCTTAGGGCAAATCATGGAGAGGAAACCAGAGGACAAGGGGGAAGGAAATGAAGCGGGGGCTCTGAACCTGTCAGCTAAGGTGGGGAGAAGGAAACTGGATCATCTGTCCTGGGTGGGTGCGCCCTCGAGGCCACTCTTACGCAAACCAGCTACTGTAGGCTAGTCTGTTTGTAGTGTAAAGAATCTATTAGTCTTAGCGTTTTTTTACTGTTTGCTCTCACATTTGTGTGTAAATGTTATGAAGAATATGAGTGTGCTTATGAATGATCAGAGTTTTGTCACCATCGTGACAGCCGTAAGCCATAAGGATTAGTCATTATTTCTCAATCATTTCTTTCATGGACAATCTTTCCACTTAAATTGTTCAAAAATGCATTATGGCAGCTATATGTGAAGCTCAGTTCTTATCTAATTCAAGATCAGATTTAAGCAAAAACTGACGTTTATATTAATAATTGTGCAATCTAATAGTAAAAACAAAAAATAGCAACACTTTACACAACAACAAAGGTTGTTTTCACAGACACAAAAATGAACTTTATTTAAAATGAACAAATGCAGTGACAAGACATGATTAAATGTTTAATTAAATTAAAACTAAAGTGTTTAGTGAAGTTAAATCTGATCAAGTTTTAATGCTTCAACGTTTAATAAAAATGATTTAAAATCTTTAAATAAAATGTGATATGAAGTTAAATAACTCAGTCAAAACATCATCTGAAAAAATTAAAGAAAAGCAAACATTTTATGAAAATATGGGCAACAACTTAGAGAGTGTCAGACTAAATGACATCAATACAACTGTTTTCTGAATCTTTCTTATCCTGACATGTTTGATCCAGTCCCGGGATGGGATTTATTTTGGGGTAAAAATCACAATCTCTGTTTGATGGGGTTGAAAAAAAAAAAAATAAGTCACACTCATTTGGTTTCACATTATAAGAGATTGAAACCATTTAGAATGTAATTCCTTTCACAGGAGCTGCTTGTTAAACACCCACTTTGATAAAAATTGTATTTTAGACATGTTCTTGTCACATTTTTCTGATATTGGAGGACATATATAAAGAAAATTAGGCTAAAATTAAAATATTAACTTATTTTTTAATTAAAATTGTTGGAAAAAGAGTTAATTTGTGATGTAAACTGGCAACAAACTCCCTTCTCTGCTACGGAAAGGCAAATTTCAAATGATTTACTGCTGCTCTGTAGATACTGTCCTGGAAAATGACTGTTTTTTTCTATTTTGGCAAAAAAAAAAAAATGGCACAATCATAACTAAAAACCACAGGGAACAATTTGATAATTGATCAAAACATGATTGGAGTGGGGCTCTAAGGGATGATGCTGAGTAAAACTTGCACTGACCATAAGAAACTTACCCATGGTCTCTGATTATCACATCAATTTTTCAATTTGTGCTGTTTTTCCACTTTTCATTACATTGCGTTGTCCTCACTTATGGACTTTTGTCATCTACATTTCACACTTTACGCTTCCTGGAGTTCATTAAAAGTAATCTTCATTTTCCGGTGAACAAGAGTTTGCTAAAGTGACCTGCACTGGAGTTTAGGGGAACATCTAAGACTCACAAAAAAACATTCTAGCATTGAACACATTAAGTCAGGACTGACACATAACAAAAAATGAATAAGTTTAATGCATTTTTTAATGTAGAAAAGCCAACATTGTGATAAGCTTTTGTTAAAAAAAATGTCTGTGATTAAACTGCTGCTGCCTGCTTCTACACACTACTTTGCAACTTCAGTTTTCCATAGTTTGTAAATTAAATATACTTCATTTTTCTTGAAAAGCAAGCAAAGATTTAGGACAAAGGTCAAATGACTGACACTTGACAAACGCGAACGGTGTGGCTTTCTACACACTTTCTGTTCTACACAGTTTGTGTTCCCGGATAAAACGCGATAGTGTGTGATGTAGGATTAGAGTCCACCCACAGCCGATTTTATTTGAACTTTTGACTCTTTGAAACGTGACGCAGCTGACGCAACTGAATGTACGAGTTTATGTCTCCGTTTGCAGAATACAGTTGCTCGGCTTTTTGCTCTGATAACCGTTCTTAGACAATGATCTGCACAGGATTGGCCTTTGCTTTCTTTCACAAATGACACAAAATATTCAAGCTTACATTCAAGTTAACAGTATCAACAAGGTCGACAAAGATGTGCTTCAGTTCACATTTGCTTGACTTGAACATGCAATTACACTAAATTACAGTGGTGAAGGTGTAAATAGATGATCAATATTGATGCACTTTGAAAGAAGAGATGTTTGACAATGGCTACACGTGGCCTGAACCTGTGATTATCTTAATCCTGTTTGCACATCCGTTATTTTTAATCAGTATTGCTAATGTGTGGAAGTGCCTTTTGTTCAAATATATATTAACAATGTATGTAAACTGCTAAGTTCATGAATACACTTTATAAACTTTTTTTTTTACCATGTTTGACAACGCATCATTTGAAGAGGTGGAGCCACTGCAACACTTTTCATGGACATTTCCAGTATTGCTGATTTGACTTTGACATCTTGTCAATAAACACATCAGAATAAAAAAAATAACCTCTGGATCTTTGAGTTTTTTATTTCAACATATGGAGATTTGTATGTATGAATTAGAAAATGTAGGACTTATTAAACCATATTAATAAAAAAAAAAGTCTAGCTTTCCTCACTGATGTGAATGTTGAGAAAAATGGGTGTGGCTTGGAGGCAGTGATGTCACTCTTAACTTTAAGATGTGTAGAAGTAACTTTAAAGCTGGATTTTTTTCATCTTATGTTGGCCATATATTAAGAAAAACAAAAGTGTTTCATCGTTGTGTTGATAAAACCAACAATTTTCTTATGAAGATTTGTTCCTGGTGTGGTTGTTGTCACCACAGTTCCCTCCCTCTTCCACTCCACCTCACCTCTTCTTCCGTATTTTCATCTGCAAACACAGTTTGTTGAGGATCTGGGCTGCCTTTTAAAACCATTGCATGTGCTAACATAGAACAGAATCCCAGGGAGGATTCAGAGAAGCAGGGATGGAAGGAGCAGACATGGAGCGTGTGATTGGCTCGGGTGGGAGCTTGAAAAGGTGAGGTCTTGAATTCATAACATCTTTGTCTGAAGTCACACAAAGATTACTTAAATCATAAGAACTCACACCCATTTTTCCTTAGAATGAAAGTTATGTGGACTATGCTACAGACCAAGTTGACCACAGAATACTTTTTGATGTTTTTTTTTTCTGTTACACTGATGTTACCGTGGGTTCTTTGGGGTTAAATCAACAGAGAACATCTGTGTCACTTTAGAGAAAAAATATCAAGAGAGCAAAACCTAATAAGTTAATGAGTTTTTCCCAACTCTGAGTTGGTTTTTTCGTCTGTACGAACCTCCAGTCTTTTTAAAATCCTGTTTTGGTGCAATAGATAAGATTCACCCTGCAACCAAAATTACTAATTTACCCTTTAATCATTAATAAAGTTTACTTTTTCAAAATAAATGCTGGTTAAGATAAAAAACAGAATTAAAATTATTGATTTTCTAAAACTGCAGAATATTTGTAGCACAGACTACTGTTTTTTCTTTGAATGATTTGACTGCATGTGAATCTGATGATAAGAGATCTGATGTTATGAGAGACCAGCATGCTGGGCCTTCAGATCTCCTGCATGGTGGAGTCCGGTGTTTTACTGCTTCCCCTTCATGGGCCTTAGTTCGGGTACATGTGTCATCACGTCAGTTTGGTTTGACAAAGTTCACAGTTTGTAAAAATAAAAGCAAAAGACAAAATGGAAAGCAATTTTCTTAATCAAAGTATAAATATGTCAACTGTTGAGTCAAAACGCACGTAATTGCACGTAAATGAAAGAAGAAAAAAAAAATAAATAAATAAAATAAAATTTTTAAAAGGTAAATAAATAAATAAAATAAAAATAAATAATTACGATTGGAATAGAAAGAATATTTTAGAAATGTTGTTCATGCTCCTGGTTTTAAAAGGGGAACTTGAGAGGCGGTAACCAAAAGTTGCGTCACCACGTCAGCGCGGCTGCAGGCACATAGTGATTTGGACTTGGCGCGGGAGAAAAGGTTCTGATCGGACACGCCAACAGGTAGACGAGCGTTGGGGCCGTTCCTTAAACCTCGTGGAGCATCTTTAAAGGCATCTAAAAGAGTGGAGAGGCAGCCGGTAAGATGCGGAAATACGCGAATATGTGGGGTGCTTTTGATCGGTTCTGTGCTGCGGTGTCAGATCAGCTGTTTGTCGCGTGTCAGATCAGCTGTTTGTCGCGTGTCAGATCAGCTGTTTGTCGCGTGTCAGATCAGCTGTTTGTCGCGTGTCAGATACTTTTCCGGATGTGAATTGTTTGTAAATCAATGCTATGTTAAGTTACTTTCTTGTTCTAATTTATTGTTTGTCTATGTAAATTCTTGCAATATTGTTGTTTAAAATCAAACTATTTATAGTTATTTGTTAATTGTAACAAAAATTTCTCATTGTAATTTCTATCTGTGTGTACAGGTTTTTCACCTTGATTGCTTCCACTTTGATAACTCATAACAATACTCACAAATTAAGGAAAAAAAATCATTCCTAAAGAAGAAAATTCAAATAAAACAGTGAAACAAGTTATGAGTCTGGAGTCATGAGTGGAGTCCTGCTATTCCTTCCATTTGATGCCTTCCCCTTCAAGTGGGGTAAAAGGACTTGACTAAAGTAACATTTGTGACTAAATTAGCTGTTTTTTGTAGTAGTTGGGTCCTATTTTGTTTACGTTTTACATCTTTTTTCAATTGCTGAATTAAACTATTTTTCGGAATTCAACTTGTTTACCATACGAAACTGCTTTGCGCAAAGTTTATTCGAAAAGATTGTGTTATATGGACCTTTTCGTGGAAATTGAGTCATTTCAGTTCAAATAGATTTAAAAATACAAATTGTTTTACTGCTTAGAAGGAAAACCCATTACAAGTAAAGAATGACTTACTTAGAGTGAAAAACTGTTAGAAATGCAAAATTTGGCATAAAAAAATGACCGTGATGAATCCCTTTTGGGACCATGGTGTTCCTGGAGCCTGTCCTAACTGCTGTTGGGTGCAGGTGGGGTATGCTCAGGACAGGTTGCCAGTCTGTCACAGAGTCACACACTTACATTCACACTAATGGGGAAATTAGAATAATTAATTTACCGATTTGACACGTTTTTGGACTGTAGGGCGTTTGGAGACGAGGAGAACATACAAACTCCACACAGAAAGGTTCCAGCAGGGATCTGAACCAGGACCTTCTCACCGTGAGACCTTAATGTGAACCACTACACCACCATGCAGCCCATAAATCCATCATATCTAATCCTTAAAACTGTTGTTATAGACATCAGTGCTACAAGATGGTGCCACTGTGATTGATTTTGCTGTGAAAATGTGTGATCTTTCAAAAAATCTATTTTAAATTAATGTAAAAATATTAATAATATTGTATTGGACTTTTCTGAGCTTTTCCAGACTCTCAAAGCACTTTTATTCATTATTCATTCACTCCTCATTCATGACATGACGTGATAGTAATCTACTGATGAAGCCACAGAGGTTTAGCTAACAGTGCACCCCTCTGACCATCACTGGGACATCCATTGATCACCTGAGCCGCCTTAAAATATCCAAAATTACATGGTATTCACACCTTTTAATTATCCCTTTTTTCCTTTTTAGAAAACCAGCTGGAAGCCTTTGCTGTCACAAGAAACATTGGTTCCAGATCTCTCTCCTTGTGTGTTTTCTGCTCATTGGTTGGACTTATGTATTTTCTGTAAACTCTTTATCAGGGTGGGAAGCTCTTCCGCTTCACGGTCGCTACCGCTGGTTTTTCCACCAGATCTATCACAGCAATCTATCAGCAGATCGAGCCCATGTGACAACAACTATTCCACATGACATCTACAAAACTACAGGACCTCCAACTGGACGGCCCACAGCTCTTCAGTACCAACAAATCCACCCTCGGAACTACCAGTTCATCATAGATAATGCAGAGGTTTGCAGAAACAATCCTCCTTTCCTGGTCCTCATGGTTCCTGTGGAACCCGACAACGTTGCAGCTCGTGATGCAATCCGTCAAACATGGAGCAACAGCAGTATGGTTCAGGGAAAAGTGGTAGTTACTCTTTTCATGTTGGGTTTGTCTCCTGGAACGGATATGGAAAAGCTCCAGCAGGAAAATCTTCAGCATCGGGATCTGATTCAGAGCAACTTTATTGACACATACAGCAACCTCACTATTAAAACGATGGTGATCATGGACTGGCTGGCCACACACTGCAAAGACGCAACTTTTGCAGCAAAGATCGACTCTGACATGTTCTTAAATGTTGATAATTTGATAGCCATGCTGCAGCGACCAGAGATCCCAAAGCTGAGCTATCTGACTGGAAGGCTAATGCATAACAGGCCGGTAATTCGCTTAAACTCCTCTAAATGGTACGTTTCAGAGGAGCTTTACCCTGACTCACACTACCCAACATACACCTTAGGCATGGGTTATGTCTTTTCCATGGATCTTCCAGGGAAATTTGTGGAAGTTTCCAAATCCGTCAAAGCCTTCAACATTGAGGATGCATATATTGGACTGTGCATGAAAAGGTTGGGACTGTCACCATCATCACCACCAAATCTCTCCCAGTTCCAGACGTATGTTACGAAATGCGACCGATGTGATCTGTCTAAGTGCATCACCTACATCCTGAGCTCTTCTCAAGAGTTGTTAGATTGCTGGACAGAATTTAAAAAGCCCGGTCCACGTTGTTAGTGATGTCAAAGAACAGATGCCCTGAAAATCCCAAAGGTGGCTTGTGCACGGTCTTTGAAACATGTTACCAAACTGAATCAAAGTGAAAGAAATGATACTAAAGAACAAAACCAAATTGGTTTGTGAGAAAACTATTAAATATGTCAAGGAAATGTTCATACTGCAAGCCATACTCATGGCTTGCAGCATCAAAATATTCCCTTTGCCAATGTTTATAGCCACACAACAAAAATCCTGTTGTTTTCCTTCTTGTGTTGGTGGAATGAAGACCATCCCACATTATCTCTTCTGTCTGGACCCATTCAGTTAATCAAATCTGTTCCCAGTTCAGTTAATGAGTTTTTATTTATGTGTGTGAGTTCTGCTCCCAAATGTTATTTACTTCATTGAATAAGGTTTATAAAAAACAATATAACTGATCAGTTTATTTTGTATCTTTATTTTTTCTTTTGCATTTTTCTCCAACACAAAATACTAAAATAACATTTTTTTTTCAAACAGAGTGGATGTAAAGATGGATTGGAAAGTTCTTTGAAATGTGTCCCTGAAACAATGTGAAAATGGTTGCGTTGCAATTTATCGTCACGCCACAAGAGGGCGCGCTAACACAACAACTCATGTATTCCTTCCTGTTAGCTGTTGTTTTGCATGCATGATTGATCTTGGTGTGAATGAACGTAAAGAACATTTAAATTGTCTTTTCATTGTTGTACTATGAAGTATTTTAATAAACTTGCTTCTTGATCTCTTTTGAAATGCTGACTTGAATGTATTTTCAACAAGTATTTAAACACAAATCACCACAGAAGTTATGTTTTTGACTAAAAGTTATATGACTTTTTAACCTTCACAGGTTAATCTTGATCTCTGTTGCGCTTTTTTTCCATCAGAGTCAAACAGATGTAAAACAGTTTGGCCTAAAAGCAAATCATCAAACATTTGATCCTTTTCACTGGAAGATAAATCTGTTTTTTTTAACATACACCAAAGGCATAGGAAAACTGTAAAACAAAAACATTCTCTGTTTTATTATATCTTATTGTATTTACTGTGTTATTATATCAATTTAATTTATTTTCTATGAAAACTGATGTTTTAATGTGTGAATTCACCTGTTAATGGAATGCAGCCTGTTGGTTAACATGGATGAATGAATGAATAAAGAGTAAATGCCTTTTTTTTATTAAATATGCAACATTTATTCTATATTCTAACCAAATTGTGAGTTTCTCAGACTTTATGGAATGTATTTAGTCAAAGAAAGTGAAACCAACTAACCCTATGAGTACAGTATATTCAAAAAAGCTAATTTCCTTGTTTCATTTGTTAGTTTTTTCCCATTAAATTCTGTTTTTTAAAGCTCCACTGCTGTAACATCAGAATTTATGCTTTCGTGTTAGGAGCATGTTGTGTTTGCAGGGACTCTCTAACGGCAGTGAACATGCCACTTCCTGATCTCCTCACATTTTGTGAGATTCCTCTTCAACACGGAGACGCCTGCTCCTCACATTCTCACGATCCCTGTCAAACGGGCGCTCCGCGGGCTGTGAGAACCCACAGCATTCCCGGCTGCTGGAGGCCCCCACACTGTGAGGATCTCCCTGTGTGCACGAACGCAGACCAAACACAAACACATGTCGCGTATATCTTACATACAGAATCACACCAGCACACATAATGTGACTAACAGCATCTGACTCCTGATTTCCCTCCAGCATTTCCTCTTCCATCTCTCTCTCCTGAGGCAGGCTGCATGTGCTTCCAGAGTGGACGATGATTTACAGCTTGTTGGGAGAGTTAGTTCAATGTTGTCCTGCAGGCACAAACTGGATTTAAAAAAAAGAATGAATAAAATCATTAGCAATGGGGTTTTAAGCAAAAGTTAGCTATTTACGTTAAAGATCTACTCCAATTAAACATGTTCTTGTGGCATTTTTCTGATGATGGAAGACATATATAAAGAAAATTAAGCTCAGTATTATATTTGTGAGTATTTCTTTATTGAAATCACGAATCGAGAGCAGATAAATTAAATGCGGTTGGATAAAAACGAGACACAAGCTCCCTATAAGCTAGTTTCCATTAAAAGGGAGGGGAAGAGGGTGCGGGCTTGCTACACACCAACAGTCCTGCTCATAACCCAGAGGTGAATTTTTGATGAACTACTGCTGCTCTGCACAAACTATACTCAACAAAATGACAGATTGGTTGATTTTGGCTAAAAACGGGATGATTGAAAGAGTACTGGGATTTAAAATAGATCCAAAGATGATTGGAGTAGGACTTTAAAATTTCAGGAATTTAAAACCTTATCATGTTTAACTTTTTTTTTCCTTCTCTCTGCAAAAAAAGAAAAAAAAAACATCTTTAGAACACTCTCTCTTAGTGGAGCAAACTTGTTTTAAGTTTTACATTTTTTTCCTTAAGATGTAGAAACTCTGAGTTAACGTGAATTATGAATGTCACTGGTATGATATTTGAGTTTAGTGGTCTTTTCAACGTTTAAACTGGTGGCTAATAGTTGGATGTGTGTAAAAGTAACGTTGGAAAACAAAAGGACTGTAGAATCGGGGTGTTTGATGGGTGTGTGGCGTGCGCTGAACACGACATTTTTCCAGCTTCTGCCGTCTCACAACCACCAAAGGAAAACATGTCAGCCCTGTAGTTGACAGAATATAGTTCCACCCATACAGACAGATTAAATCAGTGTGACTCATGTAAGTGTGATGCAGTTTCATGAAATCTAGGTCATAGAATAACAATGTTTTTTGTCTTTTTGGTGCTTTATTAATATTTACTTGAGAATTATTAGACTTTCGATAAATTGACCAGAGATGGGTTATGAGTTTCGGCAGAATCTGACGTTTCAACCTCTGCAGTCACAAAGGCAGGAGAAGGGATTCAACCACAAACTTACCAGAACAGGAACCAACATTTTCAACTTTGCTTACAATTTTTTTTTTTTTAGGTTTAACCTCTTCACACCATATGCTGCTAATTTGCAACGTACCATTAAAATCCAGGACTCAACTTAATTTAGCATCACCTTGGGAAAAAGAAAGATTTTTTTCATATAATTAGAAATAAATTCAGACAAGAAGAGGCTAAAACTACAAATACTTGTGGTTGAGTTAAAGATTTTTTTTTATTTTCTATTTTAGGTTTTTTAACCTAAAATTGGAGGTTTGCTGGTCCTCTAGGCTATGATGATGATAAGTTACACAAAATACTTTTTTTTTTTGTTTATTGGACTATGGACACCAGGTTTATTATAAATACGGAGCTCAAAAAGTTATCTGGTTCATTCACACAAAAACTGTCCTCAAGTGCTTATATGATTTTTTTTACTATTCAAAAATAAAATTAAGGATATGTTTTTGGATATTTCAAAATTACTTTGAAATGCAATATGTGTTGCAATTTTTCATTGATCATTATGCAGTAAAAGTACTTTTTACAGAAATAAACAAAACTGTAACAATTCCTATTTCTATAGTGTTAATATCATTCGTTTTTGTTCCAGATGTTTCGTCTTTTCTCCGTTCTGCTTCACTGTTTCGGTGGCATGTTTTTGCTAAGGTGTCCGTCCTCATGAAACATCCCTCCACCGCTCCACACACGCACTTTCACCGACGGCGCTGAAGAAGCCGCTTTGAGAAATGTCATTACCATCTGCCTGTGGTCCGCACAGAGGTTAAAGGCTATGTGAAAACACAACAACACCGACGAGGCCAACAACTGCAGAGTGTGGAGTAATGGCCAAGTGTGGGTTCCCATGGCTGTTTGGTTCTCCTCCCTCCTCTCCTTCTCACTTGATGTTTTCCCTCCTCCCTATTTCCTTCTTCATGTCAATCAATAGAGCAATCCTTGTCTTCCTCTTTACTGTCTGTTACATTTCACATCAACATTGTGCCCTCTGCTGCTGATGTATTTACCATCATCCTCTTACCGACCAATCACCTCTTTCTGCACCACAGAACACACCAGAACTGGTTCAGGAGAGAGGCGGAGAATATTCGCTAAGAAAAAAAAGACATCTAACAAGGTTGTGTGAAAACAGCACGTCTGTGCATTGTTGTCTGTGGGGTGAGGTGGTGGAATATCATGGAGGAAAGTATCAAAATGAGTAAACATGTAAAAAAAAATATGAAAACATAAATGAGATCATTAGAAGTCTAAAGAGACAATGAGGACAGACAATCGTGACTTGGGAAGTTTATTTGGTACTTTGATGCTTAATTTAATAATCTTTAATTCTTTGTGTTTATGTGAGTATTGATTACATGTTTATATGTTTATTGCATAAAATACAGTAAGATTGATGTTAGAAATAATATTTTTCTTCCACCCATTCTTTTTTGAGTATTTTTTCCCTTTGTGTTTATTATGTTTAGTTTGTTTAGTGCTTAGAAAAAGCAGAAATCCATCCATCCATCCATCCATCCATTCGTTCATCTGTCCATCCATCCATCCATCCTTCCATTCATCCATCCATCCATCCATCCATCCATCCATCCATCCATCCATCCATCCATTAATCCATCCATTCATCCCTTCGTCTGTCCATCCAGCCATCCATTCGTTCATCTGTCCATCCATCCATCCATCCATCCATCCAACCTTCCATTCATCCATCCATCCATCCATCCACCTGTCAATGATATTACAATTGTTTTTATTCTATATAACTTTATGTAGTTTTAATGTTATTTTACACAAATTGCAAGACATAAAAACTATTTATTTATTTAATTGGTAAATAGTCTCATTAAGGATCTGCTGCCTTAAAGAAAATAGAACTACAGCTTTACGACGCTCTGCTTCATTCAGTGGGTCTACTATGACTGATGACGAAGACTTTAGTTGAAGTTTGAACTCTGTGAGGCTGGAGTTAAATTGTGTTGGGTGAGACTGGGGGTTAAAGGTCATGGTAGCTGGCCATCTCAATAATTCACACTCATAAAAACAAGAATGATGTGACTAGTTAAAGGCGGAAATTTGATCGTCTTGGAAAAAAGTGCTAGAATTAAACCAGAGAGGGGGAAAAAAACTGTTTTTTCTTTTATGACCACTGTTTTCTTTAGGCACTCAGCCACATCATTAAAGCAACCTTTTCAGTTTTAGCAATGGTTAAAATTAGGATACCAGAAGACTTCGGTGCAGAAAAACACCTGCATGGAGCACTGTTTTTACCTGAGCACACGATTGTCAACATTAACACTCTCTTTGCTTCCTGCAGCTTGTCGTTCTCGTGTTTCAGAGCTTTTAAAGCTGCGAACCTTGGCGTGTGGGTGGGACTGAAGGGGAGAGGAGAAAGCCCAACATAGAAAGAAGTCATTTCCGGTGTGCTGGGGAGGTCTGTGAAGGGTCAATCCGTCCACAGCCCCAGCTGTGTAAGCCACATAAACACTCAGTGCAACACTCCCACTTCCTACAGCTCTGCTGTGCTGCTCCGACAGCAGGAGGCACACTTCTCTGCACCACCTCAGTACTCAGATACGCCTATTCACTGTTGAATCCTCCCTCGCACCCACACACTATCACATCAGACCTTATTATAAATATAAAAGTAGATTAAAAGCTAGAACATGTTACTTCTTACATCATTTTCACACAATTAACAATATTTTCTTTCTTATATTCTTTACATGTTTCTTTGACGATCTAAAAAAACAGGTTCTTTTAAAAGTATTTTATGCTTCGCCCCCATGAGAAAATGTCACATTGGATCAAACATGGCTGTGAAGGATCTGGTGTTTGTTTTCTCGCACCCTTGTCAAAATGTGTTCTTCTTCTCAGGTAAACACAAGCTCAAAGGGACGCAAACACACTTTATACCACGCCGCTCTGATCTCACAGCCAATCACAATGACACAGCTGAGAGCGTAGCCCGGGTACAGCAGATTCCTACTTTATCCACATAGTCAGATGTATGATGATAACGACTAAAATTCAAAGCTTTCTCATGTGTTTTATCCCGATGTATTATTGTAGTTACATGACTGAATCTGGATGTTGCTCATGAATGTCAGCCTGTGTGATCACTTCACGTTACAGCCTTAGAGTTGTGTGTTTTTTGGCGGCATTTGAACGATTGCTCAAGCTGCTGCAGATAGACATATTGTGTGTATATTAACATTCAAACGCACACTTTTTGAGTCAATATTAGTCTCATTATTGATGAAGATTAATAAATCTAAATACAAGCTTCTTTAAGGCAAATAATAAAATCTATATTTTTAAATGAAATAAAAACAATAATATTAATATAACTGTTAGAAATATATTTCATTTGTAACGGCCGTTCACGCTGGTGTTTTGTCACCATTGAACTCTCCTCTGCCTCCTTTTAGCTCCGCCCTTGACCATACATTAGGATTGTATGAGTTCTTCTATACATGATTAGATATAAAAAATAAAAAAAATAATAAAAAGGAAAATTTAGCCCTTCACATTAAGGTAAATGAAAGTCTGAAACATTCATGTGACTTCTCATTATTTATCAAAACTAAACTCAAACTCTTTTTTTTGAACATATTTTTTTCTGAATGACTCGATCCGTCTCTCATAATTTCTAGGGAGATTTTGTCCCCATTTTTTTAAAGTATGTATTTTAATTAGTTAAAAGTTTCTAGTTTCAGTAGCAGCTGTTTTGTTTATTTTTTTATTTTGTCGGTTTTAACTCATTTTTCTTTTACACTATTATTTTATTTTTCTTTAACATGCATCAAGTGTACATCAAACGTCATGGTTCAAGTTAAACCTAATCTAAGTGTCTATTCAGACTGGACACATTTGGTCCGCTAAAAGTGAAACAGAGTTTGTTCCTCACAATAATCTTGGAAAAAAAATTTCCGTCGGAATACAACCTGATCTGGGACCAGAAACCGCTCTCCGATCCATTTGAGTTCTTATCAGTCTGAATTCTCTCCGTGCTTAAATGGCGACCAAACAGCCACTATAGCCGGGCATTATGGGATGTAAACAGAAAACTGCAGACAAACGTGGAGCAACAATGAGACGCAATGAGCAACTTATTGAAATGTGGTCGGATGAATGCAGACTCCATAAAACAACTTTAAACATGACACACATTCCTTCTTACACTGTTTTACAACAATCTATGTCATAAAAACTTATCATTGTACCTTCTTTGTTGCCTCCTCTGCCGAACCACAGTAGCAAGTAAACATTTTTGCACCTGACATTGTTACAGGCATTCAAAATTGAAATATAAAGCTTGAAAAAGTGAACATTGTCTTTGGTGCAATGAGTATATAATTCAAGTATTTTGATTTCAAAAGAAAACATTATTACACTTCCTCTACCGTGTTAAACACTTGCTATAATGTCTTTAAATTAACTTTATTATTATACTAGGAGCTCACACCCATGTTTCTGGTTTGGTTTCTTCCAAAGCTCTGTGATTTTTTTTATGTAACTCGGCTAATTTAGGACATGCTGACGTGTTTTTCCTTCTTTTTAGGAAGTAAGGCTTTTTAAGTGCTCCATCCAAAAGCCCCTGAAATTCTGTCTCCACAATCTAGCTCTGAACGTGCAATTTCCATTTTGTAGTTGATACTTTGAGAACACGAGACCTTTTTATATGAAAGAAGAGACACTAATCAATTCAGACTATATTCATATCAGACAATCGAGTTGACACCAATTCACCGTAAATATTTTTTTACTGTTATAAATTCTACAGTTATTAACAGGATAATAAGTTTAATTGGTTTAAAATGTCCAAAATCTGTTATTAACATCTGTATATAAAATAAACATGATATGTCAGAAGTCCTGAAGCTTTGATCTGAGGTTTCTAACCAACAATTTAATATCAAAATCATTTTTTTTCTGTTAGTTAGCATGAAGAGGTCAAACAATGACATTTAATCTTTTATTTATTTTATTTTTTAAAGCAATGTTAGTGTTATAATTATATGTCTGCATGCTTGAACGTGATTCTTGGACATCTGTGATTTGCTGGCACTGACCATGTTGTTGTCACTTGTAAAGAGGACGCGGGTCGGGTTTCAGCACGGTCCTGCGTCTGAATTGAGTATCTCTGTCCACAGCACATTTGCAGATTAGTTGACAGGAGGAAGTGCGTGGTTAGGAGTCCACCTGCAGCAGCTCTCACAGCACTGCGTATAAATAAACAGGCTTAAAATGGAAATGCAAACACGCAGACGGTTTTGCAGACAAAATGAGAGGCGACAGGTGGAAGGACTCTCCCAACAGTCGTGGCACGGGACGTTCAGAAGTGCGACTATCGGATCTGGCAACATAAAAAGAAGTTGTGTTGGTGCTGGATGTGAACCCTCGTCTGCTAGGGGAAAGTCCTGAGACCACTCCAGCCTCGTACTGTGGGCGGACCTTGTGGAATGACTGGAATGCTGACCAATAGAAAAACAACTTTGAGGAAAAAGAAAAAATGCTGTTTGGATGTTTTAGGTTTCAACAACAGCAACTTATGGCTCTTTTCTTCTGAAATTCTGTCTCATCAACTCAACAGTAAACACTGATGTACTTTGATGAGAAGCTTCTTAGTGGTTTTGAAAGTCTCTCTTCCTGTCTGAACTGAAACCATTTTATGCTCTTATTTTAAACCTGCTAATCGGTTGCTCTATTAGGGAGGTCAAAGGTTAAGTAACTTGAAACTTTCTAAAAAAAAAAAAGGCTGTAACTACATGTTGTGACAAACAGTATAACATTTGATTAATGGTGAATTTTAAAAATAGAAATGTTTTCATTTACTTGATTCAGTTAAAGCAACTTATTATCTTGATCATACAAACATTTCATTTTAGTTTTAAGAACTGCATTACCTTATTGAGTTTTACACAGCTTCCAGTGTGTGCAGAGCCAGTAGAAAAAGCTTTATCATAAAGGGCTTATACTTATTAAGCAAAGATCCAGGACATCTTTAGCCAAAAATTCAACCAGTGTGACTCAGATGAATACCTGGTACTGAACAGTACAGGGGAAGTTTTTTTTCAGATTTCTTGTAGAATAATGAAGTGTACATTAAATATGTGTACAAATATACAAGCAATCAACAATTAATGTCAAATCTATTCCCATTTTAGTGTCATAAAGTTCAACCCACTGTAGTTTTTCCACATCAAAATAATACAACTGGAACATTTTTAGAAGGTTATTCCACACATCTTTGAAATATTCAAAGTGTTTCCACACATTAGACAGAAATGATGGTTGATCATTTCTTACTACCACCACACGTGTGTTGACTACTGTGATGACGCTAAATACACAAAATAAACCCCTAATCCAAAAGGTATTTTCCAAGATCAATTATTGACAAATCTAATTTAAAACAATTTAATGATATAGGTTGATTTGATTTGATTCTGCCTAAGACAGACTTTGTTATATGATGTGATTCACATTAATGTTTACCGATGTAGGAATGTTTTCTGAGGATTATCAATAAGCAAACATAATATTACTCAATAAATCTCCACCTGATTATGGCAACTATGTGAAACTTTATTTAAAATAACACAATAGGATTGTGTGTTTATATAAAATCCCTTTTTTCCACTTCTTTCAAAGCAACAAACTCAACTCAACTTTAAATAATTATCATTATATTATACTTCATTAATCTAATGTTATGCATTACTGCAAAAACATCAATTTATATGAATACTGACTCTGTCGTTGTCAACTTTTCTTTATATTAATATCAGTGTATTATTCAGATATCTGAAATGCATTTGATATATTTGTGTTTTGAAAAATTTAATCACGTTTTGAATTATTTTTTAATGCTTGAAATCAATCTATCAAGTCAAATAAAAATCAAAAAGAACATGAAAAAATACTTTAAAAATGCTGAAAATAAAAGTCATATTGTGAATATAAATGTTTTATCTGTCTGATAAG
>NC_050512.1:10229094-10273080 GCF_002922805.2 Oryzias melastigma | reverse complement strand
TGCTCACAATGTGTTAATAAATCACATAAATTTTAATAAACCATATAGTTAAATCAAAATGAACTTAATTGCATCATTTTATCTGGAAAATGTGAATCCATCAAAAAGTGCAAACTAAATGTAAGAAAACATCTTAGGAAGCACTTTATTTGCTAAAACTGATTCCCTTTTAGTTATTACCCATCATTAAAAGCGTTCTTTGAACAAGTAGGTTTCTGGAAGGAGGACACAGATCGGAGAACTTGTGAGCCTCAGGTGAGGAGAAGAACACGAACCGCCTCCACAGGTGCACCGTGAGCCCGTCTGCGTCTGCGCGTGGCGCGGTGCGGCTCGGCACCTCCCACCGCCCCGGCTTGTTTAAATCCTCGCCTCCTTCACTACTGAGCGCTTTTGTGGAGAAGGCTGTGCGCTCGGAGTTTGCGGAGTCCGGACGAGCAGCGGCGCAGTCACGTCTGCAGTTTGCTGCCAGCTTTCCCTGGAGGATATCTGTGTTTTGTCTTTTGAAAGAGACATTTTTTCTTCCATCGTTTTCTTATTTGCATTGAGTGAACTGCAGCTACGGTCCTGTACGAAGGGAGTCTGCGCGGACGCACTCCGTTGGATTGTGGATTACTGTGCCAAGGTAAGATTTTGGCGCAAGAACTTTTCTTCACCATCTAATAATTCAACTTCACAGTAAATGACAGAGATCTTTCAGTGATATGAGATGTTTCTCTAAACATATTCAAACTAATTGTCTTGTAACTTTATTTCGGTTCATCTGATTGGAAAAGTTTCTCCTCCTCCGGTCTGTGCGCTCCTCTCCCTGCGCACGGGTCTCTATCGGGTCAGGGTCCAGTGCGCAGCGAGGAGTGGGATTTCTGCAGCAGCACCCCAAATAGCAACCAAATGAACCCTTTTGGGGGGAACTGGGAGTCGTTATCTAGCAATTCACGGTTTATCTTTGACTCCTGGCTGTCTTATCACCTCACAGAGGAAGCGTTAAATCCGCGCGCGATTCTCAAAGGAGTAAAACAAAACAGTCACTCATACAGAACGGTGACTTTTTGAGATTCCTCTGGTTTTAGAGAAACAACATGTTCACTTAAACAATATGTTAAATGAATCATCAATTAAAACACTAAACATCATCTTGGCATGGCAGTGGAAGTGTAATGATTTGGGCTTGTTAAGGACATTGTGCTGTCAGTAAAGTTCTATGTAAATCAAATTATGGAGAAGCTAGGTTTTCATATTTGTTGCCTTTAGCTGCAACTTACTAGAGGCGAAAGTTGTAAAATAAAATGTATTTTATAAAAATGTGTAATGTTAAAATGCGAAGGTGACTTTTACACATTTCATAAATAAAAGCTACATATTCAATTCTATCCTGCAAAACACGACTAGCCAGTACTCAGGTTTGACCTGCACTTGCATAAAATAATAGTTTTAGCCTAAACTTCCTTTTGTTAAACTCAATTTAAATATCCCCTTTTAAAAAATATTCATATATAACTTCATAACTTTAATTTAATTGAAGTTTTTTTGTACTTTTTGTCATAAATCTGGGCTTCCAGGTGAGTTAATACAAAAAAGTAAGTATTTTTAACAAGCAGTGACTCATGCATGACTGACAGATTCTTTTATTGGCTTTCATGACCTGCTGACTTTATCTCATATTGCATTTTACTGACTTCAGTGGTCGCTCTGCGAGGAGGCAGAAGCACTAAAACGAGCCCAGCATGGAGCATTTGTATGGGAAAAGCAAAGAGAGGTGGAGATAGCGGGACGGTCCGGCATATATTCAACAGAACGGGACAGCAAAGCAAACATTCCTGCCTGGGTGTCTCAGAGATTTAATTAAGGATTCTGCGAGATGCTGCAGCTTGCACCTCGAGGTGAGGGCTAAACCCAAACTCCCTCCTGTTTGGAAAGTTGGTCTAATCCCAAGGGTCAGCTAATAAGTGTTCGGGTCACGCCACCATGACGACTTAACAAGAGCGGACCCAAAGGAAGGCTCTCCAATCAGAGAGTTAATAACCCCGAGAGGGAAGTGGAGGGGCAGGAGGTGAAGAGGACGGAGTTTGGAAGTGTGTGGGTGTGCGTGAATGACCCTCCTGTGGGGTTTAAATGGGCTCTGCTGTTATGCACCGATGCACACACACATGTGCTCACACACTGCTTGCTACAGGTCAGATTTGTTCTTTATTTCTTTTTAAATTTAGAGCTCAAACCTTATTGGCTGGCAGATTTATCTGAAAGTCATCAACATTGTTGTGCATCCCTTCTTTTGCATTGATGCTTTCAATGCTTCTCTGTTACAAAGATCTAGCATATGTCCTTCTCCTCCTCACTCTCATTTATTATTTTTTTGTCTGGATTTTTTTTTATGTCATTTTTTAAGCAAAAAAATCTACCTTTTCTGTATTAGGCAAACAGGTCAACAACCTGAGGCTCCAGAGCCACATGCTGCTCTTTTGTCCTTCCATTGTGCCTCTTTGGCTTTGAAGAAAAATCTTCACTATTTGCATAAATAATAGGTTTGTAGTTATTAGTTTTAGTTAACTGAGTTTTATCATTTCTGTTTAGATTTACACATATGTCACATACCTGATAGAATGATGATAAACAATGGAGTTAAAGTAGGGCTGCACAATATGAGGAAAACTTGGAATGTGTGATATTAGTGATCAAAATTGTGATGACAATATGACTTGTGATACAAAAAAAAAACTAAAACACCACTCACATTTCACTGCAACAGTTTAATTAAAATGAAAGACAGCATAATTTAAAACATACTCTAAATGATCCTCATCTAAAAAGAAGGCGGGAATGTAACATGAAAAGGGTGTTTCTGATTGGTTAAATGATTAATGGGCTCATGTGTGTAAGGTAACATTCACTGTAGCTCACTCCATCTTTTGTGATTTATCATTGTCGCTTATAAAATTAAAGTTAAAGAAGTCAGAATTTATTGTTATTGATGAAATCACGTGGGCCTAGGTTCAAGCATACTGTTTATATTATTGTTGATAGGCAAAATTCTTACAGTATGTAGTTCTTCGAAAATGTATATAAAAATCTTCACATTCTGTAGAAGATGGAGAAGAAGGATGACGGCGCACCAAAGTCTTGAAGATGGATTTTGAATGAACTTCTTGTAACTTTCATTTATGGAAATGTGTTACAGCAGGAACATATATGTGTTGCTGTCAAAGGTGTAAGACGTTTATAAAAAAATCTAACACTTTTTTAATGCAATTATTGCTAAAGCTACATTTTATTCTCATAAAACCAAAACAAAGTACATTTTTCTAAACTCTCCTTGACTTTTGATTGTTAAGAAACTGAACCGAACACTTTTTTAACGTTGAAGGTTGTGGACCCCTGGTCTAGACAATGGATGTTTTCCTGAATTTCTTTTGTTGGGTTGTTTCCCATCCTTTTTGGAGGATACTTTTTCATATCCAATCAGCAGAATTTCTTTGTTTCAGCGTTTTCCCAGAAAAGATAAACAGCTTTTATTTCTGTTGACTTCTGTTGACTTCAGCATTTGCTGCAAGGTAGCCCATATATGTGTGACGATGACGAACGCCATGTCCAAGCTACTCATACAAATGTTCAATGTGGTTTCGGTCTTTCATCATCTCCACTCCCAAACTCTGGAGGTAGTGACTGACAAACTTTACTTGTAGTCATCAAATTCAGAAATTGGTTTGAGGGTATGGAGAAACGTAGGAGACCCAAATCTGCTCCAACAGTGAGATTTTACTGTATCTCCTTCTCTGTTCTCCAACCTCAGTCTTTCATGACACTTTTTTTTTACTGAATCTGGTTCTGCTTGGGGTTCAGTCCTGCTTGGCCAAGTTGCATGCTGGGATCAGATTAAGCAGAAAAATCCTTCAGAGCACTCTGCAGGCTACTTGCTCAGCCATTGTTAAAACAGACTTCTGATTTTGCTCTTCATCTATCAAGTCTAGTTTTTTTTTTTTTTATGTTCCTACACTCTTTATCAGTTGCTGCTTTTTCATAAACAGAACTCGGGGTGGGTATTGACAATAATTTCCA
Organism: Oryzias melastigma; assembly: GCF_002922805.2. Taxonomy (NCBI): domain Eukaryota; kingdom Metazoa; phylum Chordata; class Actinopteri; order Beloniformes; family Adrianichthyidae; genus Oryzias; species Oryzias melastigma. Next base: position 10,269,030 of record NC_050512.1, on the reverse strand, counting down.
GAAACAGTTCGATTCGATTCACCAAATCCTGGATCGATTCAATTCAGATTTTTTTTAAATTCTTTCTATCGTCTCAATTAAATTTTAAGTTTACACATTTAGACACATTTGTTCAGAAATACATTAATAATCTACTTTATGATTTGAATATATTCATATTAACCTGATACAGTTTATATACTGTAAAATGTATTATTGCAATAATGAGATTGTTAACATAGCACACAGTGTTACATGGATTCTCAAAAGGAGAAACTAACAAAAAATGTTTAGATCATTAATATTGTAAACATTGTTCTGCTTCTCCTGGAGGGTGTTTCAGTTTGGCCACTAGGTGGCGATCGCGCTATAGCAGTACACTTCTTTCAAGAAGAATAAGCAATGTTGGAGCAAAAAATCTGTGTTTTAGACCACAAATAATTACTTTAAAAATATTGCCTTGAAAGAGTTTAGATTCATGTCTGTGAGTTTATAAAGCTGTTAATTTAGTCAGCAATGTATGTTTACGTTGACTGAGTGTTAGCATTAGCCGTCCTTTAAGAAATTCCATTAAATTAAGCTTAAATCGATTCAAATCGATTAATTGATTTTATCAACCCAGCCCTAAACGGAACTGAATTGGCTGATATTGAATTTTCACTGCATACTGAATCATACAAAAGTGGTTGGTTGTTTATCTCCTAGCACAACAATGAAAAATATTTGACCAGCGCATCAAATATTTTGTTTTTTGTGAAGCGTTGAGTTATTTTTCTCCAGCTTTTATTATTGAAGTCAAGAATCAATCATTACATCTTCCATTTTCCAGAGCAGATGTGCAGATTGGGTGGGTTGAGCTCATTTGGGAGCATTTAGAGAAGTAAAGACCTTGCAGACATCAATTGCTTGAACCCTGACAGCAGATAAATCTTTCTCCTCAGTTCAGCCAGTGAGTTCCAATGAATTCCTGCACTTGGCTTTTGTTCTAAGAAACACACGTCGCACCTTTACAAGCTTCCTCGGCACCAGACGAATTACATTTCCTCAAAATGTTGAAACGAAACTGATTTTCAAAAGCTGGCAGCCGGTTTGCAGCATCCATCACAAAAACCCATTACTCCTTCATTCAGCTTTGAAGCGTGTTCTTCATTAACGGCCTTCTAAAATGTTTGGAGCTGCGTTCTTAACGAGGAACATGAAAGAATATTTATCTAGCAGCACATGTCACATGGATCTGTGTGTGTGTGTTGGGATAGGGAGTTGTGATTTTGTGTAAACAAACTTTCCCAGCCCCCCCTTTACTCCATCTTCATGTCCTCAGGGTACCTACACACAACCACCCCCATGCAGCAGTCCTCACTCCCTAACACAAACTAACACACACTAACACGCTCAAGTTGTGAGCAGACAGTGGCCTGAAGGGCGTCAGGACTGCACAATGCTTTCTAAAGGACCGGAGAGTGAACATGTGACATTCAGCAGTGCTGGAAGGAGTAGGAGATAGGAAAAGATGCTGATTTATTTAAGTTTTTGTGTCTTTAGAAGTCCTACGGATGAGTATAAAAGTTCTGGAAGGATTGCATACATATGTTAATTATGATCAATGGTCACACTGATGATGAATTTTTGTTGTGATGGAGAAACTGTCGCTCACAGACAAAGAATGGCAAATATTTAGGGCTGTACTAGTGATGAATTGATTTATACTCCTACAATCCAACCAAATCGATCCGTCGGAGGCAAGTTCCAAAAATGATCCGATTTTATTACTTTGATGTTGAAAAACAACAGTTGACTAAAATTTCCGACAGTAAAATGTGAATGGATATGTAATTAATTCTTGTCTACTTGTTTGATTTTGCATATATTGAATTTACACTTGATTATCTTGCAAGACATTCAAAGAACCTGCAAACTTCACCTACACTGTTCATTTCCCTCTGAGTCACACTGGTGACTAAAGACGTCCTGGATTGATTTTTGGTCAGCAAATCAAATCGTTCAACTAATATCAACTATGAATAGTATCTCCAACAACAACTTATTTTATGAATCAATCACTGTCAGAATGAATCGTTACACCCCTACAAAGATACAGTATGTTAATAAACATGTAAGAACTCAAAAGCCTTTTTACAGACAAGCAAATATCCATGTTTGGATCCATAGATTGACCTCATCGTTTTTAACTGAAGAAGTCATTTAAATCTGTAGATGTGGAAGCAGCAAGTGTTTGGTTTGCATCATCCAGGTTAGTCGGGACTGTTTGTCAGGTTAGTTCTTACAGTCTCTAACCCAAAGTTTGATCAAAACTCATAGTAAGGGTCTTTACTGTTGAATCAATCAGTCCATATGTAGCAAACGTGTTTGGTGCTTAAGTACTCTAGTCATGTAAAGTTTATAGTTAAAGACTCTCTTTGATCATTGTTTGATCTACTGTAAAATCCCAGTTATCCAGTTTTTAGCAAAAATCATTAAACTCGTGTCATTTTATAGAATATCATTTTTGTAGAAGTTCATAAAATATTTACCTCAGAGTTGTGGGCGGGGCCATTGGCGTGGACCAACCCCACCTACTTCCTCATTGATGAGGGCTTGGAGCTGGATACTTGTTTCCCGCCCGGCTTATTTTTTACATCACAATTAAGCTTTTTTTTCCAAACAGCATTTTTTTCATCTTCACGTGATTTACAACAATTTAAATAAATAAATAGTCAGAGGTGCAATTCTAAGCTTCATTGTCTTTATATGTCCGTCATCATGAGAAAAATGCCACAAGGACATGCTAAAACACCAAAAAGACTATTTTCATCAGAGCGATTCTTTAAGGCTTTAGTTCTTTAGAAGGAAAACATACACTGTTAGCCATAATTTCAGTTTTTACTCAGAGATAACATGCACTATGAAGGGTTCTTGCTCGCCATTTTTCTCCTTGACTTATCTTAATTGTTTGTCTTGCAGAACATTATGTGATTTCCAGTTTTCTTGATGTTTTGGCTTACACCAAACTGTTTGGAGGGAACTGACACGCCAGATAGGATGTGGCAGATTGTAGCGCTCATACTAGTCAAATCAACTGGAGTATGGGGGTCACGTTTACTCTGATACAGATCACTTGCCTGCTGTGAGTTTGCCAGAAATCACTCAAGGAGTAATGAGGTAGGGCTAAATACAGAGATGAGCAACAAAGAAAACTGTCTTAAACTACTGAGCTCGCTTTTGGATTAAAACATGTTTTCCACAAATCAATAAAATTTGAAAAAATATTTTTATTCTTTATGTTTAACAGAAATTATATTCATTTTTCTTTAGTTTAAATCACTAGTATTGTGAAATTGTTTTTTCTTTAAATAAAATTGTTTTAAGTAGGAAATATGAAAAAACTACATTTATTATTTTTAAATCAAAATTTAACCTAAATATTATTTTGACCATGAAATTTAGCCTCGTTTTGAGTCATCATGTAGCTAACAATGTTTCTCATGTAGTCTTAGACCGTGATGCTAAAAAGAAACTATAGAGATTTTTAGGAAAAGACAACAGATTCCTAAATGCATTGTACAAGTGCTCAATCACAAATCACCAGTTTGCATAGACTTGTTCAAATTGACTAACACACATAAACACAGAAACATGCACAGCCTCACACAGTCAGCAAATTCGGCCTTTGAGGATTTGCTCCATCTGGCTGGGAATTAAGGGCACTGGAGTCAAAGGGTGACCCTCGCATCAGACCAAGAACCCAATGAAGCAGAAGAAATCGAGTCCCAAGCACAGACTGAAAGTGTAGTAAATCACAGTGGAAACTCCCAATCCAGATAATCCAAAGGAAAAGGAAACTGACACCATTGGAAAAGAAAAGTGCAGTCGAGTATGTAAAACATGTCCATGTTTTACACTTTTGTCTGGCTTAAGATGATGCTAGAAATGAACTGTCTTCAACATGTAACAAAACAATTTTGAGTGGCTCTCGTTTGTGAAACTGCTGAATATGACTGAAATAATCCTTTTCTTGTTGATGCTTAAGATATATGACAGTTGTATTTTACTTTTAGCATTTTTTATGTGGTCATTCAGATAAAAACTATTAGGAAATAAAGTAATTTGATTGACATTTATTATTTTTTATATTCTGCAAAATTTAATTTGCTGAAGAGGGAAAATCATTCAGGACTACACAAACTAGTGTGTTTGCAGTTAAGAAGTAAAGAACGGTTGTGTTGAAAATGAAGAGTATTCTGGATCATGTTTTAGTTCTGTTCATTTTGTCTGAAACACACTAGAGGTTTACTGAGCTTCATTGCATTTAGGTTTGGGTTTACCTCTCCCTTGCTCTTCAGCTTTTTTTTTTTTCTGCCAGTTTTCATACGTTTCTATTGAGCTGTTTCTGTAGAAGAAGCTTTCATGCACCTGGATCTTCTGATATTTGAGGTTTCTTTTGACCAGAATAACCAAAAGTCTGACTTGTGCAACTACCGAGCTTCTTCCACTCTCCAATGTGAAGCCGGAAGCAGGAAGAATCAAATGTTGCAGTTCCTCACAAGACCTCTAGAGGCTGGTGCCAGAGAGGAGCAGTTTCTCAATGACTACCATGTTAAAAAAAACTAAAAAATAAACATATTTACAGCATGGTTTCAAAGACGAAAAGAATGGAGTGGAAGTTTAACTATTTTTTAAAGATCCATTTCTAGCATACAGCTTTTATTAGTTTTTGTGAACAAATTGTCTTTTAATGAAGCAAAATAAGGCTTAGGAAATTTAAAACAAATAGGGGCCTTATCTTCTTATTCAGTGATCTTAAACCAGTGACATGCAGTCCAGGGGGACTATGGCTCACCTACAAAATATAGCTAAAAATGCATAAAATGAATTCATAATTTTTAAAATTATAAATAAAAATCAAATTATAATTTAGACATGTCTATTTCATGATTACCTTTTCTGTGTGGATTTTCAAAGTTTCTTTGGTAAAAAAATTAGCAATTTTACAAATTCCCTGTCAAATACACAAGACAGTGGCAGGTGAGGCACCGGTGGCCCATGCCCACCCTGCACCCAGCCTGTGCTGTACACGCTTTACCAATTCAGTCTTTCTATCATCATAAATTATGCTTTATTTTTAATTACCTGATTTTCTTAATTCTCACAAACTTTCTGGTTACATTGGTGCCAGTTTGTGATCCATTCAGTCGTTTTATCCGCTAAAAGTGTGCATTCAAAAATGCTAAAAATGAGGCCCACAATACGCCTGCCTCAAAGCAGAGGGCGCTGGTGAGTCTGAAGAATATGACACCGCGGCTAACAAATACTAGAGTTAGCGGTAGCAAGTCAAGTGTAGCCTTCCAGATATTATCTAATATTGTTTGGCATTTTCTAAATGGAGGGTTATGTATCTAAAGTCAGGAATTTGTTTAGACACGTTTCTCGGGAGTGGTGAATCAACTTAATTTATTAATAAAAATAAATATGAACAATTTTTTGTGATTTTTTTTTCTAAGCTAGACTTTTTGGTGGAAGAAAAATATTACAATTAAATTTTAAACACACTTTTACTGTTGCCAATCAAATGGTGAATAAGCTAATCTGTAGGGTTCATATGTTTGTAAATCTGACCGATGTTGTCAGTGCCTCACCAGCTGTGAACCTCTCCACACGTCACTGTCTGAAACTTTTATCAAAGTTAACAAGTTAAGAGTAAAACATAGAAATTTGATAGCTTAAAATAACCCAAAGCAAATTTCCAATGAATCCCCAGAAGTTTGCCACTGATGTGATTTATGTGGGAAAATATTACACAAAGCTGTTGCATTCAGCCAAAAGCTAGCCGCCAGCCTCTGGTTCAAAGTTTTCAAGCCAAGACAGTTAATTAACAATATGTCAACAAATAAGACCCTCTGAAAACACCAGACAGGCCGTTGCAAGTCCAAAACAAGCAGTCAGCAGACCAGCCAGATAGAGAGGTATTACTCTAGACTTCCAGTGAGGCCAAGACACACCAGACTGCTCTCAGATGAACAGATGGGACATATTAGACAAATTGAGGCGGGGCAGATTGATGGAGCCAATTCACGAGCTCAGTCACTGCAGAAAGTGTGCTTGATACGTCTGTTAACTCCTGATTGGGTTCATGGCTGGTTCAGGCTTCTCATTTAAGTTCAACTACTGATATTTTTAAAGGGAGGGGTTGAACTTGATCAGTGGCTGTTTCAAATTTACAGAGGTATATACAAAAAGGCTTCCTCCCACTGTCCAAAAACATGCTTCATAGGTTCATTGGTGACTCTAAATTGCCCCTAGGTGTGTCTGTGAGAGTGGATGTGTGTGTGATTGAGGCCCTGAGACAGACTGGCGACCTGTCCAGGGTGTACCCCGCCTTCGCCCTTCAGTAGCCGGGATAGGCTCCGGCACCCCCGCGACCCCGAGAGGGAAGAAGCGGCCAAGAAACTGGATGGATGGATATACAAAAAGAGTGAAAAAATGAGTAATTTTATCACTGGCAGTAACTATTTTCTGTGTTGCTGATGGTTTTTTAGATTGCATTATTAGTATAGTGAAAATCCCAGCATTGATCTAATTTAAAAAAATCTAAATCAAACAGTGGATTAATTAGGTCAACTGTCATCATTTCAGTTATAATTTAAGCCATTTGCTTTAAGAGATCTTGACATTTTGATACATCTGTGCAGTTTCTCATCTTAAATTTTCATTTTAAGCTACGTTTTGAACGCTCATTTAGCTTTTGGTGTTCACATTACAGAAGCAGGGAGGGGCTACTTCTCCTTTTTCTATTGTTTATTAGTGATTGTCCGCCACCTAGAGGTGGAAGAGGTGTGACAAATTTGACAAGCTTTTTCTTTCACATCTTTACATTGATATATGAAAGAGTGTCATATTATTCTGGCAGGACACAAACCTTCACTACTAATTCTCCTCTGTGATCAATTTTCAAATGGTTGGCACTCCCATGTTTTCCATGTCACTACCAAATCTGAGGTTCAACCTAGTTTAACTTTTCAATGTGCGTTCAATAGTCTTAAAAAAGTGTGTAGCTATGCATCAATGCGAGTTGAATGTGAAAGCCTGTAACATGCATTTTTGCGTTTTTACATAGACTTCATTGGAAGTTTCCACTTGAACGCTGAATGCGGTGTGAATGTAACTTCACTGTAACATACCAAACCTCACACAGACACAGGAGAAATAATCAGGTTTGTTGTTCCACACAGCGCTGGTATGCTCTGTGGTGTGTTAAGACCCCTGTATGTTTTTCTAGGAAAGGAAACCAAGAAAGATGCTATCTTCAAAAGAATCAGAAATAAACTTGTTAGTGATATCAAGACTTCAAAAGTCACATTGTATTCAACCCTTTCTAATTTAACTTTTCATGAACTCTTTGATATTCCTGACCCACTTTATCTCTCACTTTTAAATTAAAGTTAGTAAAGATCTCCAGATCACTCGTTGTTCGAAGCAGGTTTGTGTTTCTAGAGCGTTTTTGTGCAGTGTGTGGGCACTAATGTTGCTTCTGTGTTAGCCTGCTTGTGTATACACGCTGTCCATCCATTCACATAAACACAACACCATTTTCTTTTGCATTCTTTCCCCAAACATCCCTGCAAACCCCCAAGGCTTGTGTCAGAGTCGTGTGTCAGCGCCTGGTCTGCAGTGGAGCGTGCCGCCGCCATTCCTTCACGTGTCTCCACCTCGGTGTCCAGTTTCATTGTGCAGCAAGCCTTGTGATTTAACTGCAAGCATATGGATTTGCTAGTTGGAAATCAAAGTAGGCATTATATGAGGCTGTCTTGCTGGCAGGACTCTCTGAAATGTTCAATACTTTGAAGTTCTATTCATTAGTAATTCTGCAGTTTGTATTGCAGCTCATGAAGTGTCATATGACCAGCTGCAGTGTTTGTATTTTTAGCTTTGACTAATGACTTTGTGGAGAATTCTCTGTTTTTGTTGGTTTCATATTTGTATCAGTTTTGCATGCGGACAGTATTACAGTAAAGCCTTTGGGCTGAAGCTCGGTTAGGGTAACGGATTAATACTAAATCACCAAATATAGAATAAGTTTATATACAAACCCTTAAAAAAAGAAATCGATAATGGATAAATGACTTTGCAGAGATTATGAATTTGTTTTAATTTTTTTAAGTTGACTGTTGACGCCTTTGATTTTAACACTTATTTTAACATTTTTTTAACTGTCTTCTTTATTTCTTTGCAGTTTGCCTCCAACAGAAACAAGGACATTTAGGTACTTAAAAACACAGCCCCAAGAACAAATGGGACTGAATAGGTCAGATAGTGAATAAAATACAACATTTAAATAACATTAAGTTACGTTTTTCTGATAATGATGGACATATTTAAAGAAAATTAAGCTAAAATTGCATTTCTGAGTATTTCTTTTGTCAAATGATTGTGAATTAGGAGCAGACAAAAAAATACAGTTTGAAAAAGATCAAATTTGTGATGTAGAAAATATTCTGGGTGGGCAAAAAGCTCTGTGCTCTGCTTCATTCTGATGCATCCACTTGAAGACCACTAGATCCATGTACGTCTTTGTTTTCCTCGTCTGAGCTGGAATCTGGCTCCAAACAGCTCAAAATACTGCTCCCATTTTTCTTGAACTAGTACTAGTACTAAGCCTTGTTTATCCGCTCGAGCCTTGAGCGGTCTGGTACAGTCCGGTCTGGTATGGAGAAGTACGGGGTTTGTTTAGACTGCTAGCATGTCATGGCGTCATTGTAGTGCGACGCCTAGAAAAGCAACAACACTGGAGGTCATCCAGCAGCGGATCTTTTTCTTGCTTTACTTTTTGTACATCGTGTAGAAAGGAATTAATGTTTGAAAGAAGATTCCCGTTGGATAAGAAGAATACCACCGTAAAGAGGATAACGGAATAACCAGCTTAGCGCTAAATTGGCGCTTTCTAATGTCGTCATTACTTTCTGCCAATCAATGGGTGGCTACAGCAGCTCCGCCCCAACCATCCCATTCTGTTTCTAGGGACCCACAATGGATGGGGACCCTCAAGAGCTGCGGTTCGGTACTGTCTAATGGGTCCATTTTACATTGGAAATGCTAAAAATACCAGACCGGACCCCTCAGTGGAAACAAGGCTTTAGGTTGGGGTTTTGAGGGTCAGTGAGCTAGCAGGAGAGCGCATAACACTGAACTGAGAGGAAGGGGTGGGGTTGCTCCGCCCACAATTTAGAGTCAATTTTTTTAGTGAACTATATTCTTGAAAACAACAGACTCTATGACTTTGGCTATAAATGGCATAACCATCTTTAAAAGACTACTAGGAATGTTTTTAAATAGATAAAAACATGATCGAAGCGGGACTTTAGGTTTTAAGGGTTTTTTAAAAATCATCTTGTTGCAATTAGAAGGCAGCTATAGTTCCAACACTTGCATCTAAACATCAAACTCATATTAAGGCTGATTCAGCAATGGCTCCATGTTTGATGCTGTGATTGATGTTCTTCAATTTGCAACTGCAGATATAGCAGAGTATGTGCCAAACTGAGTGAGACCCAGCTTATGTCATGATTAATGGCCTGTTAGTGAGATAAGCTTCCTGACTGGCATGTGTTTTTGAATGATGTCATGTGTGCCCTGAATTCAAGCTGCTTTATTGTAAACATGAGCTGTGCTCTTAACCTGAAACTGGAGCTATTACATTGCTTGTCAGTGAGGGTTCTGTTATGGGGAAGGAGTTTTTTTTTCTTTTTTTTGGCAGTGACAGGTCTCTCAACAGAGCAGAATGAACTTTGCCCAAACTTAAACGAGTTCCATATTTTCCCCGTCTTGCAAAGGCTTTTCAGCAGAGTCCCCCTCCCCTGATGCATTGGACGTGTCTGCAGCTGCTTCAGAACGGCAGAAATAATGTCAGCGAAACAGGCCCGGTCTTGTAAACGTCACCGAGCAGACAGAGTGGTGCTGCTCTGAACTGAACCGCAAACAGTTAAAAATCTGATTTCCAGTTCCAGGGAATAATACAGCCTTTGTTTCTGGGTCATGAACCAGTCAAGGTCAGTGCTTCTTAACCGAGCCAAGCAAACACACATGCAGCTTAGTTTGCACTAATTGATTCTCCTTCCAGAGGCAAGAATGAGCATGAGTGTGTGGATACGTGGGAGTGCGTCTGTGTTTGTGTGTGTGTGTTTACTTTAAAGGATCTGTCAGGAGTCAAGCTAAATAGATAAGTGACAAAGTAAACACTCATTCCTCTCAAATGCCAGAAGTCTTTTACAAGGACATTTTTCTGCACTCAAACATTGGCTGTTTTTGCAGTTTTTAATTACAATTTAAACGCAGTTTGAAATTATAATTCAGTAAGAACTGCATGTGTGTGTTTGTGAGAGATTTTCTGTGCAGTTTTCAGCAGTAAATCCATCCACACACTTGGCTAATGAGATGATCCAGCTGCAATGAACGGTTGGTAAAGCTTTGCAGGCCTCCTTCAGCTTCTGTGTATGCATTGTTGTGTGTGCATGTGAGGGATTAAGTAGGTGTAGCAGTTTCAACAGTGATTATGGTGCTAAGTGGTGTTTGCACGCGGCAAATTGAATCTGGAGATGTGCAATGGCAAATAACACCACTGATTGTTGCTGATTTCCCTGTAAAAATCTGTCATGTGTTCAGATTTGTGGGTGATTTTTGACAACCTAATATTTGTAGGTTTTGTAAAGACATAAGTCCTGTGAACAAAGTCTGCAGATGTTACTGTACTAAAATTATTAAGAGCTTCTGATACAGTTTCATATATTTTTGTTTGAGTATTTATTGGCTTTGCCACTGACAATTCCCCTAAGGGTGGATATGGGTTTTCTACAGGTGAAAAATAGGGAAATCTGTACGGGGGACGCAGGTGGCTAGCACAAAACTTTAAGGGTGTATTCAGACACATTTGGTCTGCTTACAGTGAACCAGAGTTAGTTTCTCCTGATAATCTGGAACAAATTTTCAGTCTGAATACACGCAAGTAAACCTTGTTCTGTGACCAGGGACCGCTCCTACGAGGTGGTCTCTGTTCGTTTCCAACCTGACTGAACTTCAGTTCCCTCTGAGATTCCTCAGTCTGAATACGAAGCGGTCCTGGAGTGGAATCACTGAACCAAAATGACCACCAAAAAAAGTAGAAATGAAGCAACAGGACAAATTTAAACCAATGATTGTCGTTCTATCAAACAAGAAGCTCCAACTCCTTTCTCATTAGAACGTTTGTTTTAACACTGCTAAAATGCTTCTCACATGTTTTTCTGTGTCTCTTTAAGCGGCATGTGGCTACCACTGCTGTGACGTCATCCCAAGATCCAGTTCCTTGAGAGAATTCTCCTAAAAACAATGCTATAAGACCACAAAGAAGAGACACAGCAACTCATTGAAATGTGGTCGTCATAAAGACTTGTTAGCATACCTCATAGCTGTAGCGTCCACAGCACTTCCTTGCAGTTTGTTTCCACTGTATCAAAGCGGCAATAAAAAATTTAAAACCTGGCCTTCATACAGACATTCAAAACTGATCAGCAAACAAGTTTGAATAAGTTAACGATCCTGTCAAGGATTTGCTAACCGCAGCACCTCCATCCTTCTCTTTTTTCTTTGGCCCGCCCCCGTAACTTCTGGCCAATGACTGAAGAGATCTTTAGTCATGTGGTTTTGTTTACAAGTTTTGGTCTGGAATAGAAATTTCTGGTAGACGCCAGTCTAAATACAGACCAAATGCAAGGTTTTGGACTCAGTCCAGACCAAATTACGCGGAATCGGTTTGGAGCAAACCATTTTTCCATCCTGAATACGCCCTAAGATCATAGATGTCTCAGTGATCCTGTAGATCCAACATGTTCATTCATACATGAATGCTCTCCTACAGACATGCGTCGGGCAAATGGTCGTAGTGAACACTTTAACGATACGTAAGGGTAAGTAAGGGAGCAAATAGGTGAGACGCAGGCACATCGTACGGATTTTTTTTTTTCAACCCACTCCGATACCTACGCACCAGGCCTCTTTTAGTGCTGTTCAAGTGATAAATGTACTCTATGCACTCCATGTCTACAACCTGAGGAAATTAGACAATCAGAGTGTAGTTTGTGCCTCAAATGACCTGCAAGACACACCTGCTCTCCTTTTAAGATGCTGCTGCACACGTGCCCGACCCTCCATTAGCCAACAACCCAACCCAGAACCCTCAAATTACTCCTGCAAAAAAATGCTCAAGTGTAAAAATGGCAAAAGGCTTTTTTTTATGCGGTGCTTTTCTACTTTCCTTGAAAGCCCAAAGAGCTTTACAGTCACAGTTCCATGGACCCATCCACATATATGGCAGCTCCACCGATGATCATTGGTGTCAAGCTATAACCAGCAGGAGCAATAGATGGTTCAGTTTGTTGCCCAAGGACACTTCAATGCATGGGCATGCAGGGCTGGAGCAGAACTTGCAATTTCTGATCAGAAGTTGCACTACGGCCACCCCAGAAACAAATACTTCAGTACATTTAAACCTGCATAGAAGCCAATTTATCATTCTATACATTATTCCCCCGACTGTTGTTAAGACTGTGGAGTAATATCCATATACAAAGGTGTGCATGTGCGTGGAACTCACTGCAACGTTTTTAGATTCTAGCTGTAAGACATTTTAAATCAGCATTTTTGAAATCTGCTTGAATTAGATCAATATAACTGCAGTCTTAGGTGAATGGATGCCACCTGTCCAAAATATGTAAAATACATAAAAAGACAGGATTTATAAAACTAAATCTTAACAATTTTTTCTGAAAGCTTGCTAAAACTGTAAACATAATTAGCTAAGTAAAATCTTGAGTTGATGGGCGATGAATAGAAAACTAACAACAGAATCAGTTGCTTCAAGTCCACAAGGTAAAAACTCAGCATAATGTGTTTAACTCATATAAGGAAAAATTAAAACGTTTGCACATGGGAGGGAAAAAAACAAGAAATAATGAAAAAAGGTTTTATCTTTGAAAGATTGAACAAATTTGTCATTGTGTTAATAAGACATGAAGGCAGGACATTGATGGCTGCCTGTTGCCTGCTGGCACACCTGCGTGAAGCTAACTGCAGGTGGAAGGCTTATTTCAAGCTGCTGACAGACAGGAAAGGCTTGGAGGCAATGACGTGTAACAACACAGGACAGACAAGCTTCAGATTCATCGCGCTGTTTTTCTTGCAGCACACATTCATACTAAGTTAATCCAGGTATTTATTATTTTGTTATCACTTCACCGCTATCGACAAAAGCTTCCCCTAATTAGGGGGGCGGGGAGGAAAACGATCCTCACGTAAACATAACCAGTTTGGTGAACTCCTGCTGGAAAAGCACAAGCGTTTCTACTTCTTTTTTGTCTACTTGTCAACTGTCATTTTCCACTGGAGTATCAAGACATGTTCTTATGCTTAACTTGTCCTTCAATAAAACATGCTGTCATTTTGTATATATTTCATTTTTTTATTTTTAAAAAGAATGTTTTTGAGAGGAAATACTTGAAATTTTCACAACCTGAATGCTCTCTACATGCTTTAGGAATTTCCCTCATCATTTAAATGCAAAGACCTGACAGGAAAGACTGTCTTTTTAATCAGGTGTGTTGAAAGATTTAATTCAATTTTATTTATAAAGCCCAATATCACAAAAATAATTGTCAATCGGAAGGAAATTTTAATCTGAATGAGCCTGACCAGGTCAGAGTATAGCAAATGGATGTTTATCCATTTTTATTCCGATACTTGTGTCCACACAAACGTAGTTCCTGTTTTTTTCAGGTCTTTCTAAAATGCGAGGGGTAGATGTCAGCATCTGCTGCTTTTTATTAACAGTAAAATACGTAAATACTTACAGGCTGTAAAGTTTGTAGATCACCGATAACATAATTTTTTTTTTTTGGTAAATCAGCAAGAAAAGTAAAAAAAAAGACCTTCAGAAGGCACCCAAAGTCATTTAATTGGCAGAAAAACAAAACAAATATTCATATTTAAAAAAACTAAAGCAGGTTTAAAGTGAGCTAAAGGTGTGATAATATGACAGTGTTTATCCAACGAAAGGAAGTGTTTTTGATATCAGAATAATCAATTTGCCACAGTTGTTCGTTTTATCATAGATAATGTCTGCATGCGTATCAGACACCACTAATCTGGGTTGGCCTTTACGGTCATACACTTGCACTTCAACACTTATTGCACATACAAAACAATCTTAGCTGTTTAAATCTCTATAAGACTGAGCAACACTTAGAACCCGTTTTCTTGAACTGACTAAGAACAAGATGAAACAAGCTGTTACACAACAGCAGAAGGGTTTAACAACACCACACGGACCAGAACTTGAAATGTCTTACACATAATCTTTACCACTTGTAAAAGTGCAGTGAGTAAACTCAGCCACAGACATTCACAAACAACAAACGCTGAAAGGTATTGTGTTTTAATAATGTGCATCGGATACTAAAGCTGAGCCCATTTGAGGCCAATCGCAAAAGTATAAAGACATCAAACTGACAACTTTGCATCACACATGCAAGTGAATAGTAAAGGTGAAGGCCTAAATTATAATGAATTTTGAGCAACATTAACTTGTGCCTCTAAAAACTTTTCGATTTTAACATTTTGCGCAAAAAGCTTCCAAACATTAATCCCAACAACTGGATACACATTTGGTAAATTACTTTAAAAGCATGAATTGAAGGAGTTATTGCATCTGCCAACTATTAGGATTGATTTAAACCTTGTGTTTGTTCATGAGCAACATAATGTAAAAGCCTTGCACACACTTGTTTCTACAGTTGTGCACACACTGCGGTGTGGTACACAGACACACAGGAGTTTGGGAGCACTAAAAGGGTTTTCTGTCCAAAGAAGAACCAGTGTTAGTTCATAGTTGGTGTTAGTGCTTTGCTGGTTTAGCAAAGACTTTTCTGAAGAATTGGTCATAACCTTCAGACTCACCAACAGCTTTTTACCACAAGAATCTTGTTTCTATTGGACATTTATGTATGGACTTGTTGATTTTTTTGGCAAATCTCTTTTTTTGGAAGTATGGGGATAAGTTTGTGTGGAGTTAGAAGTGAAGATGGGAGGTAGTCGGGGGTCAGGAGAGTTAGGTGTAGTGGGGTTGCTTTTTATTTATTTACCTTTTATTCCTTCATATATTTGTGTTTTATCAGAATTGTATTCTATTGTTCTTAACTTCACTCTTATGTTCTCATGAAACGCTATTTCACTTTGCAACACTACTGTATGACAATAAAGCTTTGTTGATTGAAAATGTGGTTACAGAACTGAAAATGAGAAATTCTCGAGGAGTAAACATCACCCTGCAGCCTGACGAGTGGCAATAATCCACTCTAGGAAGTTTGTAAATTTGAAAGGTCTCTGTAAACAAGGAGTTTATCATGTCACGATCATAAACGACTGCAAATTGAAGTTGAACAAAAGCAGCTGACCTGTTGTGTACTGTGAAACAAAGACGAGCTTAGGGGGCTACTGGCAGAGTTTTCATCCAAAAACTGAGATTTCGGGGGTTCAAATACACGGTTGATTGAAAGGCAATTAAGAAGGTGGCCCTATGCCCTCCTAATGCTTCCAAAGCGCAACTGCAAGTGCAGTTTACAAATTTCCAACACTTACTTGTGTGACAACTAATGGAGCTTTAAAAATGTAAGTTAGTTTTTTAGTCCCACCTACTTTTGATCTGTTGTAAAAGCGTCACCAATGTTCTTTTAACTATGAGTACCGTATATCTTCTAATAGTAGCCCAAGCGTTTATTCCAAAAGAATGGCATTTATTAGAGATATTCTTAGATCATTTCTTATAAGTATTTCAATTACTTTGAGAGTTTGAGCAACAGTGTTAAACCTGCTTTCTGTCATGCACATGGAGCTATTAAAACAATAAATTCCTCCTTCATCTCTCACTCTTTTCTACCCCCCCTAGCTTCACCTCCAACACTCCCCCTTCTGTTGCCCCTCTCTCCTATACTGCTACCTTTCTCTTATCACAGGGGAGGACAGAGGTTTATGTGGGCCTCTCATTCTGTCTCACAGTGAGGGATGGCTGCAGTGTATTGTGGGTAACAGGATCCAGCTGTGTTGTAGACTCTGTTTGCGTGTGCTGGTGTGAGGAATGTGTGTGACCACACAGCTGTGTGGACGTGTGTGCAGGTTGTTGGTGTGTGTTGACCAGCTTCATGTCATCCTGACAGTGCTAACTCTCTGTGATCCTTTGCCCGTATCTTATATCAGCAGCAGTGGATGTACAGTGCTGAGAACCCTCAGCAGGGCTGCAGAAAACTGTCACTGTGGATTAAGAGAGCAAATTGAACTTGTTTTGCAGCTATTTCAGTGTAATGCAGTGCTGACTCCTCACAGAGTGTTAAGTGCACCCCATGTTTTGATGACTGCGGTTAGCAACACTCGTGGCAGATTCTTGGCTGCAGGATTCAGGCATTCGCTTCTTTCTAAACAACAAAGGAGGGCCAGGAAGGTAGAAGAGACAGCTCTGAAAATTTATTTTTGACTATTTCTACATTTTTAGTCTCGCTGGAATCCTTCAAAAATTATTTATAACACAGGTTGGGTTAAATGTCTGCATAGACAAACAAAAAACAACATGTGTCAGAGTTGTTGCCTGTACAAAAAAACTATAATAAACTATTTAAAGTTTTAACAGGCTAGGTTAAATATATGTTTATTTAAAAAGCAAAAAGAGAATCTGCATTTAGATCTCATTTTGAACTGAACTGAGTGATTCACACATGCAGTACCCTTCCAACTTGAACCTTTTAGCTTCAAGATAGAAGCTCACTTAAAAAAGAAATGGGGTGCCTGTTTAGTTTTACGAGGAATCACATGGAGAATATCATTGATAAGCGCGATCGTTGACCGAATTTTAAATTACAACGACCTTAGAGTTTTTCAGCAAGCTCCGATTTGATTCTCTGAAAATGACAGCATCATTTGTGGATCTTTTTTCCATTCACTGACAGTCACACCCATTGACAAGCCTGGCTCAGATGAGGCAATTCTTTATATTTTCATTTTAGAGTTCGATGAAAGAGAGTTACGCAATGTCTTTGACCAGATTTTATACAAAGAAATCACAGTTCATTGACTAGTTTGGCTCATTTAGTTTAAGATATTTGTGTTTTCCTCTCCATTTATTTGCTACACAAGAAGACCATAGGGATTTCTACCAGCGTTCACCCAAAATCTACTCAAGTCTAAGCAGATCTCTGTGAACATGGCCTTCACAAAATGCAATCTGACTCTTTGATCTTCCTGAATCCTCCTCCACGTGACCCCATCTCTTGACAACTCCTCTTTCAAAATGCCAAACATGCTTTATATTTGGTCAATATCAGGGTGCTCTCTGTAAGCCTCAGAAGTCCGATCTCTGAGGAACTTTTCATGGGTTCATGATTGAATACATGGATTTGTTTGATATGTCACATTTTGATTATGACAATGCGCGGTGTTTTCAGACATAAACTAAACTTTTTCCCTTTTAACTACTCCATTGTCTTGTGCTATTGTACATGACACACAATACTCTGTTTACTTTAAAACTGTCAACTATAAAGTCTATCCAATCATCTTTTGATCGATTTTAAAAGCATTCCTAGTGCTCTTTGAATTATGATTATGCCATTTTAGCCAAAATTAAAAAAACTCACTCACTCCCTCAATCTAACATTACCCGTTTTGAGCCAGATGCCAGCTTGGATAAGGAGAATAAAAATGCACATGGATCTAGTCGTCCAAAAGTGGACGCATCAGAAATGTTTTATGCATGAGGCTCCTGGCCTCCCCAGTGTATATTCTACATCACAAATACACTCTTTTCCAAACAGAATTGTTTGTCTTCTCCTAAGTCACAACAACTTGAATAAGGAAATACTCAGAAATGCAATTTTTAGCATTACTTTGTTATATATGTCCTCCAGTATTAGAAAAATGCAACATTAAAAACACCAAAAACATGACTTTCCTTGGAGCAGGTCTCTAATGTCAGACTCCTGCTTACCAACTTGAAGCTTCTCTTTTCTGATGACAAACGGCAAAGATTTGGGCCGGCAGGACTCCAGGAAATGAATAGGCGTTAAAGATTTGATTGATAGTACACCAGGATGGACACACCCACTCATGATCTCCTTCTGTGCTATATATAAGCTCATTTCTGGTTTTGCACTCTCCTTTTTTTTTTTTTAATCCAGAATTACCACTCCTTTCTTATTTATTTAGAAATCTATACATTTGTCTTTGCATCAGCATTACCCTTAAAGGTCAAGCAGCTTTTTCTTTCTGAAAACATTAACTGAACTCACGCTGAAAAAGTTCTGGATTCCAGAAAACAGAAACAAAACTGAGGCATTCATAACTCCCATTCTAACATTAGTCACTGAAGCAGCAGGCTCTGCAAGTTGTCAGCATGTGGACTTTTCTTTTGTGTTTCTTTGTTTTGTTTCCGTCTGGAACCTAATGTCTGATAGTAGCAGTAATAATACACGCTTTTTCTCTTGGTTAATGTGACAATGTGGTTTGGTAACTTTTAGCCTTTGCAATTGTCTTAATATATGAGCACAGCACCATGCAATCTGTCAAAGTGTAAAAGAAATGACCTCGTCTTACCTCTTGTTGGTGACACATGTCATGAGGTACCTCCACCTCTCAAGAGGATAATCATTTCCACCAACTATTCTTTGTGTCTTAACTTTTGTGGTCAACAACAAAGGTTTAAAGCCATAAGCTTTGTTTGGAAATGTAATTAAATGTGTCCCAACAGCTTTTGAAGGAGGTCTCTCGCTTAACACACCCAATAACAGGTCAACTGTATTATATGGGATAATATAATCATCCTTTTCATTAGAATCTGAGCTTATTCATTTTGAGGAGAAAAAAAAATGCTTTGGCTTTGCGTATAAAAGGGAACAGTGGCAAGAAGCCAAGGATAGATTGTAGAAATTTCATGGAAATTATTGTGTTTCCCCTCATTTTCTACCTCAGAAGTCATGGAAAAGTCATGAGTGCAAAAGTCAACCTTCCAAGGGAAAGGAGGGGAGGGCAGATAGAACAAGAAATAAAGATAAAAACTATACTTAGAAAAGGTATATTGGGATTGAATACAAGGACTAAAAAAAATCAGTACTTTCATATTTTTATGCTTGAAAAATCACATTCAGAGCCTTATTTTTTGGTGAATACTGCCAGAATTTTAATTCTATAGTACAATAATATAGAATATTATTGTGTATTAATATGATTTTCTTGACTGAAAACGTTTTCTCATTCTAAATGAAATACGTGTTCTGACTTTTTATTTTAGAATGATAGACATTGAAAATCATGATTTGAAAACACAGTTTTTCGCTTTTTATACTTTTTATATACTATCCAGTTAGTAAACTAATTTTAATTAACACAAGTCTTTTATCGCTTTTTTGTGTTTTTCAGAGTTGAGGGCTGTCATCATCATCATGCTGCTCTACTTCCTGCTATGCCTCTTGCCTGCAGTGGCATTTTCCTGGAACTGTCCTGAGGATTGTACATGTGAAAATGGGGTTTCCATATTCTGCATTCAACGACACTCAAGCACAGTGCCCCGTGTCCCCATTACAACCCAGAAGCTCTACATTTTCCAGAACGGCATTGCCACAGTTTCCAAGGAAGACTTCAAAGGCCTGGTTGAGCTGGAGCTGCTAGATCTAAGTCAAAATGAGCTGGCAGAAATTCCTGATGGGGCATTTGAGATGCTGTCAAAACTGAAGAACTTAGATCTGTCCTCTAACCAAATTACGCACATTTCCAAAGACAGTTTCTCTGGCCTGGTCCAGTTGGAGAGGCTGTATCTCTCTGCCAATAACATCCAGAGCATTCATATGGATGCTTTTGAAGATTTGGAGATGCTGCTGGAACTCAAGCTGCAAGGAAACCGGCTCACATCCCTGCCTCACATGGATTTCCCAAAGCTTCTTCTTCTAGATCTCAGCAACAATAACATCCCAAACCTGGGACCTTCAGACCTCCAGACTCCACACCTAGAAGCCCTCAAAGTGTCATCTTTAGGGCTTACCACTTTGGACGAAGAACTTATAGCCTCACTGAGAAACCTCCATGAACTGGATTTGTCACTAAACAAGCTGCAAGAAGTACCCAAGGCGCTAAAGTTGGACTCCCTCAAAGGACTGATAAAACTAAACCTGGCTGCCAACCCGCTGCTGGAGTTTAAGCAGACTGATTTGTTAAAACTGACTGGACTTCAAGAGCTGGATCTCAGTGGTCTTAATCTCCAGGGATTTTCTGAGGGATTTTTTGATACTTTCCCAAAGTTGGCGTACTTGACAGCAGCTGAGAACCCGTTCAACTGCTTATGTCCGTTAGCATGGGTTCCTGTCTGGCTAAAAGAGAGGGAAGTCACTCTTGGGAGGCAATATGAAACCAGGTGCCACTTTCCTTTAGCAAATGCTGGTAAAATGCTTTCAGATCTGGATCACAAAGATTTTGGATGTCCACCAACAACAACGGAATCTTTTGGCTCGCCCATTGCAAACACTGTTGTCTCCCAGATGTCAACTCCATCTCCAGAAATCACCCGTACCAATGCTATTCCTCCACCTCCTCCACCTAGTGAGGAAACCATCGCCTCGAAAACAGACATCTACCTTCCTCCACTTAAATTCCCAGTCTCCCCTAGTTCTGCAAGTGACAAATACAAGCATTTCTTTTGCCCTCCAAACATCTGCCTTAACGGGGGTACTTGTAATTTTGACTCACAAGGCCAACTGAGCTGTTTGTGTCCCTCGGGAGCATTGGGCCTCTATTGCGAAAACTTGAACGAAGCCAACGAGCCACAGCCTTCACCAGCAGAAGTTTCTGAAGCTGTCCCTGTAGTGCCTGATAAAGTGGATGTCATCATTTCACGGCAGGTCACCTCCACATCGATCCTTCTTGATTTTCACCGCTTCATTGAAACACAACCACACATCCGTGGCATCAAGTTAACCTACCGAAACCTTTCAGGACCTGACCGCCGCCCTATAGTATTGAGCTTACCGACTTCATACCCCGAATATACTTTGCGGGGATTAAGACCCAATTGCACCTACTCTGTTTGCGCCAGTCCGCTTGGTGAGAAACCCAGTTCAAGGGGAAATAGCTCTGTAGAATTGGGGTCATGCACAGAGGCTCGCACGGAGGACATCCTGATGGCCTCCCCAGAGCCACTGTTGAAAGAAAAGGCTTCTTGGACATCCACTCTTATCTCATCGGTAGCTGCTCTGGTTTTAGGGCTAGCTGTGGTGATTGGGACGATAGTCTCCCTCCGAAAGAGACATCAAGCAAGGGCAGGATTAGAGCAAGAGCTTGGCACTCCTGAACCTGATCCCATGGACTTGGAGGGTATAAAAGTTTGCCTGGAAAATGGGGTAAATGGCAAACTACCCCTCAAGCAGCCAGATGCAGATTTTTGCCAGCCTCCTCAGTGCCCGCAGTTGCAAAATGGCAATTTAGACTATGAAGCACCCTTAATCCAAGGACACTGTCAATCAAATAACAATCTACCATCTCTAAAACCGTCATATTTCTAATGGTTGTACAGTTTGTTTTTTTATTAAAGATCCCACTGGGAGCTCCAGATCCTGAAGGAGATTTTAGTGGTTTTGTAGTCTTCAGAGGTACATTAGATGTTCACAGGTGGAGAAAGGGCACTTACTTTCCTCTGTTAAAGGCAAGATTACAGAACGGGTTGCATGATCTCCTTAAAAGACAATAAAAGTTGCATTAGCAGCTACAGCACAGTGGAAATCCGCTCAACCACTTTTGAAAAATGAGAAGAACTGGCTAAACTTTGTGAGACTTGGATTATCGAAGAACTCAACCATGGAACTAAAGTGCAATCATGTCATCTTAGAATTGGGGAGAATATGAATAATCTGTCTTTCATTGACTCAAATGTATAATGCTTTTTTATGCTTTGTTTTTTTTTGGAAAAAAATGTAAAAGAACTGTAATCCTGTTGCTGGATTTGGGAGACTTTGGATATTTGGGCCCAGAACTGGAGAACTCACTGGGGCTCAAATAATCCATAGAAAATATCACGAACAATCACTCTTCCAGGTTTTAAAATGGATTTTCAATCAACAACAAATACACAGAGGATCATGAAAAGAACTTGCACTGAAATATTCATTTACTCCCAAATGTGCCACAAAGCAATTTCCACAAGAAACGGATGTTTATGTTTGTTGACTCAAAGTTGATGTCATATATTATGAGGCACACTTTGAAGTTTCCTGAACTGGTTTGAACTCTTCCATGTCAACAAACGAACTAAGGCTCTTCACGTCGGAATTTGAGTCATTTGGAATTACATTTGCTGTGAAAAGGGTATATAAGAATAGCCTTGTACATGGACAAAAAAAGCTGTTTTAGTAGTTGGCATAATTGTGTTGTATACTTTTGTATTTTTTGTGTTTTTTTATCTATTTCAGTATAGCTTTTGTTGTGAGCTGATACAATAACTGTTCAAAAACTGCTTTTACCAGCATTAATTCTGTTACCATTTCTGTATTTAAGCCTGAAAAACTAACATAAAAAACTAATGTTGCTCAAAGCAGAATTAAATAACACCATAGTTTCTTGCAAATCAGTTCTAATGAATTTTAATGTAAGTCAGTCAAAGCTGCAAATGAAGCAGAATGCATATATTTGTATATAGCTATGGATCTCACCAAGTGAATGTAACTGTCAGACACTTTATTTTCATTGCCAGGCCTGCCAATGCTTCATTACGTCATGGCCATTAAATCTGTCAGACTTTTTATGATTAATAAAACTGTTAAAAGTTGGTTCAAAGGCTTTTTGGTTGCAGAGCTCACTCCTTTGAAACAGCAAGTGTTTGGTGAAAACAGAAAGGGAGTTCAAAGATAGTCTAGTCAATGGACCATATCCGTTTCCTCTTGTTAACTCTGCAGTAGCTTTTTGTTCTGGAAGTCTCTTTTTGGTTCACTTTTACCAACATTTGTGTTCTGGTCTAACAGTGGTTAGTAACTGTGAGCTTGGAGACGGTTTTGTTTGTTAACTGTTAACCAGACTGTGAAACAAGCAGGCTAAATGCAGCTGTTTGATGAATTCTCCCTGGGGGTTCTTTTTTATGTCTCCAGGTGTAATGGTCTTTTATGTTTGATTGTGTTTGATTCATATTTTTGATGCATTCACCCATACTTCCCTCAATTTGATCAAACTAGAATACTTTTTAATCTGTTTTGTGGCGTTTTAGAGAGAAAAGATTCTGACTAGCTGAAAGATTACACAACTAGTGATATGTCTGAATTCCCTCACTATGCTGCAACCCCAAAATACTGTACACTGTAGACCATCTAGTGCCCTTGATGTTAACGTAACTTGGACACATGCTCAAACAGAAAACTTGACATCTAATAAACACAAATATTTTACAAAGACTATTTATGAATCCACTGTGTTTTGAAGGTGAAAACTAAATAAAAAAAATACATTTAAATTCATTTTTTTCTAGTCAGAAATTGCTCAAACGCAATGCATTGTGGTCAATATTTGCCAGTCTGTTGAGCACCGATGCTCACTAGTTTTTTGTGGAAATTTCTGGAAAATTTTGAAGGCGCTGGATTTTGGATCGGTAGATGTGGACATGGTGCCCTAAGTAGTGGGGGAATTTGGACACAATCCAGGTGTTTTCTGATATTCTTTCTGTACGTATGTCTGTTTATGTGGTCCAAATTCCATAAAAGTTGGGATGTTTTTAGCTGTTAACACTATGTAGGAACTAAAATCAACTGCAATATTTTTATGTCCAGCAGTACATAATAAATATTAGTAATGTTTTCATTGAGAGACCAATTCAATTGAATTTGAAACTATTCCTATTTAACATTTGCATAGAAGACTTTTCCTCTCAGTTCGATTGCAGATGACAGTTGCTGTTCCAGCTGAGGGCCCAAATACCATAAACACCCAACACAGGTCTTCAGCCTCATTCCCTACACACAGGGATTTCTCCAGTTTCTTTGAAATTTTAAGTAATTAAGCATATTGCAACGTAGATGATGGAGTTTATGTTGAGGAGTATTTTAAGTATTCCACAACATTTTCAGGCACTTGTTTACAGATCAAAATGGTTCCTCCCATCTTTTCTTTCACCTCTAAACATTTCTCATTTGATTAATCAGATTTAAAATTGTATTAAAAAAGATGGTTATTTAAACCATTTGTTGACTTTGGCCCAATTCTTTTTCCATCAAAATTAGAAAGAGCTTAACTTGTGGATAAAAGTTGACCATTTTCTAGTTAAAACATCTTTGTTATCCATCCTCAGCTGCAAAGAAAATCTTAATTCATGTGATTTTTAAATTTTCTAGTTATTTTTGTTTAAAAAAAAAAAGTCCCAACCTTTTAGGAATTGTACACGTGCATTCTATAGCTATGTTCTCCATTGAGATTGTATTAAAATCTTTCTGACACAACCACAGGAGTTCACATGATTAATCCAGCATATCTGTAACTGGAAACTCTGCAGTGACAATGGCAGGACTTTTTATATTTTTAATCATGGCATGTCTTTTATCCTAATGTGTGTCTTATTTTTAAATAATCTTTTGAGTATTTTTATTATTATTTTTTGCAAGAAGACAATGTTGGGAAATGAACAGTATTAAAATTTCTTACTGATAACAGATGTGTAGTTTTTTTTCTTTGATACGCTTAATATGTTTAATACTGCAGTAATGCACAGTTTAAACTTTGTCAATACCCTAGAGATGGTTTTGTTAAAAGAAATAATCCTGGTAGACCTTTTAATTTAAGACTCAGACCAACTTGTCTCTCACTGTGAGAGCATCTATTCCTATTATGTTTCCGTCGTGCATTACTTGACCTTTCTGGATCAGGTTCTACCTTTGGAAACAAAGAAAGACCTCAGAACCTCATGAGACATGTGTCTTTCCTCTGCGTCTTCAACTGTTTCTAAGAAGTTGCTGTCTTTGTAAATGGAATAATCTCTTCTACTGAATTGTTTTGTCTTTAGGTTTACCTCAAGGTCCATTAAACCTAACCAGTTTAGATAA
This sequence comes from Oryzias melastigma, assembly GCF_002922805.2. Classification (NCBI taxonomy): domain Eukaryota; kingdom Metazoa; phylum Chordata; class Actinopteri; order Beloniformes; family Adrianichthyidae; genus Oryzias; species Oryzias melastigma. The sequence continues at coordinate 10,243,927 of NC_050512.1, read as the reverse complement.
CTAAAACATTGTTGTTGCTTTCTCTCATACTTTACAGTCCTTGTCCAATCATCTTTTGATCTATTTGCAAATCAGTTTCTACGTCACAGCTTTCATCTGCTCCTGATTCACAAAAATTTGAATAAAGAAATACTCAAGAACAAAATTTTAAGCATAAAATATATTATGTGTCCGCCATCAAAATATATAAAAAAAATATTCAAAAATTCCAAAAAACATTTTTTATTGGAGTGTGTCTTTAACTAAAATATTAAATTACTTAATCTTAATTGTGACACTATAACGATTCTTGAAATAAAGCAAAAAAGCAGATCAGTTTAAAATTCTCATTACTGGGCTCAATTAAGAATTGTGATTAAACAAATAACAAAAAACAAAACATTAGTTTTACAGGTTTAAGCCATTTTTATGTTTCCACTTCAGTTTGCAGTTTACAATATTTTTCAATAAGTGGTTGTGTTAGTTAAATACATACGGAAGAGGATTAGGGCCATGGAAGAAAAAAAAAACTTTTTTTCTCAGAATTCTGAGATTAAAGTCAGAATTTTCCATGGCCTTTTTTTTCCCATGGCCCTAATCCTCTTCCGTAAATTAACTTTTGAGGTTCTTTAGCTACATATTTGTGTAAAAATTATTGAACAAATGTAGTAAAAATGCTTTTATGTGAGGGATGTAAAAAAGTCACCTGAACAACAAGTTACAGCAGTCTTTTCTGGGAACAGCTGTGCTTTGTTCTAAAAACTTGAGCATGTTAAACTTTTTATTTTTGAAACTCTTGTCAATGAAGTTGCATTAAAAGCAGTTCAAGATGTTTGACAAAAATAATAGTAAACATGACAGTAAAGATACAGTAAAAACAAAATAAGACTCAAATTATCACAATGATTCTTAGTGTAAAAAAAATCTTCAACAAATTCAGGTTTGTTGCTAAATATCATGAAGGATTATTTTTCCTTTTTGCAGTTTAGTGATAATTTATTTACATCAAATCATTGTTTCATTCTTTTCAGCTCTACTTGGATTGCTGCTTCCATGTGTCATTATTACTTATGTGAAAAAAATGTCCCACTGGACGGAGGACCCAGGAAACGTTGGAGAGACTGCGTCTCTCGACTGGCCTGGGAACGCCTCTGGGTCTCCCCAGGGGGGCTGGAGGAAGTGACCGGGGAGAGGGAAGTCTGGCCATCTTTTAGATTCCTGTCCAGAAGAGCGGAAGCAGATGGGTGGATGTATTGTTGGAAAACAAGACACCTTTTAACCATCAGATCCACCAACAATGTCATTTATATACACATTAAATTACTTTGGTTCTACGACAGACCCTTGTGGCACTCCACATGTTATATAGCAGATATTTGACTAAGTGTCATATATTTTCTTCTTTTAATTTAGCTTATTTTATAACATTTTTCAATTAAAATATATTTATTTGGGCTTATGTACAAACAAAAGGCTTACTTTGGTGGCAGAGAGGATGATATAAGGTCAATGGATTGCAAAGCACAAATATGCCATCCTCCTAACTTCAAGACACCTTTGGAATAAGACCGTTCTTGAGCAGAAGTAAACAGTATTAGAGGGTGAATACAGGTGCTGCAGGTGTAACCTGTGTTCTTTGAGACCCTGCAGTAGCACATGGGAGCTGATTGGCCTCTGGCTGTTTTTGAGGCACAACAAAAGATTTGGAGAGCTCGGCCAGGTTATGCCCGGATTGAAATTGACATGAGCGCATAGAACGGGGATTAAATGGGATTGAAAGCTTTTGAGTTCTTCACTGCAAATCATAACAGGCAGGACTTACACTAGACACTGGGGCATGTGCGCCTTTCAACCACGTGATTGCTGACATGCATATTAAGTGTAAAAAACTAAAGCATAAACGCTGCATTAGCATAGACTGTTCATGCGTGTTATCAGTGTAGAACCCAGATGCAGAGGGAGATTTCAGATGAAGCTTGGGGGCATAAGTTCATGTATGAAAACAGACACACTTTCCACTGGACATCCTTTTAAATGCTATTTAAGAACGGTCACTGTTCAAAAAGTCAACAAAGACACTTTTGAGTTATGACATTAAAGTCACAAGTTGTCTCGCATAACTGGTCGCGGTTGATTGAGGAGAACAAGGGGAAGTCTTCAGCACCACAGACACTGCATTGTTGGTACCAAAGAATATCAGAGGATATGCGTTAAACCAAAAAAATGTATTAGTTTCACAAATTTTCATGCGACATACAAAACAAGCAAACAAGAAAGGAAACATCTCATCTGCAGTATAAACTTAGCTCCAGTCATGAGCACACTGAATGCTCATTATCACCTAAAATTCAGGTTAATCAGGTTTATGATTAAAAAACGGTGAAACTCTGTTGTATTCAAACTGAAAGCTAATTTCAAAAGAAAAAGGTCCAACATGTCAGGCTTGTTAATTGCTTGTTTTTCTTGATTGTTAGTTTTTCCAAATAGTGTTCAAAGAAAGGATATGGGTAACTCAAACTAAGTTCATTTATAACTAAACTACTGATCACATTTACTTAAGAACATGTTTATAAAAGTTATTAGCTCAGCAAAAAGAAGTACAACTGAAGTTAATATTTTAAACATTCTTGAGTATAAGTATTGCAGGTATACTATAAACCAGGGGTCCTCAAACTACGGCCCGTCTCCACATTTGGGCCCCAAACACTTTCAGAGACCCATGATTTTTCACTTTCATGACTTATTTTTCTGTTCATTTCATGTGTGCAACACAATTCTTATGGTAGCAGGGCTGCTTTAAAGCTTTAAAAATGTGCAGTTTACCTCTCCTCTTCAGAAGAAGAACTATTTGGGGTGAAATCTGAGCTTTTAAGATGATGTAAGAATTACACAGCAGAGTTGGTACATTTTACTCCTCATATTGCTCACTCACAGATCATCTTGCGCACTAAAATTGTTTTTCCAGGTGTTTGTTTTTTCCAGAAAGTGATTTTATTTTACCTGTACAGCTCAGACAACTTCTTTAAGTTTATTTCTGCAGAGCTTGTTTCCTTTTGACCTTTAACCTCCTGAACAGGTGGCATTTGACCTCAGCCAGAAACGGGCCATGACCAGCATCTTTATGCTCGCTGTTAAAGGAAAGAGTGGAGAATCTGGCCATTTCATCCCTCCTCTCCTTGTCGTCTTCTATTACTTTCAGTCTTCCTTCATTACCTCAATGTTTGTTGCTTTTAACTGTGTTTCCCAGCTGACATTTAAACCATGCTTGTACAATAAATTTTAGTCTGTTTTCTTTCACTCTCTCATGTCTTTTAGCCCCTTGGCAACTCATAAATTATACCAAAATGTATCGATTAATTAAAATCCTATTACAATATTTTTTTCTCCTTCCACTCAATCCATTCCTTTGAGAAATGTGTGTCAAGCCTTCAGGCCATCCTCCTTCAAATTGATGTTAACTTGACTGGCTTCCAGTTGAAGGGCCTTGTTTTGCTAGTGTGTTTTTCAGGGCAGATTTTTACAGGTTTTAACACGACCCAGGAGGAAGGAAACAAGTGGGAGGGGAAATCTGAGAGGAAAGGAAAAAGAGAAGAGAAGCAAATGGAGGTGAACTTCTTCAATTGCTGTGTTTCCATTACATGTATGCCCAAAACTTTATCCAAATTCTAGAAATGTAAAAAAAAAACTTTTGCATTTACACTGTTTCTATTTAATCATATTCATCCTAAATGAATGCAAGCAGAGAATTTGACGAGGACATACACAAACGTAAGCTGGAGACCGACATAGGTTAGGGAGGGGATAGAAATGTAGAAATGTAAAGTTTCGAAAGATTTCTTGTTTCTGTTGTTATTAATGTTGCCTTTGTGCTAAAGGAAAATATTATATAAGAAATATCTTTATTCTGTTCGAATCGTTTAAGCCCAAAAAATGGATAATTGATGTTTCCTCATTAAAAAAATGGCATAAACAAACTATTCCTTCATATATTTCAAAATATATTGTAATATATGGATGGACATTTTAATTTGTTTAAGAGTTTCTGAATTTTGCTTTTTTAGCTAAACAAATCAATGCAAATATATATTTTTTTAATGAGCAAAATCTCAAACAAATCTGTCACTTTTTCAGGCATGTCTTTATAAAGAGAAATAAAGATCAACAAGAGTCTTTGAATTGTTTTCATTAGTTGAATATTTGAAGTAAAACTGTTGAAGATTTTAACCTCTTCACCAATGTCTGAATTTATTTCCAGCGATGGAGAAACACTGTATGTTTTTGCTTTCAAGTACAAGCTAAGTTAATGTAATATGGGAACAGAAGAGGTTTGATTGTGTTTATGGGTCAATCAAGAGGTCAATCAGCTTGTTTCTCTTTGAAAAAGTGAAGGGATTGGTTGGAATACTTAAAAAAAAATCTAATCTAACAAAGAAAAATGAATTAACTAAAGGGTTGGTTTAAATGAATAATGTAGCCATGAGTGGGTCCAAGCCATGCAGGTTTTCATTGAGCCGGTCCCAACCCCAGATAAATACAGAGGGCTGTATTATGAAGGACTTCCAATGTCAAATCTTTGCCAAACCAAATATGCAAATTAGATCAATGAGAAGAGATTTGCTGTGGCGACCCCTGAAGGGAAAAGACGAAGTTACCCGGTAGTTTTAAATGACTGCAAACTGTTCAACAGACCACCTTAAAGTACACTTCTAGCCCAGGTTCATTGTTTGATGGGTCTATTGTCTCCTTAAAAATATGTTTACCTCCATCCTTCCAGCAGCGTCCAAGTCTCTCTTTTTACATCCAGACTTTATGATTATGTTTGGCTACTTTACGTCTGCTGACTGACAGACAATAATTCATTTCCTTTGACATAAGCGGTCCTCAAGGGCCTCTAAATAAAGGAGTGACCTCCACTCTGAGTTATGAGTTTTTCCTCCTCAAACAAAGGAAATTGTATCCATTTATGCAGAAACAATGTTGTTGAAATGTTTAGCCTCTCTTGCGTTGTGTAGAAGGGACTTGGTTAGAAGGTGGAGTCAGACCAGGGGACATGATTTCACCTGTGAGACTAAGTATCACACAAATTTGATAAATAGCTGAAATAACAGCTTAATCAATTATATGCATTTCTTGAGGGGATACATAAAAAAGCACTTCAACAAACACTTCAATTACTTCAATAAATGAAATAAAATAAAAACAATTTAAAATGTCCATGTCTGCTTTTATTTTGAAAATATTGCTTAAAATATGGCAACCTTTATTGCAACTTTTTTGAAAAACCGTTGCAACTTCTGGGTTTTTGTGCCACAACTTTATGGATGGGTTGATCTATATCACTTACTGTATATGAGAACTGGACTGAGTGAGTGTGACATCACACTGAAAATAATTCCAGCTCAAATGACATGAAACCAATTCAGTTGCCATTTATATATATATATATATATATATTTATATATATATATATATATATATATGTGTGTGTGTTCTGTAGCCAAATTTGGCAAATTGTTCATTCTGAAATTCTTAAGGACTTTTTGTTTTTATCTGTTCTGTTATTGTTAAAATTGAAACTTCCTTAACTTTAATTAAAGCATTGACTCGTCTTCTCTTTCCTGCTGTCAATCGGCAGTCAGAGGTAGCATAACTGATTTTTCCACCTCCGTCTGCCCTCTTTGGACACAGATATTTGTTGACAAAAGGAACTATTGTCCAGAACAATACTTGATGAGAAACTTGTGTTCATACACACATACTGACTGTTATCTGGTTCCATTATATCTTTAAGGTTGGTGTCAATTTAAAATGTAATAGTCTAAATGAATTCTTAGACATTTTTGAGAGGGCAGCAGATTGCATCAAGATAATCTTATTCATTTTCCAAGTTGACAAATGCCCCTAAAATCAAATAAAAAACCACACCTCACTCGTAAGACTCCTCAGGCTGGATAATTCAGTTACAGGGAGTGTGGTCCTTTTCCTCAAACAGACCAGGACATTTTGTGCAAATAAATACCGCTAGTGGAGATCAAAAACCTCCTTTTAACATTAAGATCGACTTACATAGACAAATTTGCTGCCGACAGGAAGAAATATTTGTTGTATTTGGTGGTCTCATGAAAGGAATCTGCTGTCCGTTTTTGCACATAGTTTAAGATCACGACTCCCTTCTCCTTCCTCAGATCCAGGATCATGAGACATCCACATCTGGATCCACTCAAAACTCTGACAAAAGGTAAGCTTTTCATTTTAAAATGTGAAACAGCAACAACTAGAGCTGATTCTCCTTTCCTGTTCTGTCACCATTTGGTGTTTTTTGCAAATAAAAACTTTTTTTTTGCTGAGAATGGACTCAAAAATTCTGTAAAATTATGCTTTGATTCTTTCATTTGTCTCCTTAGAGCAAATCAGGATTAGAGGTCAAATTATCATATTAATTGCAATTAATTAATTGCACAAAATGTGTTCATCTCACATATTGCTTCTGTATGTGAGTTGCTTTACAATATAATACATTTTTAGGTTTGTACTTGCAAAAGGTGTCAATCACACCCTGATGTGAACATCGATTGGCTGCTGACTGACTTCCTGCGAGAGCCAGGTGAAGAGAAACAGTTCATTTCAGAGAGAAGTGAACATATAAACGCAATTTATCATTTCTTGTTAATAGATTAATCTGTTTTTTTTTGTTGTTGTTGTTTAAAAGTTGGGGCAAGTTTACTTTTATGTTATGTACCTCTAGACCCCCCTGACAGAAAACAGGCATAACACTTTTACCTTCTTTTATGTTTTCAAACCACTTCTGCTCCAAAACTGCCTTAATTAAGCATCTACTTAAAGCAAAAACTATTTTTCTTTTTTTTACAGCTGGAAATAAATTCAGGCGTCAAGAAGTTAGTTGTTCAAAATTGAAATAAAAAATACCCCTTAGAGGTGTAAAAGCAAAAGTTGGAAGTTTGTTGCGGCAAAACACTTCATGAAGCTACTTTTATTGTTGTATTTTGAATTTTTTACTATTGCAGTCACAAATTTCAATGAGAATAACTCAAAAAAGAAGCATTTAATGCAAATTATTAATTAGACTGAAAAACTTTAATTAATTATAGGTCATAATTAATTAATCACACAAAAAAGTTAATTGCATGATAGCGCAATGAGTATCATTGCTTGATGACAAAACTCTCTGATTTAAGAAAATCTCATAATGAAAAACTGTGGTGGCAGCATTCCTCTGCACCCTTTCTTTACTCTAGGATCCAAACATTTCATAAAGCAGATTAAGTTTTGATGAAAGGTTCATACTACAGCTCAATGTTTGTCCCTCAGAAGTTCTTCAAACTTTCCCTTTGGCTCAAAGTTTCTAATCAACAAGCAGCTCCACCTATTTAATCTATATATATTCTGTTTAAGGAAATCCATCACACATTATTGCCAAACAAACCTGTTGAGTTTAACATACTCAGTGTTCAGCTTTCTGTCCTGCGAGACTTAACACACTCATCTTGAGAAGGTAATTCTTTCCAAATCTCAGGTCTGCTTTTCCCATTTCGGATCTCTTTGTCTCTCAGAAGTCCAGAGAGACAGAGTGCTGACTGACAGCGCCAAAATTACAAATGTGCTATGAAAAACTCTAGCAGCCCTTCCTGGTGTAACTCATAACTTTAATAAAAACCATGCCCAGCGCTCACACTGAGATTTCCTCTGTTCCTCTTGTACTCAAACAGAAGTTGAAACAGGCCTAGTTTTATACACAGTGGAAAATTATCCCACGTGCATTTTTGTCCCTTTTTTTTCAAAACTCTTACAGGCCAAAATCAAATTTCCTTTAGAAAATTACATTATAGATATAATTGCCTAAATCCTTTTCTCATCTACGTTTTTTAGACCATCACTCTGAAGGCTTTGTTACAGGGCTTCTTGTTGGGAAATACTGAAATAATATTGGGTTCACAACAAGATCTGCTTCAATTTTGCCTCTTTGATTGTCCTAAACATTCATAAAGAAGTATATATATAATTATGTCAGTTCTTCTGTAGTGTTTTATGAAAATGTAATGAAGTTTTATGGAAGACTGTGCTTTTTTGTGTCAGGGATTCCAAATTGTCCACAGTCCCAAAGGAAAAAAATACAATTGTATTGTACTGAAAGAACTGAAAAGGAGAGATGGAATGTTTCTGACTGCCGAATATTAAGTCAAATAATTGTTGCCAGATTTTAAAATCTAAGTATATCAAAAACTACTGGGATTTTCAGGTTTAGGGTGTTTAGGGGAAGAAAAAAAAACACCTTATTTACTCTCTGTCTCTAATTTGATGCACATATTTCTACCGTTGAGTAAATGTATTAAAAATACTTAGCTATCAACAGGTTTTGAATTCATTTAATACAGGAGTAGTCGTTTAAAGAGATGAACAACAATTGCTCTGCCGGAGCCTGAGCAACGCAGCTTGCTAGCTCGCTTAGCTATCCACCAGGTGGCTGGCTAGCATAGTGGTCGATCCAGCTCCATGTGACGGGCTGGTGACATGTAGGGTGTATCCCGCTGTTGCCCAACAATAACTGGAATAGTTTTCGGAAACCCAGAGGCCCCCATGGGTTGAGAAAATGGATGACGTTCAGTACGAAAATCCTTGGATTAGGGCGCCATATTGAATTTACTTTTCTACGCTTTGATCTAGTCATTAAAGTCCGGTCCCTGATTGGTGGATGTGTCACCTCGCCGCGTCAAGTCACGCTGGACACCCCAATCCCACTGCATCAGATTTCATCTTTACATTGACTTAACATTGAAACTTGACACCTTCTTTATATATGTCATCTATCATGAGAGAAATGCCACAAGAACATGTTACAAACACTAAAAACATGATTTTCATCGGAGTGGAAGGACAGAAAAGTTCCATCGTCATTGTAGCTGTCTCCTTTGTGCTGTGCAGATGTAACCCACTTCACACCCCGACAGACGCTGAATGCTGTCTGTCACCATCCACCGACAAGTTATTTTCTTCTTTCTTCTATACACAGATGTGTTAACACAATACAGTCTTGAAGAGGAACTCCAGGTCACCTTTTTTTTTTTATTTTTTATAAATGCATCAGACTGAAACAAAAACGGATTCAATGAAAAGACCACCTATGTTGTTGGTTTCTTTTCAACGTCCCAGGCTCCTTTATTGAACGTGACATTCACAATAACACGTCTACATTTTTATCTTCTCTAATTTTCTCACGTCTATTTTTCTCTACTGACAGGAGGACAATGGGCACTAAAGCCAAAGATTCTCCTCCGTTGAATAGATGTTTTCTTCGGTAAATCTTCTGGTGGGCCTGCTGAGGTGAGGTGAAACTGGATGTTCTTGATTTTTTTTTTTTTTGTATTGAACCAGACTGCACGTGTTTACCTAAACACCAGCATATTTCTGGTTAAGGAACTTTAAAAACTCAAGTCCGTGTTTGCTCTGCAGGTCACTGTATCACATATTTTGACTGGAGTTGTTCAAACTTTGGTCTGCTGAAGCACCAACATGTCTAGATAAAGGCACGATTAGATTTTGTAAGTACCTCTTTGTTCTGCCTTTGCCCCCCTCCTGTGACCCCCACAGCATTGCACCTGCAATGATTCTTTTAGCAGGTTGTGTTATTGTGTTCATTGACAGTTTAAATTCCACATTTGTGTGTGCATTTGTGTAGAACTGTGACAGAAAAATATAGTATTTTCTTCTTAATAGATAGCTTTACAGAATGTGAACGATTGTAGCTTGAAGTGGTGATAAAATCAGATTAGTCAACAGGCTGGGGCTTGTTGTTAAAAAAGAAAGAAACTTGAGCTCCATTGTTAGGAAATCAGAACAATCTAACCTTACAATGTTAATGTGCCTGCAGTCAGCTTGTTTTTCTAACCTCTATGACTGTATGACCTCCTTACAAAAGAGATCACAGAAACTTTTCCTTTTGTTGGTAACACAAAAACACACAAACAGACACACACACACATGACACCACATCGCTTCCAAGCAAAATATGGTTTAATTTCTAATTTCAATCCAGCTTTTGAAGTAATCAGAGTCTCAGGACTTCCAAATAAACAAATCCACTTCAATCCTTTACAAGTCATTTATTGTATACCTGTAAATTCATTGTAATTCCACTCTGCTTTTTTATTAAATGTTCATATGTAACCTTGACTATTTCAAAGGGCTTTATATATATAAAAAAAACTATAAAGAAAGAAAAGTAAACATTTTAAGATTGTCATGATTCAGTTTAGTCTGTTTTATTTTAACAAGGAAAAGTCTTTCTAAAATGTAGTAGGAAAAAGACTAAAAACTACATCAAATAGTTCTAGACACAATCCTCTGTAATAAACATGTATTTGGATACAGAAAAACTTCAGGAAAAAATTAACAGTTAAACTAAACTCTGTTATGTGTCTCAATCAGTTCTAGAACAAGAGTAAAAAAAACAAAAACAAGCAAGAACTCTGAAACTTTTTATATAAAACACATACATACATGATGCATAAAGATGTTAAGGATCTGCAGAGTTAAGAAATTACAAGAATAGACAGAAAAAACTCCTATTGCAGTTGGGACAACCTCAAGAAGTCTAAAGAGACCAAAAATAGATAGTAAACATCATAAGTTGTATTCAAGAAGAAGTAGCATTATTTCATAATGATGAAGTAGGAGAAAAAGATCAAATTAAGGGTTGAATAATATTTTAAAATGATCTGACACATGGTGTATCATTAATTACATTGTTTAATAAATCTTACTTCTTTTTTTTTAAAAATCACTCCAATAAATATATATATATATATATATATATATATATATATATATATATATGGTGTTTTCAACATGTTCTTATAGCATTTCTCTAATGATGGAGGACATTAGTGTATTTTCAGACTGGACACATTTGGGTAACTGGAGTACAAAGTCAAAGTTACAACTGACCAACAATACAGAAATCCAACAAATGTCAGACATACCAGGGAAAATTCAAGAGATAGTGAATGTATTCAAAAGATGGATATAACTAATGGTCAAAACAGAGCATAGACACACTTAATATGAAAACCATCAAGTTTGAATAAAAGAAAAACTAATTCACAAAACCCAAACAAGAATCTAATAACATAAATAAACCTTCAAGGAAAACCCAGTCTGCACAAAAGGAAAAACATGGAAACCTCTTTAAGAGGTCAAGGACTCAGACAGTAGCCTTGTTTCTGAGCCCATGGCAGCCTCTGTTCCATTCTAACACTCTGGAAATAAAGGTGTAATAAAATATTGATTCAGTGACATATCGCGATACTTGATTTGGAAATACTTGTATTGATCTAAAATGCTGTCAAAACAATATTTAATTAATTATTTATAAGTAAACATGTAGTTAAGTCTTCCTTTTTTCTACTTAAACCCCTGACCACTAGTTGGCAGCACACTCTTTTAACACCTGAATCAAAGCAACAAGATTTCTTGAGAAACATCATGATGTGAACCCCATAGCCTTGCAGTTATTGTTACATAGAGAAATGAAACAAGTGCAACTACGTTTTACCCAAGGATGAGTACCAAACCAAAAATTTGTGCCAACTTGGTACTGGTACAGAATAAAAACACAGATTTCGGTGCTTCGTTGCTCATCAGAACCATAATACTTTATTCAACCCAGGGGGAAATTGCAATTACAGCAAAGCTCCAATCACCTAGTTTACAATACAGTTAAGAATAAAGTGAGAAAGCTATTTACAATACAGTCAAGTGCCAGTTTCCCGTGTTCAAATAGTTGGTGTAAAGGGTTAGATGTAAGAACTAGTGAGACCAGACGCACAGCACACAGTATGCACACCATGGAGAGCTTCAGTCACAATAATGATGATGAAGTGGGCCAAAGTTCTGCTGAACTTCACAGAAAAGGCTCTTATTCAAAGACCTGATGGATCAGAGTTACGTGTATAATACTCCGAAAAAAAAACGTCATTGTAGCGATGAGAAGTGAAATCAGTGTTTACTTCCACAAGTAAGAAAACAGAGAATCAGCGGCGCCGTGCAGACTGTCTGGAAGAATAAAATAAAGCATCTTAGTTACATTTAAGCGTTCTCCTTTACCACGTTATGCTGCTTCATCACACAGAAATGATTCTGGAAAGCAGCATCCAGATACCTGAACCATTTGGCTACATAGCAGTGATGGAAATAAACAGTACTTTACTTGCACAACCATACAGAAGATTACCGGCTAAGGCACGGTTAGTATTTGTGGGTTTTTTTTATGCTATTTTTTTTGTACAAATCCGACAATGTTAAGTTTTGGAAAAAAAAATACCAAATAACCATGAATTTGGATGGTTAAAGGCAACTGTTAAATAAGTTAATGTTGCTTAATGTTGCGATCAATAAATACAATTTATTTTCAAATTTATTTATGAAAAAAGTGTATTAATATTCAGATAAAGTTTTTCTAAGTCATAATTTAAAAAAAAGTGAAATACTGTCTCTGGTACTGTCCTGGGATATATCAGGATTGGTATTGTATCATGATGTGTATTGTGATATGTATCGTATTGTCAGACTCCTGCTAATAAACATTCCTAACAGGAACCAGAGGTATTAAAGTGGTCTGCACACAATACTGAAGAAAAACAGCCTCAATCCATTTCAAGCGTTAACATATTAGCATATTTTTTCTCCTCTCCACACACCAGACGGCTGCACGCCTTCAATAAAAAAATATTTAATTACAGAAGATGAAACAAAACTTCAGAACAGTAAAATATACATTTTTTGACAGCCTGCCTCCAAATGCAAAAAACAGCTCCATTCATTTGCAGACATATTTTGTGAATTATTCTGTTGTCTACCTCTGTCTGTGTAGGTTCATAAAAGCAATGCTTTGGGCTGAAGATCGAGTCAATATTGTGGTGCAGGACAGTTTTAAAGTCTACAGAGTTTAAAGAGGGACTAAACAAAGCAAATATACTGTGTCAGCTTTGTTTGCTTTACAGTACATTTGGTGCCACTGGGTGAATGGTCTGGGTTTTGAGTTCCACACTTGATGCGTGTTCTGGGTTCAGTAATGGGTCCAGGCTGAGCTGCATTGGTGGTTCTCAGAGTGAGTGTGGTGGAATCTCTGGGCACTGAGGTTGCCCTCCACTTGTGGTTTCAACTGGTACCCCATTTTAAAGTTTTTTCTTAGAACTTAAACCTGTAACTCTTAAAAAAAAAAAAAAAAAAAATAGGAAAAAGTGTGTTAATTTTTTCCCATGTCCCTACAGTGGTCTGTTGCTATTTTATGGTTGACATTTCACAACATCTTCAACGGAAAAGATTCTTAAAAGCCTTTTGTTGTAAATTCTGCACTGTTTTACTTATTTTTGTTCAGGCCCTTTAGTGGACGGCTAGGGGTCCTACGTGGATGAATGCATTCACAGAGCGCATGTGTAGTGAAAGAGAGAAAAACACTAGCTGTACGTGCACTGTGAGCTCTGTAAAGTGTTGAAAAATAGCAGATAAACTGTAAAAAATGGCTCCTCTTGTCTTGTCCCTCTTTGACTGGCCTAAGCTAACATAGGCGTGGCAAAAAAAAAAAAAAAATTGGTGAGCAATATCAGAGCTATCCAACTGTACAGTTTTGAGCCAGATGCCAGCTCGGACGAAGAAAACGAAGACGTACATGGATCTATGGACGCTTCAGACTTTAAGCAGAGCAGTGAGACTTTGGCCCACCCATGCCAGTAGCTGGATCAAAAACCTTTCCAGATCCAACATGGTTTAAAAACAGAAATAGTCATAAACAAAGCTGTAATCCTAATTCTTATATAGATGTCCTCCATCTCAAGAAAAATGGTACAAGAACATGTTAAATAAAAAACACAATTTTCATTGAAATGGGTCTTTAAACAAGAGAGATAAGTGCGAAAATGCTTGTGTCTGACTGAGAAAAGTGTCTAAAGAGTGTAGAGAGGGTGTTTTACAGCACTAACCCTTGTGCTATCGTATGGGGTCCAGATGACCCTAGCCTGACATTGTAGTGTTATCCCTGCCATGACAATTGTGGATGAAGGTGGACAGTACTTTATGTCTGTCACGGACACCAATGAAAATCAAAAATCATTGAAAAAAAAAAGTTCAGCGTGCTGTTTTGTGGGGTCCAGATGACCCCACTCCCAACGTCAATGTACCCAGGATACAACGAAAACAAGAGAAACCAGATAAACAAGAGAACACTGCACTAATTTCTGTCAGAATTAACCTTTGAAGCCTTTTTCTGGTCAAATACAAGGTATTGTAGTTGTTTTTTTTTAAGTTAAAGTTGCAGTTTTTAGGATTTTTTTTTAACTCCACACACAAAATAAAATTCAAAAGCACTCGTTTGTTCGTCTATCCTCGACAGTTTTCAAAACTTGCCAAACCCACACACTATTACTGTTATTTTTTTCTCAGAAATAAACTCACCAGGATTGGGTTTCCAATCATCATAACTGCTTCTTTTCCTGTTTATTACCCTTAATATATTGAAATCCACCATTTCTGTCATTTTGGATCAACTGTCTGATCAGGCTTTGTCTCAGTTTGATGTCCCGTCATGTTTAAGTTTGTCCACTAAATGATTTGTCTTTCTTTGCATCTTATTCTCCAATATCAAGACATTTAATACACTGATTCAACAGTTTTAAATGTTTGCTTCTGTGTAAAAAAAACATGTTGTAAGAAAAAGCTGGAACTCTTGTGTTATTTAAAAGTCAGCTGGCAAAAAAATGTGAAGTCAAATTAAAATGTTTTTCTATCCTAAAACCTTTTTGTGGAACCGTAAATAGAAAGATTTCATAATGCAAAGTGACAT
>NC_050512.1:10218612-10228650 GCF_002922805.2 Oryzias melastigma | reverse complement strand
TGTATAAAATAAACATGTTGTAAGAAAAAGCTGGAACTCTTGTGTTATTTAAAAGTCAGCTGGCAAAAAATGTGAAGTCAAATTAAAATGTTTTTCTATTCTAAAACCTTTTTGTGAACCGTAAATATAAAGATTTCATAATGCAAAGTGACATTGATGAGATTGTTAATGACAAATCTGTCATCAGTCCAATCAGAAAGTCTTGTATTAAAGGTGGTTAAGATATTTTTAGGTACGTTCCAAAGCCAAACTTTTTACTTTTATGGGAAAGAGTAGATGCACCACTATTAATGCATCATTTTCCAAGGCTCTTTCCATTCTAGGAGACATAATAGAGGCTGAATAATGAGCCCAGGGTGTTTACGTGAAAGAGCTGTGGGAACTCCAGAGTATGAGACAGAAGTAAAGGTTGATGGGGGGAAAAATAAAATACCAATCATGAAAGAAACAATATGCTTAAAAAAAGACAGGGCTTCAATGAAGGGGCCTCTGCTGGAAAGGAAGTTACAATGATTATTTCAGAGGTTTATTCCTGGAAAATGATGCTTACTTGATGTTAATAACCACTTTACCCTTAAACTAAAAAGAAGAGATGAGGGAAACAGAGAAAAACTCTATAACAACACATAAATCTTTTGTAGGTTTGCAGCTTAAGCACAAAAATGTAATTCCTGAAAAATATTGATGATTTCAGCAGATTTTTAGTTTGAAACTAACTTCTAATTTGTCTGAGGATAAAATCTCTTGCTTGCATCTATGTTTTAGGGTAGTTCTATAAAATTAGCACATGTACATAGTGTGATCAGATGTGAATTGCAGACAATGTGAGGCGATTAGGCAACTCAAAGTGGGAGGTGGACATGTAGAGCCAGCGCCGGACATGTGTGAGTACTTAACAGTTTCTGGCAGCTCTGCAAGTGTAGACTTTTGAAACAAAAGCAGAGGAGAGAATGAGAGACTTTATAAAACTGCTGAGTAAATCCAAAAAGCACTAACTTGTGCAAGATGGGATAAAGTACAGGCTGAAATGTGGGAGGTTTTTTTTTCTTTTTTTTAAGAATTTTTATGTGGTTTAAAGAATATTCTCTGAAGTTTACACTCAGCGTTTCAGCTTTTGTCAAGCTGCTCTCAATATATCAGAAAGAAATGTTGAGTCGAATAAACTTTTTCTGTTTCAGTGAAGTCAAGACCCCCTCCTTTTTTTATGTTTACAAAACTATCGCTACTAAATTGCTTACAAAATTATCTCTTTCCTCAAGATGGAAGAAAACAGTTTGAGGACCTAATTGACCTAAACTGCTGACTCAGATCTTCAAACTGTATGGTTGGTGGTTTATGTTGGTGCTGAGCTTTCACTTTCTGCATACTTTTAGTGGGAGGTCAGAGATGAAGAATGGAGTCTAAAGCTGCAGACACACCGGGAATGTGTATATAGCCAATGGTGTTCACACTGGACAAGCAGGGAGGGACTACTTCTTCTTCTTTTTCTACTGTCTACTAGCGCATATCCTCCACCTATAGTGGGAAGAGACTTGGTGCGAAATTTTGAAGTGATGCAACGCTTGTGAATCTTCCTCCAGGCTTTTTCTTTCACAGCTCCTATCTAATACACAGTATTAAAGGGGGATGCAAACCTTAAAAATTAATTTCTCATTCGTGATCAATTTTCCAGCAGCTGGAACCTTCATAAATTCAAATGGACGCCATCCATGGGTCACTATCAAATACAAGTCCCAGATTGGTCAAAGTTCAACCTAGTTTAACTTTCAACCTGCGTTCAGTGGCCATGTGCTTTGTACGTAGGGCCCGAAAATACCAACGTTTTCAACGAGGAAGACAATAATGCACATTTACACACTTTTACACAGACCTTTCCTCAGAAATGGATGCTTGAACACGGGTTATGGATGGCAGTCTGAATATAGCTTGATGGAAAAACTTCTGAAGAGTGTAGCTAAAAGTCTTGTGTCGTAAATATTATGCCAAGTTCTCTTCGTCTCTAGTTGATTTGTTTGAAATGTACTGATTTAATAGAAAATAAGCAAAGAGCTGCCAATTGTGCAGAACATTTAAATTAGGATGCCTTCACAAGTTACAAAAATGATCCTGCTACTTTTTATAACCTGAAGCATCATTTGATATTAACGCACCAATACAGGGATGGTACGGAGAGAAAATGGACTCACTCGTCTGGTTTTCACCAGATATTTTTCACAGTCCACGTTCAAAGCAGGTGATAAGAAAACTCTGATGTCCTAGCATTGTAGCAGCATTTAAACACATCATTTATGTACAAATCTTTTCCTTCTTGGAGACGTGAAAAAAGTCTTGCATCAGTTTTTTGCATAACATAATACACAGTTTGTGTGTGCGTAACAAACGATGCGTGCATATTCTTTAAAGATTTGTGCGTAATTTGGTTTCAAGTTGTTGCAATTTTAATTTGTGCATGAGTAAATTGTATTCTTTTTGTGAATTTCACAAAATATATTGTATGAGTTAAAAATCAAGAATTATATTTGCACAAATCCAAAGTTATGCATAATTTAGGAATTATTCATGCACAAATCGGGGTGAGTCTATTTTCTCTCCATAGTAAGGATTCAAAGCTAAATGTGCTGTAGAGTCCTTGGAAAGAAAAATATATTATGGTAAAGGGGATACTGCTGAGCTTGATATCTGGTGAAAATAAAACTATATAAAAGTACTTTCCAGTTTTTATCATAGACACATCTTTCACAAACATCTGTTAGAATCTTCTTATTTTGGAAATATAATTTTTGTGAGCTTGATTTAAAAAATATTTAGTTTTAGCGTTTGCTATGAGGAGTTTAAATGACCTGAATTTTGATCTTGGTGGCTAATCCCACTGTATGCTTACAGGAAACATGATCTTAAGTCTGAAATTAAAACAAAAACTATGTTATGATAAAAGGAAAGAGTGGGAACAATGTGGCATAAAAACCCAGACATGAATTTCATTTTTATGGGTCATCAAAAATGGAACATAGACACAGAAGGGGCTTCAAAAACTTTATGACAAAAACTCTTTGATGCTTTTTTTCTCTTCAAAGAGAAGCTAAATGCAGAATGTTTTTGCGCCTTTGGTCAAAGTTCAGCTTCTGAAAGTGTGCGGTTTGTTTTGTTAGTCACTCCTTTCTGGTGAGGTCATCACTTTGCGTCAGGTCGTCAGCGTGCTCGGGTGCTGCTCTGCAGCTGGGCAGCATCAGCCTGGAAATCCCCTCTTCCTCCGTCCTGGGCCTCTGAGTACATGCATGTGAAAACGAGTGCATGGGGAGGAGGTGTGTGTGTTTGACACTTGTTGAGATTTTTCACTGATGTGTGGGGACTTACTTTAATGGATGAGGTCTATGCGACTGTTTTACCTCAAGTGTGTTTGTGCGCGCGTGTGTGTTTTGTGGGTGGAGGCCTTGAAGTCTGGAATCTTGGAGTCCATGTGAGCACAGCGTGCTCCACAGAGGAGGAGTGTGGCAAGCGCTCAGTGTGTTAAATAAAAGGGGAGTGTAGGAGTGAAAACATACAAACTTAGTGTGTGATTAGGTCCAGGATTTTGCTGTTTTTCCATCTCCTGGCCTGCGTTAGAGACTGTATTTACTTGGCAAAGTGCGTTCAAGGAACCACTTCCAACTAAAAAAGGCCTCCATTTTCAAAGCTTTGCTTTCACGTGTTGCCACACTAGTTTCTACAGTCGTTTTTGAGCTCTATGCACAGGTATTAAGTGCATGTTAAAAGTTATACCAGGTCAAACTTTGACCAATAAGGGACTCAGATTTAGTAGTGACGTATGGGTGGTAAAGCTTTTAGTCCATGGAAGAAACAAAGATGCCCAGACTTCCCTCTCCCCGGCCACTTCCTCCAGCTCCTCTGAGGGGACCCCGAGGCGTTCCCAGCCAAGCCAAGAGACGTAGTCTCTCCAGCATGTCCTGGGTCTTCTCCGGGGCTTCCGCCTATTGACACAAGCCCGGAACACCTCTCCAGGGAGGGCTTCAAGAGACATCGAGCCCAGATGCCTGAGCCATCTCAACTGGCTCCCCTCCATGTGGAGGAGAAGTGGCTCTACTCTGAGCTCTCTCCGGGTGACCGAGCTTCTCACCCTAAGGGAGCGCCCAGCCACCCGGCAGAGAAATCTAAATGCTATGGAATGATATTTGTGTCACCATATTGCGAGCAAAAGTCACAGTTTTCAGATCAACATTTTCTAAATTGCACACCAAATTGTGAATCCTTAATAATAAAAATTCATAATATGCAATTAAAAATCTAATAATTTTGAAAAATACATTTCAAAAAATGTTTGCGCTGTAATTGCAAAAATATTTTTTGAAAGCAAAGTAAAAGCTTGCAAGCGCAAGTATATTTTTGAAAGCTAAAAATTAGTCTTTGAAAGCAAATATTAAATATTTTTAATTTTCAAACTTGAATTTCAGATTTTATCTCAAAACTGTGACTTTTTCTTGCAATATGGCGTCACAAAAATCACTCCATATGTTTCAGCCGCTTGTAGTCAGGATCTTGTTCTTTCAGTCACAGTTGAAACAGAAATGTGGAAGAAAGAACATAAAGCTTTACATTTTAATCCACTAATTTTTAATCTATTTAATCTGTTGATATTTAACTATTTATTCCTGTAATTTTAATTTAGTTTTTAATCTTTTAATTTTGTTTTTAAATCTACGACTATTGTTGTTTTTACTGTGTTTTATGTGTGTATGTTTTTATGATTGTCAGCAGATGACCACATTTAAATTTCCTAAGGGATTATTAAAGACCCTATCTATCTATCTATCTATCTATCTATCTATCTATCTATCTATCTATCTATCTATCTATCTATCTATCTATCTATCTATCTATCTATCTATCTAAGCTAGTTTTGCAAGATTTACATCCATGACTGTATATTCACTGGACATCTCAACCCCTGGGCTGCACGGTGGC
Organism: Oryzias melastigma; assembly: GCF_002922805.2. Taxonomy (NCBI): domain Eukaryota; kingdom Metazoa; phylum Chordata; class Actinopteri; order Beloniformes; family Adrianichthyidae; genus Oryzias; species Oryzias melastigma. The sequence goes on along the minus strand of NC_050512.1, from coordinate 10,223,691 downwards.
GCAGTGGTTAGCGCTCTCGCCTCACAGCGAGAAGGCCCCGGTTCGAATCCCGGCTGGGACCTTTCTGTGTGGAGTTTGCATGTTCTCCCCGTGCATGCGTGGGTTTTCACCGGGGACTCCGGCTTCCTCCCACCGTCCAAAAACATGCTTCATAGGTTAATTGGTGACTCTAAATTGCCCCTAGGTGTGAATGTGAGAGTGAATGGGTGTGTGATTGAGGCCCTGAGACAGACTGGCGACCTGTCCAGGGTGTACCCCGCCTTCGCCCTTCAGTAGCCGGGTTAGGCTCCGGCACCCCCGCGACCCCGAAAGGGACAAAGCGGTCAGGAAAATGGATGGATGGATGGATCTCAACCCCTCCCCTCTTGTGTCCCCAATAGGAAGTACCTGCTGATTCCAAAAAAGGCTAAAATCCCGTCGTATCCCTTTGAAATAGACAGTTATTTCTCAGTCATTGTATTCTGACAAATACAATGACTGTCATTCAGACCCCCCTCAAATATTTGATTGACAGATTCTCACGAGCCGCTTTTAGTGGAAGGGGTGTGGACTTCTAACAAGCTCACTCATGATTGGTGACTGCAGTTCCTCTAAAAACGTGACTCAACCAATCATAGTCCACAGGTTTCAAAATGGCGGCAGACGTTTCAGGAAGCAAGGGTGACGACTTTGGCCTAACTTTGCGAGGGCTGGAGGTAAGACAGTTTCTATGTGTGACATTAACACCTCACTTTGTGATTGAATATATGTCTGTTTTTACACCGCTTCGACCTTACGCACCAAGCCTCTTCCAACTGTGAGTCAATGCACTAGTAAACAGTAGAAATAGAAGTCCTCCCTTGCTAGTCCAGCGTGAAAATCATGGGCTAAATGCGCGTTCAAGAATCTACAATGGACGCGTTCTTGAACGCACATCAAATACCCGGTGTCTCCATAGCTGGAATCATAACAGAGCAGGGAGTGACCCGTTTTAGACAAGCTAATGTTTGCTCCCTCAATTTTTTAATCATTCACATCCTTCTTAACTTTAGGTCATGTTTCTCCACCCTCTCACTATTTACATTATGATCTAAACTCCGTTTTTCCCCCTATCATTTTCTAATCCATATCCCTCATCCGTCTTCAAAACTCCCTTCCTTTCTGGATCTCCGCTCCATCACTTTTGCCCTTGTTCTCTGTTCTCCCTATGAACCTCAGTGTCAGGAAAGTTTCTCCCACTCCCCCCTGCTTTTTGCTCCGACGCCTACACTTTTCCCCACCACTTACTCACACATACACTCATCACACTCGCTCTCGCATGCACATGGCAGGCACCGTTTTCCTCCAGTAAGTGTTTTGTTTTTTTGAATTCTTCACAGAAACATGTGTCTGTGATTTTGTACGAATGGCTGAAAACCCAGTGAGACAAAATAACAAGCTCTACAAGTTGTTTTCTTTTCAAATTCAAATTTGCTTTTTGGAAATTGAAATCCACAGTTGACTTTTTCTTCTGCCAAAATGTCTTTGTGACCTTTTCTAAACAGTCGCTTGCTAATTGAGCTCTGTGGGTGGCACCGGCACATCGTTTTCTTTCTCTGTGAGTCCATAAGAAGACACATTCATACAGGCAGTGGTGTGATTATCATTGACGCTGCTGTTGCCACAACTGCTCCTTCCGATTTCGAGTTTTGTGGAGTCCCTCAAAGCTCCAGGGAACTCTAAAAACTATGCAACTCAGAGGTTCAATTCTAAAGTGCTCCGTTACTTCAGTTTTGGCCAATTAGTTTTAATTTATGGAGCACAAAATCATAGCATTTGAGGCTCTGAATGGCAAAGTCAGGAGTCCTCTATTGCTGGAGTGAATCCCAACTATTCCCTATGGAGAAGCAATTGGCAACAGTAAGGAGGAAAATTTAATTTCCTTTTAATGAGAAGAAACCTCAGAGGAAAGCCAACATTTTTTTTTTTTGGCTTCGCTTTACAAAGCAGGCCAAATTAACTTAAGCAAAGTTTAGTTACAATTTACAAAAAAAGAAAAAAGTAGAATAAAACAGTGCAATCAATTAAAATCAGCATTGAGACGGATTGATGATGTAATTAAAACAAATATAAGTGTGATTGGTAATGAATACAATGAGTCCATGAAGGTACGACTATGTAAATACATTTAAGCAGATGGGGAAAGTTAATGTTAGTGTGGTGAAACATACATGATTTAAAGATTACATGCACATTGAAAGAAAAATATGCAAAAAAGTACTTTCAAAAAAAGTATGACTGCTAAACGAATACCTTGGTCTTCTTAAAGTACCTTTTTAAAGTTCTTTTAATTTTTTTTTTAATAGTTAAAATTGTCATTAACTTTTGCAATAGTTAAAAAAAATCCAGGTTTTGTGGCATTTAACCATAGTTGCTCTTCTATTTCAGCCACAAGTTTTAAACACAGGGTTATTTTCATTGGTTAATATGGCCTTTGCAAAAATGACGGTGGGGTTCATTATATATTGCTTTCTTTTTTTTTAATACTGGCACTTAATTATATAAATGTAAAAGATGTCAATCAAATTGTAGAAATAAAAATAATTTGAACATTTTTAATAGATGTTGTTGGGGTTTTTATGGAGTTGCTTCAACTGTGAGAGATCATTTAGAGGCTGTTGTTTGAGAAGACAGGCTTTCACTCCCAATTCTCTACTAGATTGAGGTATTGAGACTGGCTAGGTTCACTCTGGAACCTTAAACTGCTTTTTACATAGCCCCTCCTTGGTTGCCTGGGCGATGTGTTTGGGATCATCGTTATGCTAGAAGATTCAGCCTTTATTATTACTCTATGTTCCCATTGATGGAAGGAGGTTTTGTCTAAAATCTCTCTATACATGACCCCATTCATCCTTTCACTAATACGGATCCTGTTTCCTTTGCAGAATAGTAGCCCCAAACCATGATGTTTCCACCCCCATGCTTCATAGTGGGTATTGTGTTGTTTAAATTAAGCATTATTCTCCCTTCAAATATTTGGCGAGCGCCATTTAAACCAAAGACTTACATTTTGGTCTCATCTCACTGCATGACAGTCTCCCAATCCTCTTGATCATCCAGATGCTTTCTGGCTAACTTTAGATGGGCTTGGTCCAGCACTGCTGGATTTGAGTTTATGACAGGATAGTGTTGTACGAACAGTAATCTCTGTCACTGTGGTCCCAGCTCTCTGCAGGTCATTGACCAGTTCCCCCATGTAGTTCTAGGCTGTTTCCTCCTCATTCTCTTAATAATTTTTACTCCATCAGGTGAGATCTTGCATGGAACCCTAGGTGGAGGGATAGTCAGTAATATATATATTATCTTTTCTTTTCAAGCCACTTGTTCATTCCCATCTTGTTAGAGTCTACAACCAAATCCCTGGTGTCCTCAGACAGCTCTTTGGTCTTGGTGGTGAGATTTCAGTCAGACTGTTTCAGTGTGTGGTCCTGATGTTTTCTTTAAGCTATCGTGTTGATCAGCATGTCAGTCGATTTCCTTTGCCACTGCAGTCGATGTCGGTGCTGGCTCAGTTGCGCCTTGTCGTGTTACAGTGACAATGTGCTGCACTACAAATCAAATGGTCCACTTTTTGTGAAAAAGCTATCTAGCTAAACTAAAAAAAAGAAGAAGAAAGTACTAAAGTAATACATTTTTTTTTTTTTTGTGTCAGGAATCAGTCCTCTGTCTGCCCTTCTGGTCACTAGCGACAACCGTCACCTGAGTTCTGAGCACTCCTACTACATTTCCCATCAGCCTGCCTTCTTACCCGGAAGACGCTCAGATGTTTTCATTCAGCCTTTTCACACTTGTTCCTCCTTTACAATCAACCCACCACTATTTAGGTTTTACTCTCAGGCAGCTTCATTGCGAAGTCTTGCTAATTCTATACCTATCTGCTCTTCTCCTTCGCTAGCCAAGCTTCTGAATCGCTCTGGAGGCTCGTCTCCCTCTCCGCCTCAGCCTGATCCTGCCTGGCTCCATGTTCAGTCCTCATTCTCTCCGTTTATTAATAAATAGTTCTGCCTCAGCCTTTAGTGTGGAATAATGCCCAACATAGTGTACATTATCAGAAATTGACTCATGCCTGGGAAGCCTGAACCGTCCGACACAGAGCGAAAGACGGTTGGCTCATAAAGTTTAATTAATTTATAGTAATAAATATTAAACTTGTTCATTTTTTTTTTATTATTCACATGCGTTAACATGTTAATATTGACAACCCAAGTTTTTACAGATAACCAATTCAAACTATTGGCATTATTACAGGTAACAAGTGAATGAATTCTTGATTGCTTTTCAGGGTCAAATATTTATGTCTGCATCATCATATAAATAGATTCTATACAAGTAACTGCAATGTGATTCCTTGATTCTTACATTGAATTGTGTGTCTCACAGTTCAAGTGGAATAAATCAAACAAACCTCACTCATCACAGGCGAAACAACTTGCAGAATCTGGAACTTCTGGAAATATTGTCATTCATCACTGTAACAATATAACAATGTGTCTGACATAAAAAAAAACATAAAAATTAAAGTGATTTCTCTGGTATCTTTTAAATGAAAACACAAAACAATATGATGTAAAATGTTGGTTACATATTGTAAACTTTCAGTACAGAAAGCTTTTAGGAGTTATTTACGTTCACAGAGACGGCAGAAACATTAAATGTTGTGAATCAGAACATTAAGTTAATTTATTTAAAGAGGAGACCAGTTTTTATTTATTTATTTATTTATTTTGCACAGTGGAGCAGTTCATACTGCAAGAATTTGATGTTTTTATGGGATTGAATTGTGGGGAACATTTGGTTGGATTTCTTTTAGAAAAAGGAGGCCAGTACAAATCTATAAATTCTTTTGCAGATCAAACTTTCTCCTTGAGGAAGAAAACTGACCCTAACAATCCCCTAAAAACAACTGAAGTAAAAAACTTTTGAAAAGTTTTGGCTATATTTGCAGACATTTACTATTTTAAAAGCATCAAGAGATCAATTTAAAATTGGCATCATTGCATCTCACGTTTTGCAAGATCGTTGCAAACGGCTTCAAGATGCGTTTTTTTTTTTTTTTTTTTT
>NC_050512.1:10213086-10218554 GCF_002922805.2 Oryzias melastigma | reverse complement strand
TACCCTGGATTTATATTACAATGAAGGGTCACAGAGAAGAGCAGCCTCATCGTAAGGGGACCACAGGTTTGTCTTCCAGTTTCCTAGTTTGTCCACACAAACTATACTCTATCTAATTTCTTTATTTCTAGCAATGGGAGCACAATGTGAACACACTTATCACATGAACAGCACTAATGGGTTTCCTATGCAGAGTTGGAGGGGTTAAACATACATAGAAATATCAGGAATAGGTGGTGTAGAACCAAAAATGCAGGCAAGAATTGTAAATAATTTAATAAATAAACTGAAATATAAAAAAAACCATGGGAGCAACAAAAAGATGATAGAGCAGATGACCTTAGAAGGATGAACTAAAAAACCAGACACTTCAAAAGGCTGGAGGCAATCAACTGAACTGAAGACAGCTGTGGATCATGAACCTGAAACTGTTGTGACTGACAAAGGGAAACCAAAAACATACAACAGCAACATAAACTGAAACTAAACCACAGAATCAAAGCATCCTTATGACATGCCTGTATCTTACCCACCCTTGCTTACCCTAACGTGTTAAATAAGGCTATGCCTGAATTCCCACCCTAATCTTTAGCTACTAAGAACTATAAAGTGCAGGACTATCTAGTGCCTTGGTATTAAAGACCAATTTGAACACCATGCTCACTGCCTTTTTTTTATTTTTTTTTTAAACAGCAAGTATGACTTCACCAATTTCACAAAGGGAAAATCTAATCAATACGAGCATTTTACAACGTCTAGTTAAGGCTCCATTGTGTTCAAATGATGACAATGTAGGTTTATTAAAAAAAAAAAATACTTTCAAACATTTATTTCTTCCACAAAATTTGTTCAAACAATGCATTGTGGTCTATATTCACCAATGTGATGAGCATTGATGCAAACTGTTTTTTCCGTTACGTCCCCAATGGGTAAACTGGCCCAGAGTCTAGGGGATGGCTATCAATGGGGACAATAACATTAAACTGAACACAAATGTATAAATAGAACACAGTTTATTAAAATAAATTAAAAAAAACTGTGCCCTGAAATGAAACAAAGAAATAATTAGTGGGTTTGGTTAAAAAGAATGCACACCAAAACAGAGTTGGAACCTTGGCCAAAAGAAAAATAAGTCAGGGAGACTGCTGACCCAGCCATGGCGACCATTGGAGTCAGCAGCTCCCTGCTAATGGCTGCCTAACAAAACTACCTGAAGAACAGAAATGAAACAAAGCTCGTAAATCAGAACTACCAAGGTCCAACCCCAAACTAACACAACAAAACCCAGCAATCTAATATTGCTGAGGACAAAAAGATGTAAAGGACAAAAACCAACCCAAACCAACACCACACAAGCTAACACCCAGCCTGCTGCTGTGCTCCCTGCCTGGCTTGGTGTGGCCTCCTCAGTCTTAAATAGACAGCAGCTGCCAATCAAGGCACATTGGCCACACCTGCCAGGTGAGCCAAAGGGAACTGGATCGGAAAGAAGGACGTAACATTCACAAAGACTTCTGGGAAATTTCTAGGGCACTCAATTTTGGAATCATAGAAGCGGACAGCACTAGAAAATGGCAAACACACTGCATAGTGCACCATATACTGAGTAGGGAAGGAATTTGGACATCGTCATAGTGTTTGTTTGGCTCGTAGAAAAAAAAAATGTGCATTAAAATTTCTCTCTTGATCTTGAAATTTCATGCAGACCATCTATGTGCTCTGTACAGATTTTCCCTTTTTTCACCTGCAGATATCCCATATCTACCCATAAGGGCAGTTGTGTCAAAGTCATAAATTAGCATACAGTGTTAGCAAAACATTGCATCAACAACCTGAGTCAATTTTGGATGATATCAAAATTCGAAAGAAAAAATAGATTCTACTTAACTAATTTGCTTCTCGCCCACTTTTTAAGAACTGAAACAATTATTATTCACACTGGAGATGTAATGGTGACAAATGTCTTTCTTCTTTTTTGGAATTGCACTGACTTCCGTCTTTGTAAACTTTAATCCTCTTGATAGGTCTTCACCCTCTGCTGAAGGTCTCTCTACAATTCCAATAGTAAACACAAACACCAAACTTTTTCATCATTTTGGTCTAAAAAAGGACTCAGTGCTGACTGGATGAATTGCTCCAGCTTCCTTTAAATTAGTTTACTGACTGTCTCCTATTTATTTATTTATTTTCATTTTCAGGCGGGGGTATCTTCCCACGATCCGGCTGGGACAAAGCCAGGAAGACAAAGACCCAAAGCAGTCAGAGAGGAGGAGAGCTTAGGACAGGATTTTCTGATATCTATCTCTTAACCTTGCTTTACTCTAATCTCACACTAAACTGTTAAACCCTCAAACATAATGATTTAGATTATAAAGCCTTTTTTCTCCATTCTCAAATATGGTGAGTCCTTGAGATGAGAATTTCTGAACAGATTTATGTTCTCATAACATGAGAAACACACATCCAGTGTCATATAAACATTGCAAAAATCCCATGACTTTCACTACAGGCCTGTGGTTTTATACATTAGCCTCTCTGCCAATTCTAACTCTCTCCAAATCCTTGCTGTACTCACTTAATAACATAATTACACATTTTAAAATTTAACGATGTAACAAATTGAGATAAGAATCTTAATAAAGTAACAGGGCCTCTAATGAAACAACTGAATAAACATCACAGAAGTAAATAAACGTCATCTCAGCTCTCCAAACAAACTTCTAGAAACATAAAAAGGGTGCATGCGAATCGCATTCTGTGTAAATGCACCTTTACGGTTGGATACGGGCCATCTGCAGGTGACAAATGGTCAAACCTGTACAAGCAACACAGGGGGTCTGCATGAAATATCTAAGTCATAGACCACTTTGTGAGCCCATAGAGCAAAAATGTTCATGCACCTTTTTTCCCTACAGGCGAGGTGTGGGCAACAGATTGTAGCAAACAGCTAAAAAACACGTGAGGCTAAGGGTGAAGTAGTAGGAGAGAGAGGCCGCCTTGTCGCACATTTTCATGTTTCGTAAGAGCCAGTGCATGCACCCTACTTACTTTTGGAGTGCTGAGTGAAGAGTACTGTATGACACCATTACCTGTACATCACAATTGCATGCAGCTTACATTATTTTTACAAATGCTTCTCAAAACATTTACCACTTCCATGATAATGATATGCTCCATTTTAATAATGTGCTCTGACATGGCCACATGAGCTTCAAGGGAACTGCAAGACACACCTGTTCTACTCTTCAGATGCTGCCTCTCCTGTCGATGACCCTACGACATTTTATGGGTCAACTACCTTTTCATGTGACTAACCCAAGGCTCACACTAAGCGTTACAGTTCAGGGGCGATGCGGGAGCGGTCTAGCTACAGCAGATGGCTCACATTGGCTACTGCCTGGCTGCAGCCACAGGTTTTGGTACCGACCTCATGAAACTCCGAACTCATGTAGGTTCACGCGATAACCCGCCATTTATGTAGGAGGTACAGTAAACTCCCCCTTATTGGTTCATCCTGAAAAAATTTGAACCCAACAAAATAGATTGGCAGCGCCGCAGAGGCCAGACCACAGAGGTCGAACGTGATCCTCTCACACTTTTAAAGTTATGTAAAGACTCCAGCGCTCGCATTGGAGCCGTAATGGTAGCTGTGTGAGCCCGGGGTAAGTCATTGTCCCCAGTGGATGTGCGAGTGTGTGGCCTTGCAACAGACCTGTGGCCTTTTTAGGGTTTACCCTCTTTTTGCCCGACAGTAGTCGGGTTGGCTCCAGCAGCCCCAAGAATATGAAATTCAACAGGTTCTGGAGATGGATGGATGGATGGAAGTCTATAGCTTACATAACTTTATTGGTTGGTTTTCAGACAAAATGCTCTCAGAAGTAAACTAAAGGCTGAAATAGAACAAAAATCTTGGTGAAACTATAGTCATTCTGTGGTTATTTTGTCAAAGCACAGTTACAAAGATAAAAATAGGCGAGTTCTTCCAATTCTCAAATTATCAACCAGCAAAATGGCTGAACCTTTTCATAACATCATGTTTATATCATGTTTTAGTGAGTTTTATGCTTTCATTTACTGCTTTTAATATACCCATTTGCTCTCTTTAGTTCACTTGTGTACTCTGGTTAACCTTTCGGAGAACTGAGATCCTCACTATCAAATGGGCCAAGGTTTGGAAACCAGAGTTCAGGTGAGCTTTTGTACTGGCCAAAAAAGTGGATGAATAGAAAGATCAAAACCTGTCACAGATCAAACAAGGCAGTGTAAATGTAGCTTTAATATCTGTAAATAAACAGTATTTCCTATATACCTCATGACTTTCTGGAATGTTGTTCATGTTTTAAGCTTTAGCATTTCTGGCCATCAGCATAATAATTTTCATTGTTTTATTTTGGTTTAAATACATCTCTGGGATCCAATGACATTTCAACACACTAAGTGTAAAAGAGCTGATTACCTTTTACTTTACAAAATAAAGGCTCAATTTGCTTTAATATTGCTGATAAAAAGATAAAATGTCGTTTTTTCTAGTTGTGTCTTTTGTGTGGTTGTGTACAAAGGAGTAGGGTCTTGATGTACTGAGCCAGAGAACGGCGTTGGGCAATCAAGTAAGTTGAATTAAGGTTCAGCTGGTATTTCTTCATAAGCTGCTAAAAATACCTGTTCTTATGAGAGTGGGGTGTCTGGCAGAGGCGGGTGGTCTGTGCTGCCAAAAAAGTGTCTGTGCCAAAGTAGCTTTCTCACCGGTGTTGTCTTTCACAGGTTGGCCCAGATCCTTAAGCTAAGCACTGGCCTCACAAAGCTGAGTCACAGTAGAGCTGTTGGAAGCATTAAATCAACCATTGTTTGTGGACAGCACCTCCACCAAGATTCAATAAAAAGAGAGCTCTGACTATTTGTCTGTGTGTGTGCACTTCCACTTGTATTTGTAACCTTGTTAAGACCATCTATGGGAAATTCAACTCAAGGCAACCTTTTGGTTTCCTAATTGAAGGTCTTTTCAGGTTCAGTTTTTATCTTTTACTAAGTAATCACAAGAAGACTTGCTCTTAAGCACAGAAGCTCCCCTCAACTCTCAAAAGTGTACTGTTTAAAAAAAAAGGACTGAGAACATTTATAAAATGATTTCTCATCTGTAGCTAATTCTCAGTTTTTGATCAGCCTTCTTCAGGATGTTATTGACTATGAAGCTAGTTTTCTCGTCAGTTTCTTCCATAGTTGTTGTGATTTTGGACATGGACAGGAACCCAACAATCAAAAAAGCAGAAAAAACTGGCCTCAATATTGATTATTTTTTACTGTATTTGTTGTATATACATATTTTAGAAAACAATTTGACTTTATTTTTTTTCTAATATTAAAAATTGCCCTCTTTTTGTTCCTGGTTAATTTAAGGCAAATATACTGATAGTGTCATGTATTATATATTTTTTGTGACTATGGTCTAGTTTTACTCTGAGCCGTGCAAA
>NC_050512.1:10203548-10212866 GCF_002922805.2 Oryzias melastigma | reverse complement strand
TTTTTTTTTTTGGATGGTGGGAGTCAATAGTTTTTGTCAAGTTTTTTTGTGTGTTTTGGTATGTTGTCCAGAAACCTATGGAAATCAAATAAATGTTCTTAGAAGAGCTGTAAAAAGACAAATAGCCATATTTTTAACCCACTGTAATCCTTTAGAGGTCACTGGCCTGTCCCGTCAACTGTTGGGCAAAGACGTGAACACCCTGGACAGGTCACCAGTGTGTTGCAGTTAATCACTCCCACACACACCTAGGGTCAATGTAGAACCACCAAATAACCTATGAAGTATTTTTTTTTTGGACTGTGGGAGGAAGCCCCTGGAGCAAACCCACATGCACAGGAAGAACATGAAAAAACCACACAGAAAGGTCCCAGCTGAGCTTCGAAACAGGACCTTCTCACTGTGAGGCAAGAGCGCTAACCACTGCGCCACAGTGGAGCACAAAGCCAAATATAGTAGACAATATTACAACATGCAGAATCTATTACATTGATTGTTTTCCTACCAACAACCAGAATTAAACACCTTAGATTTGCTTGTTTGTCTGTTTATGAAAACTATGCATCATTTCTACTCATGAAGCCAATTGTTTTATGAGCTATATTTATAAACATGTTGTATTTCTATGACCTGTTTTATAATGGCTAAATTTCTTCCACTCTCTCAGCAACATATCAGTAAGTATTGAAAGATAAGTGAAGTCTAAAAATTGGCGTAATTTTTTTTTGTTTGTTTGTTTTATCTCAAAATGTGGTTGATTTTTTTTAACTTGACTTTAAGACAGCTTGCCAAACAATTTATTAAAAAAAGTATGATTGCTTAAGCAAACTCAGGCAGTGGAGTTGTGGGGAATATAGTTATAATTTAACACGATTCTGTAACATTTAACCATAAACACATCGGTAAGTCAGAATGCCCTAATGAACAAACGAAAAACCAAAGCACTAAAAACATTTGATTGACAAAACTTTAAAACAAGGACAGACGTGAAAAGTTCAATTATAAGCTGACTTAAAAAAGTTTTAGTTGAAATTTGAAACCACAAAACATCACTTTAACAGTGTCTTCATAGATATTGAATGCACCATTACTGTCATTGTTATGGGTTGTTATGCTGATCCGTCTTGCCATCACAGGAATCCATTTCAAAAAGAAGAGATCTTAGTAATGCAATTGAAAGCTTTATTAGTGAAGCAGAAAATGTGCACAAGTCCATTGTCTGTTCTGGGGTCCGGGGTTGTGACAGCTTTCATGCATAGAATGACCTCCAACCAGGAGCCTAAGATGCTGTTGGTGGTTCAGAACCAGATAGTGCCAAAGCAGAGAGCCAGGAGTAGAGCGGGGTGGAGGGCCAGCGAAAAGGTCAGGAATGTGGATAAACAAACGTCTATGAATTAAAGGCAGGAATTTGATTGTGATTGGCTGTGAAGAAAAGTGGGCAATTAGTCTGATGACTCAAAGTGAAGACTTAGTTGATGAGTGACATGTAGAGGGAAGTAATCAGCAACTCAACCCCCAGGAAATTAGGCTGATTTTATTTATTGAAATTGTGCCAAAGTTTCAATGAGATAAATCATATATTACAACTTGATTTTCTGCAATAGTATGGATGCCGCGAACTGCCTACCTTGTTTATTTTTTTCCTTTTTCACCTGTTTTTTCAAGATTTCATCTGCTGTCACGAGAAAACAATTGTTTTCTTGTGATGGTAGAGGTTATCACATACTAAAAACACTGTTATGGCATGATAACAAGACAAAGAAAAACATACTTTTTTCTGCAATTGCAGTAAAATAAGGCAGTTTGTTAGAGAAAATATTGAACACCAGAAGAACTGATTAATTTATACTTGACATATTTAATAATGGTCTAACTCATCAACCCTAACTCATTATGTCGGTCATAAGTAACGTCTAAATCAGTCGTCATCATTTTAAGAAGGAGGTTGACCCGGCTACAGATACGCAGGCAGCTGCAATTTAGTGATCCTGCAGTTGATGTCAATTTCAGGAGTGACTAGATGAGAAAACCAAGGTGGAAGGACTGTGTATCACTCAGAACTTGGTCTACAATAAGCTATAACAAGATGGTAGGTTTCTTAATCAAGAGTACACAAAAAAAAGAAAGTAGATGTTGTTATCACTAGAAAACAAAGTAGATAAGTTAAGTTGGCTGTTTAGTTCGTATATGTCAGGAGTGAGAGCGCTGACTGCCCATCTGGTCACCAACGGGATCAGTCACCAGCGTACTGACTGAACTTCATCTCCCAGCAGCCCCAGCTCACAGTTCCTGGATGCTGCTCAGCTGTCTCCAATCAGACAATCACCCACCTGTTTCTTAAGCAGCACACAGAGCCACACTCTGTGCGAAATATTGTTTGTGCACCTTTTGCTGCATTACCGAGTGTTTCTATATGGACCTGATCCTCTGTGTACCTGACCCTGCTTTGTCTCTGATTGCATGCCCTGACTCTTGCCTGGACCCTGACTACTCTACTCTCCTCTTGGATGATCCCAAGCTCGTGATTGACCTCTGCCTGTCTGACCCTGATCTAGTTTTCTGCACTTTTATCTGTACTTAATTTCTGTCTGAACTAATAAACCTGCTACTCGTGGAGCCATGCAGCTGTCTGCCCGGTTGTGATAGAATAACTTGGTGGAATCTTTTTTTTGTTTAGTCCAGTTTTATCTTACACTGTCTATGTTCGAAATCCCACCCTAATCCCCAAGAGCTAAAAGAAAAACCTATAAAGTGGAGGACTATAGTGCCCTGGATTTTAAAAGTAATTCAGACATCATGCTCATTACTTTTTTTTTTAAAGGAGAATATGATGTCACCAGTTTCATGAAGTGAAAATCCAATCAATACAAACATTTCATGACATCTATTTATGAATCCACTGTGTTATGATGATGAAAATGTAGATTATTAAAAAATTACATTTAAACAAAACCAAATTAATTTAAGTGCAAAGCATTGTGGTCTATTTGCTAATGTAGTGAGCACTGATGCACACTGTTTTTTGCAAAGACTTCTGGGAAATTTCTAGGGCATTTTATTTTGGAATTGTAGATTCAGACAGCACTACAAAATGGTAAACTCACTTTATAGTGAGCTATATAGTGAGTAGTGAAGGAATTCGGACATAGCCTCCGTTTGGTCAAAAAATATGGAAAAGTGGAAAACTTCGAGAGAGGAACAGTTTGCTCCAGATCCTCCAAATAACATCTTCCTAGAAAACAGTTACCATGGCAACTAACTTCCATCGGTCCTGTACAAACACAAATTAGATCAAGGGGAACATCCCCAAAAACTGAAAACGTACCTGCAGTTTTTGCCTTTCCAGGACTTATTTTGACCTTTTTTTGATCAAGTGAAAAATCCAGTGATACAAAAACAAGGTTGAACGAATAATTGAAATAAATTTAAATAAAATATATTTCTTCAAAATACTGAGGATTTGGGACTATGGCTACAAGACTATGGCTTCACTTATGGTTTGTTTAGCAAGGAGCGTGAGAAAAAAATGTATTCATGTACAAAGCTCCACACACTAGCACCCTGAGAAGAAGCACAGCCAAACTTACCAGAAGTTTAGAGGTGGCCCTGTTTAATTTAACAAAGTGTCTTGCACATCTGGCATTAATAACCAGTCAAGCCACTTGACAACCAGTGAGAAATTCTGTGAGTCACGGGGACAATCGACTAAACCCTTTCGGGTCCCATGGCGTACATTTCATATGATGTACGGTTGGTTCGTATCAAGTGCGATGAAGAAAAACAAAATATCTTCTGGTGAAAATTATAAACATGTTGCATTCCATTCAGTGTCAAACAAAAGGAAAAATGCCATTGTTTAAAGTCAGGCTTTGATTTACTTGGTGAATCTCAAGCATCTTAAGAGCCCATTGGTGAAACTAAAAGCTGTATGGGTGGTCAGAAATCTTCAGCAATATACGATACATTAGAAGGAGATTTTATGTTTTTCTTTTTAATTAGTAGATGCACTGAAAATGCAAATTATTTTATGCAAAAGTAATTATGGTGACACTAATATTGATGGATGAATCTGTTTTCCACTCAAGAATCTTCCCTCACTTCTTCATAACTACAGTATGATCATGAGATGCTTCTCTATTTTTTTTTTTTTTTTTTTTTTTTACACTTAGGCTTATTTACTATACTGATCTGCCAAAATATAAACATAAAAATACTTTTTATGACGATAATCCCCACAGCTCCATTTAGAAGTAGTTGGAGGAGTGACAGACGGAGGCATTTTTGTTTCTGACCAGTGTTTGTTTGTCCCATTTAGTTAATTTGACCTTTTTGGACAGTCCAACAACAAATCTTACTGAATCCACTAACAGGTCCCTGAACTTTTTCTGAAAGCCACAACTCTCACACAAAACTGTTCACTGGAACATATCTGAAACAAGTAACATTTATTTATGTTTAACCAAGCAAATAAGCAAACAAATGATAAATCTAATTTTTGTTATTGACACTATTAATCAGTTCTCGTGGTTCTCTGGCTTCCTCTCACAGTCCAAAAACATGAAACTATGAATGGAAGAAGCCATACAGACCTCCCAAACACCAGATAATGCAGAATGTACTGAGGTAGATAAAGCAGAGTAAGTCACAGTGACTGAACAAGAAACCAGCTCTGATGTACTGATGTTCCCCAAATTCAGGAGCAAGAGTGGAGTTTCCTGTCCTTGTCATGGAACAGTGGACCAGCTCTACACTGCCAATAGGGTGCTGAGAGTTTGTGGGAGTTCCCTCAATAAATCCATTTGTGCATTGTGGGTTTGGAGATGAGATTTGGGACCTTTCTGTGTGGAGTTTGCATGTTCTCCCCGTGCATGCGTGGGTTTTCACCGGGGACTCCGGCTTCCTCCCACCGTCCAAAAACATGCCTCATAGGTGAATTGGTGACTCTAAATTGCCCCTAGGTGTGAATGTGAGAGTGTAGTGCGTGTGATTGAGGCCCTGCGACAGACTGGCGACCTGTCCAGGGTGTACCCCGCCTTCGCCCATCAGTAGCCGGGATAGGTTCTGGCACCCCCGCGACCCCGAAAGGGACGAAGCGGACAAGAAGATGGATGGATGGATGGGTTTGGAGAAGGCGTTTAAGTGCATCCCCTTTTGAGTCTTGTGCACTCACTAGTGAGTGTGGATTCGGGAAGCCTTACTAAGAACTGTCTAGAAGGATGGTCAGCATGGCCGACAGCCACTAAGACCTGTCCCCAGTAAATGTTGAACTCCAGCAGAGGTGCACTCCTTTCACTAGTTCTGTTAATAATCTTTTGGAAAGAATTTGTAGGCATACCTAGGGATTCTGGTTTGGGGACCACAGGATTTTATTTGGATGGTAATATCTGATTCAAGTGTCATCTATCTCTGAAGGTCAACTGCTTCTTACTGAGCCTTACTACAGATGAGTAAGGCTCACTTCTCATTTGGACCGGCAGATGAGATCCCCACAAAAACTACTCTCTGATTGTCTAATTTCCTCATTCTAATTCCTCAACCTCTTGTGCAATGCACAGATTTCAGGGGGTGGGGGTGAGAAAAAATAAAAAATCCAAACAATACAGCGGCATCTCACCTACTTCACCCTTGCTTACCCTTAAGTATTGTATAAATTTTCAGTACGACCTGTCCTCTGTAGCATCCAACATGTAGGATATTGGCCCTCAAGGTAGCTGCTCTACATGCTCCCCGAATGGTCTATGATCTTAATATTTTGGAGGACCTGTGTACAGATTTACCCATTTTTTTTTTTTTTTTTTGCCTGTAGATGGCCCATATCCACCCCTAAGGGCCGTTGTAACTAAGGCATGAAAGCAGTAAATTGCCACAGAGTCATAAGTGACTGGAAAGAGAACAGAATATACAAAAACTCCACAATGCTGGTGTTGGTTACTAAAGTAAGCTTCACAGATGGACTTTTTTGTAAATTACATTTAGTTAGAAGGAAATGGCTCCAGGTTGACCTGTTACATAAATGAGCATAGATTTAGTTCCCACCTGGTGTTTCACAATATAATTCTGGGCATTTTGCTTAAGGTATTTCAGGAAAAAAAGGCAACACATGGTTTTCATTACTTTAGATCACCTTGATTCTATAAACATATATGTACTACACAATGCAGCACGAGGTTCTCATTGTCGTGTTGCCCTTAGACAAGCAAATGATACTCAAATAGAGGTGAAAAGGCAAACAAGGCCAAATGTGCTTTTCAAAAGTAAAAAAAGCAGTGCGTGCTCAGATATCTGTGTATGACTTTGGGGAGATCTCGCTTTCACATCTCTTGATTGCAGCAAGAAATGTTAACCTTGGTGATTCAAAGCTGAACTTGGCAAGAGTTTGAGCCTGAATCGAACTGAATAACTTTTCATCAGTCAGCGCTTGCAGATGTAGAGCTGGTTGTTCTTTTTTTCCTTTTCTTCTCTTTCTAATTGAAATATGGCTCTTGCACACTCCATTTATAAAGTGTAAAATGCCCCAGCGCTGGGAGTTGCTGGAATGTGCACCAAAGTGTATAAACAAATTACAAACACTTGTGTGTGTCTGTGTCAGTGTGTGTGTTTCTCTTCCCTGCAACTCTGAAGATCAGCACTTTTACTATATAAAGGCCCATTGCTCCAATATGTAAATATGTGAGGAAACCGTTCTTTCTGCTCAGCCACAGCTGTTACAACACAAGAAAAAATAAAAGCACCCCCCCTCTGTGTTTAGCATGCAACCCAGTCCGCTCCTCTCATCCATTTTTCTTTGTTCTTTTTATAAATTAATCTGCTCTTTACGTAATCTATATTTTAACAACATCTTTAGTTGCAGCTTAAATGCCATAGCAGGGATACTAACGTTGTGTTTTACAAAGTTTTCAAGTGTTCGTGTTTTGGTTACACTTATGTTAGACTCAAAGTTTCCGAACATTACTCACTTCATTTGTGGTCTGTATGTAGAAATTCCAGTAGTGTTACATGTCTTTCTCATTTGTTTTCTTTAGAAACGGTAAAAAACACATGTCAAGATGGTTTTTAGCTGTTAAAACGTGGATTCAGATTGAACACATTTGGTTAGTTTAAAGTGAAACAGGGTTTGTTTCCCCTAATAATCTGAAACAAATTTTCAATCTGAACACACCCAAGCATACTTTTGTCCGGGACCAGGAATCGCTCTCTGACCCATCTGAGCTCAGAGTTTCCTCCGTCTGATTAGGTTCCATGACTGGAATGGAACAACTGGATCAAAATGGCCACCATAGCCAGTTATTTACCGGATGTAAATAGAGTAGCCGAGCAATAGTAAGACACAGCAACTCATTGAAATGCGGATGAATGCAGGCTAATTAAAACCCTTTTAACATGATACACATTTACTCTCACACTGTTCATCCAACAATCTATATGTCATAAACACCTTTCAGCATACCTTCATAGCCACTGCCTCCTCAGCAACCGCCTTGCAGCGTCTCTGCCCAGTGCCTGCCCTAGGCTGCATGGCGCCCTAGGCGAAAAGGGATTTTCACACCCCTCCCGACCAGAAAAGAAACAACGTAGCTGCCTGGAGTATGTTCCAATAAGTGTTTATTTATTTTAATTCTCAAAACTTAAATAAATACAACTTACGAGAACTGTCTAACAGTATGCCTCCCCCACGCAGCACGCGAATCATCAATCTTCACAGTGGGAGGCTGAAGCAGTAGCCACTGTACTACCACTCAACCACTCAGCGCACATTACTGTGCACGGTAGGTTTTCTTAGAGGCATCTCCAGTTTTAAAGGCTTAAAGATTTCGGCTGTTAAGGTTTTAAAAATAGGAAGAAAAACTAGATCGCTAGTTAATTTTTTTCTTTCCTTTTTGGACCTTAAAGCTATCCCTGAGTTCCTGTTTTGCCACTTTTTCATCAGCAAAGTTTTAAAACAACACCGCACCCTTCCTCCCCCGCTAGCTTAATTTTACATTGAATGAGTCGTGTGTGATACTGTCTAAGAAAATAACAAAACATGAATATATAGTCTAATCATTGCAATTTAGCGCCCCTTCCAGCAGATGGCGCCCAAGGCAGCCACCTAGGTCGCCTATGCCCAGGGCCGGCCCTGCCTACCGTACCAAAGGAGCATAGGTAAGTGTTGTACTTGACGTTGATACAGGCGTTCAAAATTATTCAGCGAAATATAAAGTTTGAATAAGTGAACTATCCTGAAAAAGTGTAGTACGTCAATTATTCTTTCTCGTGTTGCTTTGCATTGTCCTCGTATTTCCGGCCAATGACTGAAGAGATCTTTAGTCATGCGGTTTTGTTTACAAGCCTTTTTTTTTTAAACAGAAATGTCTGCTTGAAGAAATCAGTAAAACTTTTGCTCTGAAGTACAAGCAGAGATCTAACTCTTTGGGTCCAGTCTGTGACTCATGGTCTGGCATATTGACCAGGATCCCTTGCTATTTTGATAACAAACATTCCATAAAAAGCCCAACCAGCCAAGTCAAAGTGAGGCGCATGCACGCTCAGGCTAAACAACACTCTTCCTGATTTTGGCATGTGTGTGTTTTTGGGGTCATTTTTGGCAATTTTAAGTCTAGCCAAACACGCAGAGGCACAGACACTAATTACAGGCACAAGCCTCGTGCCAACCCCCCCACTGAACACAGTGTTCACCTTTTATAGAGACATCTGCTACAAGAGTGGAATAGCAGAGGTTCACCAGTGTTTTTAGAGGCAAAAGTACAGGCAGCTGACCATAGGAGAAACAGCAGAACAAATGTGGATCAATCAGAATCACACATGTTCAAAAAAACTACTTGAGCATGTTTAGATATATGCTTACTAAATGTATTATTTAGGATAATATTGTTTTTAAGCAATTGTGAATATTATTGGTTTTTGATACCAACATACTAGTATGCATTAAAAAGGAGTTTAAGTTAAAACATTTTATTCCAATCACAAATAATCCTGGTTTTGCTTCCGGTAAAAGTTGGGTTCAGTTTTAGGAGTTGCCTAAAACACCAAAAACAAAGCAGCATTGATGGACAAGTGTTATGATTATCCTCTCTTATGTGTAAAATAAATGTGCACAGTAGAAATTACAGCACAGACGGGACTAACGCCAAGAGGGAGAGTTGTGGAAAAAAACAACCCATTAGTTTCACACTTCACACTACTGTTTTAAACACCCTTTAAAACAGAGAACATTTCAGGTTACAGCAAGGCTATAAACAATATTAAGGTGATAAACAAGTCTGTAATTTGTCTCACAAACATCAGCTTCTTGTCGCTGGAGGGGGTTGGGGGGGGGGG
>NC_050512.1:10135447-10203338 GCF_002922805.2 Oryzias melastigma | reverse complement strand
AATTTAGAGTCACCAATTAACCTATGAAGCATGTTTTTGGACGGTGGGAGGAAGCCGGAGTCCCCGGTAAAAACCCACGCATGCACGGAGAGAACCTGAACCTGAACATTCAGTGAACGGGGTCGCTGCAGTGGGATATCCCAGGTCTGGCTCTCAGCTTAGATCTGGGGGGTCTTGTAGTAACGTATTCTGTAAACTTGAATAGGGGGTCACTGTTGTGGTCAAACCCTCTAAGATATTGTTTCCCCACTTCACTACAAAGCCAGATTTCTACTCTCCATCATTTTCGTGATTTGTGCAGTTTCTTGTTTTTAGAATTCAATTGTGTGTTTATGTACAGCACTTTGAGTGAGTTTTGGAGTTTTAGCAAATTTTACCAATGGTGTTTTCAAGATGGTTAAAAAAGTATACATGATTTGTTTTTGCATTAAAGACCAACACTAGTGACTATATGTTGCTATTTTAAACAAATATTAAGGAGGAGATCAAAAAGAGAGAATAATGAATGTATTAGTTGTTTCTGCATGTATGCCAAATTACTTTACACAAAAGAAATAAATAAACCCCTTGCGGTGCAGAAGAGATGCACATATGTACCAACATTCCTATGAGTTAGATTTTGTACCAAAAAGATGTAAAGTCTAATTTTTACATTTTTGTTTATTTTCTTTAATCCCTTTTTTAGGCAAAAGTCTCAACAGGACCTTCTCCAGACCCCACACCTGGTTAAATGTCCACATCTGACTACATTTCACCAAAATGTGTGCTGACTGTGCAGATGTGTCACAAAGTAAAACATCTGCGCTAAAACTGACAGGAGAGGAAAAAGAGAGCAGGACCCTGTTGACCTCAACTGACTTTTAAAAGCACCTAAAGTCTTTGGTCTGAACACTCAAGCTGGAAGGCTATTTGGTGCTGAGGAGGTGAACTTGTGTCCCTGTCAGCCGCTGAAACATGTTTCCACGCCTGACCACCAAATGACAGAGTTCAGAGTCCAAATGAGAAAGTAACAGAGTTGTGTTTTTACGGGCCGCCTGATACCTTTGTCCTCACTAACATTTTAGAGTGGCACTAAGTGGCTCTATTTCCATTCCAAGTAATTATAGACCACTTATTTCTGTGTGTTCGCATAATTAGAGACAATGAGGATGCAAATTGAGGAAGATTCTCATCCGCTCCCAAGGCGGGACTTGAAAGATTCGGTTAGAAAGGCACGTTTCACATAAAACGGGAAAGGAAAACTTGTCAGCGTTTGACACCAAAATAGACAAATTTATAGTCTTTAAACACAGGAGCTCATTTATTTAAACAAATACATCCAAAATGAGACTCCTTAGTGCTTTATTTAACTGAACATCTAAATCTGTGACAGAAAGTAGCTGATCTTTTTTTTTCTTTCGGAGTGAAACCACTGTCTTCCTTTGAAACTTTTTATTATATCAGTAAAATATAAATAAACACAAGACTAATAAAACTAACAAATGCACAGTTCTAATTATGATGACAACAGGAAATGTAAATCCATAAACATCTGGCTTTATTTTAATGTTCGTCTTCCTACATATTATGTGTTTTGATCATCCCAAGATTACTGGAAATTGCTATAAAGCATGTGGCACCAACTGATAGTTGGTTTTAGTTTTAGTTAGGTTTAGGTTCTCTGTCCCATTAGAAGCTCATCTTACACACTAAACTGTCAGGCAGTAAAAGTTTATTCACATTCAAAAGCTTAAAGCTGATAGTTCTAAGTTTTAAACATTTCATTTTGAAAGGGTTTCCTAAAGTTTAGGAAATTTCCGCATACGCATCCGGCTAAAGATACGATTTCCGCTTCCGGCTACAGATTGATTCGGGCGCCATCTTGCGTGTGACCGGAGGCCCCTCCATTTTTTGCCCACAGACAGCTTATATCCTTCCACCAGGACAGTTCTAACTTAAACTACATTTACACCGGCCATGTCGACTTGTGTTCAAGTGACCACTTCCAATGAAAAGTCTATGTAAACGCCCGTGAACGTGTTTCAGTTAAAAACTAGCGTTTGACATTTAACACCAGACTTTCTCCAACTGTAGGTGGCGGACATGCACTAGTAAATAGTGAAAAACAAGCCACCGTGTTCCCTAAAGCCTTGCTAGAAGCAACAAAAATCTCTGTGGTAAAGCAATGAAGTGAGTTTGTGCAATTTTGCTATTATTGCAATTAGTCTGAGAACCTAAAAAGCACCACTTTACTCTTAAACAACTGTTTTAACTTCCTATGTTTGCCTTGAGTGACTGCAGTTGGTCATACCGCCGCAGCTCTCTGTGCATGGTTTGTTTTTCATAACCGTTTGCCTCAAGGGCAGCAAAATCCAGCAAAGTAGAACGGTGGAAGGTGGGAGAGGACAAGAGACGTGTTATTTAACGAGGGATTTAGAGCATGCACTGCCATGCAGTGCTGGTAAAGCATCTCTGAGGCTATATAGTGTTGAGAACCCTAATTGTGAATCTTGAATTCATTCATTTCACTGTTTTAGGTGTTGCAGCAAAAAGTCAAGGAGCCAGAATCATATTTTTGTGGAAGTAGAGCATAATATCCAGCAGACAGTGGCTATCCTTTCTGCAATTCAGAATGAGCGCTGCCTTCATCCAGAACACTTTTTCTCTTGCAACAGCAAAAAGAAAACACTAATCTGAGGGAAAAGAGGCCACTCTGTCTTTGTTATACAAAAACGGAGAACAATCAGACAAGCATTACCAATCACAAGGTCACTTATTTGTTTCTCCTCCCTCAGTGTGTTTATGTGGCAGTATGAGAGCAGGCCTGAGGTCAAAGCTCAGAGCTCTGACATTGGAAGACCATATGGAAAACATTCAGCAATCTGGTAATCTGAGACTAAATATGGGGTCAATCTTTTAATAGTCGTGGAGGTAAAAAACATCTCCTTTACCCCTGGGATGGTCAGAAATATACAAATGTGGATAAAAGCGCACACATACACGCCAGTGTCTACACACATACATGTGTTAGTGATCTGGACCCCCAATTATCTGAGAATGGGGGTTGAAGGAAGGGGAGGGTGAAATTGGATGAGAGATTTCCCTGATTTAGGGGAAATAGGAAACAGGCTGGAACCAGTGTCACTGTTTAGCCTTAAACACACAGAAACACACACTCCCACTTTATATTTCTATTGGATCGGGAATGAAATATGAGTGAGCTGGATCGCTGCTGGTGCAGATTTGTCCTTTCCAGCTCCTGCATGCCAATGTCGCTCCGTCTGAAATTTCCCTTTCAGATCTGATCTGCATTACTCATTCTTGCCTTTGCACCCCTAGAATACACAGTGGAATAGTTTTTTATGTTTCCAAGATTTTTGGAAGAGGACTCGCACAAAACAAGACCAAAAAAAAAGAATTAAGTAGAACCAAAGAATGGAAGACATCCTTAGAGGACATTTCAAATGCAGATTAGCTAGCTTAAAATCCAGCTAATGAATGCAATTACACTGAATTGAACATGAAAGCACTATGTCACGTTATGTTATCTTTGTTTTTTAGTGTCTATTTTTTTTAACTTTGTAGTATTGGACCTCTCCTGGTATCAAAGAATTAGAAAAATGTATTGCTTTTTTAATGCATGCGTGTGATGTAAATCTTTTTAAGCTACTTTCTGAATTGGCCTGTGGGATAAATAAAGTTGTTTGAATTGAATTGAATTGAATTAAAGCTGAATTTGTACCAACTGTTTGTAGCTTACTTGCCCACTTCTGCTCTGCACATTTTTGTTTTACTCACGATGTGTCTCAAGCTGTGCAATGTATGAGAAACTCTTTTATAAATAAAATTATTCATTTCTTAGGAGTCTCCAATCTACAATTCCAAAATCTAGTTCAGTGGAAATTTCCCAGAAGTCTCTGGAAAAACAAGTATGCATCCCACTAGGTTGGCAAAAATGTACCACAATGCACTGTGCTTGAACAAATTGTCATAAAAAATAAAAAACGGTGTGAACATTTCCAGTGTTTTCATCAGTTGCCATCATCAGAACACGATGGATTAATCAATAGACTTTGTAAGATGCATTATGTTTTTACTTTGGTAAATGGGTGTCGTCATTTTAGGCGTATAAGAAAAAGTAGTTAGCATTTTCATTGCATTGCATTAAAGATTTGCATTAAAGGGGCCATACTATGATTTTCTTAAGCCTTTCAGAGTGAATTATATCCATATATATGATCATATATTACCTTTGGAACACTAAACAACAAATTATTTATGAAATATTAGTTATTTTTGTGAGTTTTTTCTTACCTGGAAGTAAAACGACTCAATTCCTGAGGCTCCACCTGCCACTGCGCATGGCTGCTGCCCATTTCATGACGTCATCCTAGAGCTGTTCTTTCTTCATTTCTCCCACAAAAATAAACAGTATCCACATTTCTTCAAAGATGGATGGACATACCATATATCTGTCTTTGGTAGCCCTGGCCATCACTACACTTGTTCACAACACAAATACACTCAGCTCCTAAAGACAGGACACAATTAGAAGATATACGGTTTTCTGCATCTTAAATGAAAGTTATTTGCTGATTACGTTACCTCAGTGGAGAAACTGAGTGTTGGTGGTTGGTGTTAGACTGGGGGCGGTGCTGGCAGAGCAGATTCTTCCTGGAGGGGGCGGTTCACATCATGCTGACGTCAGCACGATGGATCCCGCTTGTTTTTGTGGGGATGGGAGGGGCTGCTGCTGGGAGAGCATGTAGAGGATTATTCAGAAATGCGTGAACGGATCAATATACCACTTTGGGGTTCTTTATAGAGAGAACTGAGCAGTAAAATATACTTAAAGCCTCAAAAAGTAGAATTTTCATGTTATGGCCTCTTTAAAATCCAGGGCATTGGATTGTCCCAAACTATATAGCTTT
Organism: Oryzias melastigma; assembly: GCF_002922805.2. NCBI lineage: Eukaryota > Metazoa > Chordata > Actinopteri > Beloniformes > Adrianichthyidae > Oryzias > Oryzias melastigma. The sequence continues at coordinate 10,198,428 of NC_050512.1, read as the reverse complement.
TTGGGACAAATACAAATTTTTCCCCTACTCCTACAGCTTCTCCCTACCCAACATTTATCCTGAATAAAATATGAAAATATAAATATAATATAAAGCAGAAAAATATAAATATGAAAAATAATGTCTTCAAATTTGGACGTTACTTCAACTCGATTACATCACCAATTGTTGCCGGTTAGTTACATTAGCAAGGAGCTGCTAGTGCTTGGAAATACATAACAAGATCTTTTTTATAACTTTAAAAACTCATTGAAAAACAAGAAGTCATTACTTACATTTAAATGTAAACTTCTTTTTTGCTTCAGAGCACACTCAAGTGAAGAAATTAGTGTCTCCTCCACAGTATAGCACAACGTAGTTTACCCTACCGGCAGAGGGATACAGAACTGAAAGTCCTCTTCGCTCTACCTTTAAAAAAAACATTTCGGACACCCCTTTCCCTTCAATGCCCCTTCAATTGTGGGGACAGAGAGAAGCTGGGGGGGTAGGGGAAGAATTCTGATTCGGCCTTGGAGTTAGGGAGAAGTGAGGGAATGTGGAAGTAGTTATTTTCATCCCCAATCAAATAGAGGAACACCAACAATCAGTGTTGCTCCTACTGGTGCAGCAGTAGAGTGGTCGACCTCTGATTGGAAGATTACAGGTTCGGTTCCCGCTTTGCCCGCCCCATGTGTCAAACTATCCTTGAGCAAAACACTGAGCCATGTATTGCTTCTGGTGGTTACAGGTTGGCGCCAGTGTTCAGCAGTGGAGTCACTATCAGTAAGTGAACAGGACTGTGACTGTAAAGCGCTTTGAACCTTCGAGGAAGGTAGAAAAGCGCTATACAAGAATATCCCATTTACTGCCGTTTTACAGAGAAATGGAAAAATATCCTCAAATAGGTCAAATTATGTTTTGGCTAATTGTCATTGCATGTTGATAATTCAGATAACTATTGTTATACTAGTTCACATATACTGTATATTGCAAGTTTTTGTGTTTCCTTCTAGTTCCCCCAGCTAGCACTAACAGTTTAGGTGGTGCCCCTCACTTCTTGAGATTTGACCTTTTCTTTGGGCACAGAAACACAAACAAATGACAACTGCTTCTAATCATGTATTAAGTGTTGTGCATTTTCAACTATCAGATGTTATTCTAACCACTTTGGACTAAAAAAAAGTCCAGAAGTTCTCATGTTTAGCTCAACAAGAACATGAAACAACTTGCTGGATGCAACCAAACTGCAGCTCTCTGATGTGTTCAACCACCCACTTGATTATGGTGCATGACATTTGACCAGAGCTTTTTTGTGAGGGGCAGCAGGAATGTTGACATCAGATGGGTTTTTCCAAAAATGCTTTGATTTGAAGTGAGTCTGCAGACTGCTGACCAAAATCATTTATGCAATGTTAAAAAAGAAAAAGTCACTGATGCAAACAGATCAGGCATTTTGCAAAAGTCACCAAACACACCTTTTCATCCTTTTGGAAAATTACTTGAACTCTGTCCCCTTATATTATTATTTTATATCATGTATTTCAGATATTCCATTGTATATAAAAAAAAAAAACAAAAATAAAAAAACGAATCAGCTACACATCTTCTACTGGACGAAACCCTCACTCTTGTTGGAAAATATGATACATTTTGCTGTTTTTATCCTCAATCGAAAGTTTTGAAAAAAAAAAAGCAATTTTCTGCACATTTTAACAGTTTCAAAAACCAAGAACATCCTCACCAAGTTTGTTGTGGTCCTTACAGGTTTATAAATGCAGCCGTCCTCCATGAAGACCCAAATGAACAAAACCTTCCCAGCTGGACTCTATCTGACAATAACTGCATCCACTGCTGCTTTGAGGACACATACCAAAAAGAAATAAGCAAGAATGTCTATATAACAGCCAACTTATTAGTAAATTCAAGGAGTTTTGACCAAATGGAGCAAAATGGACACATTCATTTATCTGGATGAATGCTGAGACAAAACTTACTTCCTGCATGCTGCACTGCCCCTTGTGGCCTGGTTGTCTTATTACAGTTCAGTGCTTTCTGACATCAGTGGGAGGAATTTCCTCAACATTGGGCTGATGAAATGAAATGCTTGTACCTAAATGTTGTACTTGAGCCTTAGTGTTAGGAAACACATCTCTAACAGCTACTTAAAGTGTCTAAACAAGGTCATTTAGGACAGATGCAGGGAGAAAAAAACAAAATCCTGCCCAGGAAATCAGCAAAACTGGATTTTGACTTCTAGATCTTGTTTGATTTATGTACCTTGAAAGGTTTGGTTCTGTCACTTTTCTTTAATAATGAAAAGTGAGAATGTTTTGTTATGATCGTTGATGTTTATTGTCCAAAAGCATCAGAATTTACTTATGACATCACAGCAAGATATTTAGCTTAAAAACAAACAAAAACATAATAATAATGACTTAAAAAAATAAAATAGGCACAGAGTTTTAATTACTGAAAACCCCTTACACCTAGGCTTATTTCATTCTCTCTTCAAAAGGATTTTATTTGTAAAAATAAAAGTTAATTTTAATATTTTTATTTTGTTTAGAATAAAAAAAAATGAATCATTTGATTCTGAGACTGTTTTAACTAAACTATACCTAACCTATCATACCTGCTGCTTAAAAATATCTTGCTGATTTGATATGATTTGATTTATCTATTCACACACATAAAATACCAGCAAAATAAAAATACAAAAAATCAAAATTATGAGATGGTGTGTTACAGAAACCCATATGTTTTTAATTAAGATGCTAACTCACCTCTGTCGAAAAAAATACAGTAAGTAAACAAATAGAGAACTAGACTGAAGAATTAAAACAATTAAAACCAAACAATTCTAATATAACAATTTCAAATTAAATTGATTTATCTTTTCAAACATCTTTTTCAAACATAATCAAATCCCTTTTTTATACCTTGAGATCAAACTCTTTTTTAGGTAATTTTTATAGAATCTTTCAATGAAGAACTCAAACTCTTGTTCTTATTTTACTAACTGGCTTGATTAACAAAAACTAAAAGTTTGCCACCTGCCCAACAAATAACATAGAGTACCCCTGTTGAAGACCCTGGGAACTCATCTGAAACAAAGCATCTTGTTTTCTGTGCTCCCCTCTGCAACAAAACCCATTACTCTGATGAAAAACCTAAAGTTCAATTTGATTCATTCACTTTTAAGCCTGAGGAGTATTAAATCCCTGTAATGCAAGACACGCTTCCTGTCACAAATTGGAAACTATTCACACGCTTTCTAGCTACACAGTGATTGTCTGTGCTCATAATAGAATTATCCGTCCGCACTAAAAAAGCCAACTGCAGGCCTAATTATCCTTTTTAGCCTATTTGTTATGTTCTTGTGGAGTTGTGGGGCTGTTTGTCTGATAAATCTGTTAGAACTTCCATCTAACTTTTCCCAGTTACTCCCAGCAACCAACACATCAGGCCCGCTTGATTGGCAGACAGGAGTTTTTTCAGTTTGTAAAGCAGAGGGTTTGAATAGCTTTTGGCCTTTATTGTTAGAGAAGGTTAATTTGTGTCCTTAAGTACTTTATTTGACATAACTGGCCACAATGTAATAGCCTTTTACTGACTTTGGTGAAGTGTTTTTTTTTCTCACTTTTTAGTTATTTTCTAAAGACTTTTGTTGTCCACTCTGACAATACCATGGTCATGTATTGACTGTGGGTTGTAATGGAACACTTTTCAGTAAATGTCTAATTGTTGCTTGGATTTGTTGTCTTTGACTGTGGAAAAGCAAACGCACCAAGAGATTTTTTTCAACAGACTGAAGAAGAACTTTGAAAGAAATTAATACTTGTGGTTTAAAGAAAAAAAAATGAAAGAATTGGAGTTCAGTTTTATCAATGTTCTATCCCAGATTTTCTCTGCAAAATAACATAATGCAATCTTCTCATTTGACCATCTTCACACATAAGATTTTAGGACCTTTTGACCAATTAGAACATAAAATAAGAAAATATTCTCATTAAACCAAAACAAGGCACAGTCATAAGTATGTTTTCAACACTATTATATGTCAGTGCATTCTACATGGTGGGCCTTCCCCAACAAGAAGAATATATGTCAACTCCATATTAATTCCTATGAAAAACATGTTTTTTAGAGACCTACTGAATCTTTTTTGGGGGCACAGGGTTGTTGGAATCCTCCTACTGTTGGGTGAGGAGGGGGTACACCCTGAATAGGCTGCCAGTCTCTTGCAGGTAAAACATGTATAAGCAAAGCCAATTGGTTTGCACCAATCACCTGCTAAGCTTACCTCTGATAAGCCTCTTGCATGTGGCTTCATCTAAAGGAAGCATCCAAATTTCATTTCTCATTGCCTTTGAGTTGACTTCGACCAGCTGGTTCAGTGATCATGTGACCTCACCATGGAGGTCAAAATACCTGTTTGTGTGCCATATGAACACAATTATATGTATTAAAAATAATTTATGCTCATTGAGTGTTTTTTTCCCTCTAAATAACACCTAGTGAGCAGAGTTTTTTACTGAAAAAGATGTGAAGTACAAGTACAATAATAGTAATTGGATGATCTTTTTTTTAATCTAAGCTGATGTCAACATGACCCTCAAATAAAGCTAGCTAGATAATGTATGTGCTACAGTCAGGTGAGTGGCTAATCACATCCATTAGATACATTATTTTTATAAGGCAAAAACAGGATTTTCTGCATCTAAAGGGCGCCATCTGCTGTTCATTTCCTTGCAAAATATAAAAAACATAACTACTAAATTTAAAGAGGAGATCAGAGATTTTTTTAAATGTCATAAGTTTCTTCAGTTCCTAAGCTTGCCTTAATTGTGAATGAATTCATAATTTGCAACAGTAAAGCCCAGCTGCAGGTCCTGGGACAGCTTTTTTGTCTTCTGATAGTACAAAAAAATTGAATAACATAGAGGTGATGCTTTTACCCTGTTGAGTTTATTACACTAACACAGTTACATAAATATATCTAACATTTTGCATGCTTTCAAAACTGTAAAAGATATTTTGCTATTTGAAGTGCATCAACAGTCAGATAACTTCAACTTTATTTATACCGATTCAACCTGGAGGCTCCTGACTACAGTAGCATACTCATATTGCTCCAGCAATCTATCAAGCTGTGTGGCTTCAAAGTTTACCACAGTTGACTATCATATTTACAGTTTTTTGAGCACTGTGTTCCCAGAAAAATAGTTTGAAGTCAGTAAGCACAACCAGAATTCATAGGGTCAACTGGATTATAAGGCGAACTCTCTATTTTGAAAAAAAAAAAAAGTCCTACTCCAATCATCTTTTGATATATTTTAGAAATTTTCCCAGTAGTTTTTTTTTAATTATTATTACCATTATGCCATTCTTAGCACCAAAAAAAAAACTGTTGTTTTCTGTGACATAGTTTATGCAGAGCGGCAGTAGTTCAATAGAAATTTGCCTCTGAGTTGTAGGCGGGATAGCTGGCTTGAAGAAAGCCTGCGCTGATATCCCACCAGCCCTTTGTTCACAAATTCTCCTACTAGCTTACAGCTCCTCACAACCCCAACCTAACATTACCGGTGGAACAAAAAAAGGTGAACAATTTCAGAGCAATCCAGCTGTACAGGTTAGACCCATCTAGCTCAAACAAGGAAAGCAAAGATGAACATGGATTTATTTGTCTGTGAGAGGATACATCAGAATGGTGGAGCAGGGGGCTTGTGGCCCGCCCAGCGCATTTGTGACATCACAAAATGCCCTCCTGATTTAACATCCATCCATTTTCTTGAGCGCTTCGTCCCTTTCGGGGTCGCGGGGGTGCCGGAGCCTATCCCGGCTACTGATGGGCGAAGGCGGGGTACACCCTGGACAGGTCGCCAGTCTGTCGCAGGGCCTCAACCACACACACATCCACTCTCACAATCACACCTAGGGGCAATTTAGAGTCACCGATTAACCTATGAAGCATGTTTTTGGACGGTGGGAGGAAGCCGGAGTCCCCGGTGAAAACCCACGCATGCACGGGGAGAACATGCAAACTCCATACAGAAAGGTCCCAGCCGGGATTCGAACCGGGGCCTTCTCGCTGTGAGGCAAGAGCGCTAACCACTGCGCCACCGTGCAGCCCCCTGATTTAACGTTATTTTTAAAAAGAAATACTCAGGAATACTGCGTTGATTGTCTTTATATATGTCCTCCATCATGAGAAAAATGCAACAAGAACATGCAAAAACACGACTTTTACTGGAGTGGTCTTCGAAGCATTTAAATGCAACTAATGGTATGAAAAAAAAACAGTTTTTTTAAATTAATTATTATTATTATTTACCACTGCCGACATTATGTCATGTGGGCTACTTGCTGCAGTGGCTCAAATTATCTTATTTTAAATGGAAGTCAAAAGTTACTCTCTTATTCATATTGAGAAAATTGCTATTTTTTCCTTTATATTTAACTCAATGCTTTATATTAATTCACATTTATCATAACAGGACACAAAGCAGAGTCTTATTTTCCTAAAGGGACTGTGTGTCTCGTGTTTGGTTGTGGTCAGTGAGAAATTGTCTCTTTCGGTGTTGTAGATAGACTTGATCGAAACAAACAACTTGTGTTGACACAGGTGAAAGTTTCAGCCAATGAAACCCTGGAGCTGAAACCACGTGGTTTAAAACCCCGGAAGTAAACAGTGAGGACTTTAGATCCTGGAGCTCCACATGTCTCTGTCTTCACTACTTCATTTTTAGGATGAGGTCTGCTGTGCTTCACGTCGTAATCCCTTTGGGGATGATCGCCGCCCTGTCGAGGACGAGTGTGTTCAGTGACGTCCACGTGGACCTGACTTATGAGCACTACGCGGAGGAGAGGCTGGACTACCTGCCTGCTGTCGTAGCCATGCCGTGTAACTGTCTGGTTAACGTGGGTTACTTCCTCGTGGGACTATATTGGCTGTTCTGGGGCGGATACATCCAGGAAAGAGAAGACAGTCGATATTTGAGGGAGGTGTTCGCCGTTATGGCCATCTGCTACGCGCCGGTGCAGTGGACGCGCCTCGCAACGCTGCAGCGCGCGCCCGCCGTGCTGGATCAGTGGGTGACGCTGCCGATCTTCGCGTGGGTTCCCGCGTGGATTGACCACATAGAAGACCTGCCGCGGAGGTGGCGCTCCCGGAGAGCGGCGGCGCTGGAACTGTGCTCCGTCCTCAGTTACGGACTCGCGCTTGCGCACGAACTCGGCTTCGAGACTGCTCTGGCCTGTCACGTGACTTTTGCTGTGTACAAGGGAGTCCGCGTGCAGGTGTCTCACGGGGACGATCGCTCCAGGCGACACCTCCTGCAGGCGATGGCCTCCTGCGCGGGCTTTGTGGGGCTGAAGCTGCTGGATCACCGGCTCTCGGAGTTCTGGCTGTTCCAGAGGTTCACCGGACACTTCTGGTCCAAAGTGTGCGACGTGCTGCAGTTCCACTACAGCTTCTGCTTCCTGACCACGGTCACGCGCAGGGCGCAGACGGATAAAACCAGCTAGTGAGACGTCTTGCAAAAAATAGGGAAATAAACTGATGATGGAAGAAAAAAGGGTTTTCTCAATCTGCAAATAGTTCTAGAAAGAATAAACATATAAAGGAATCAAAAGGGGGCCCAGAATGGACCCCTGAGGGACTACAAACCATTAATTTATTCTAAAAACATGTTTACATGCTTTGCTCCCTACGTTATTTTACTGAAATTTCTTTTAATTTCACTACTAATCTATTCTTCTAATAAATTTCAATTAAATTAGCATTTTTTTATTCCAAACCCCGATTTTATCTGGTTATGATAAACTGCCCTTTTATTAAAAACTGAAGCTTTTTTAAGTTAAATGTCTTTCAAAATACCTTTCATTACCTTGTAAGGAAAAAAACAATCTTTGTAAACATTTCCTGCACTTTAAGTAAAAACTGATTCAATTTGATGACTCCACTTTTGTTTTTATCTTTAAATATTGTCGTTTCTGGAACTTGTCAATTGCATCACGACTTCTGATCATTATAAATAACATCACTTAGAAGAATCAGAGTCGCAGACATTAAATTATTTCTGCAGCTCATAATCATGAGCTACAGAAATAATACGGGACCATTTATGCATTTTTATTGAGATTTTTGCCCTTTCTCTTAACTAGGCATAGTTTAATTGCTGCAGCCTTTTCCTCATTAGATTTCACTGCTTTTTTTGAATACATTTCAGGATACAAACTACAAAAACTGCAAACCCGACACTCTGAGCCACATTATATCGATAAAAATAATATGGTTCTTTTGTTTTAGTAAATTAATTATATCAATAGATTTTTAACATGTCAGATAAAAGAAAAATTATGGTACTAGTGGTTTATTATTAGAAGAAGCTTAAAGCACAAGTAGGCAAAAAATAAAAAAGGGGATTTAACACTAGTGTTGTCGAGTTTATATTCTACAGTAACATGAAAAAAAGGATGAAGAAACACCAAAGTCATAATAAAGGAAAGTTAATGTTTCTTTTGGTGTTCTTGCATTTAAATTCAAGTAAATCTGCTGCAGCAGGAGGATCTTCTCAACACAGGGTGGATTTTATTTTGAAAGGAACTTGTACATATAGGGTTATCAAAAGTAAAAGAAGTTCAAATTGTTATAGAAAATTATAACAATTAAATTATGAAAATATTTAAAAGTTGCATTTTAATGAATGGGTTGATGGCCAAAAAAAACAAAGCATATATTTTTTAAACAGTGACTTTGCAGCTCTTGCTGGGTGTTGGTCAGTAAGAAACTGGACCAAATGGCAATTTTAATGTTAAAGATTGCAGACCTCTGCTGTAAAAAAAAAAAAAAAAATCAAGAACACCAATAGAAGAGTCTGTAAATAAATCCAAATTTCTGTTTTAGCTGTTTATGAGGGCTTAATAATCCCGCTTTTATCAGAATTTAGAACAGAAAGAATTTAGAAAAAAAATCAATAACAAATTTAGATCTGTTTAATTTAAGACCAAACTACATATTTTATAACAGAATAAATCTAACAAGTAAATAAGTATACATACAAAAAAAAGACGCCATACCTTTTTATCTAAGAAAAATCTGTTATTATTGACTGTGTTTTTCTCCCATTTCTAAGATCTCCAGGTATCACTTTGATAGATTTACCTCAAAAACTGGGGTTACATTAAGCAGGAAAACTATTTATTTCATGACTGTTTGGCTCTTTAGTTCCTCAAGCAGACATGATGATGGTCACAAGGTCTTTTACATGGAGGTGAAACCATCCCCTACATGACCTATAACTCCAACATATGTCCAGCTGTCCGTCCTTTCTTTGCTCATTATCTGCAGCATGGAGGATCAGAGGGTGAATTTACTTCTCCTTCTTCTTCTTTGTGCATTTTTATTATTTTTTTCTTTAATCTGGAATTATCGAGCAAAATTAGAGCAGAGAAAATCCAACAAAGCAGTAGACGAATGTGTTTCAGGAATTAAATCAACAACCATCTGACCTGCAGTCAAGTGTTAGCTAAACATTTTCTTTAGTTTGGAAAAGAAGCCTCCCTCCTCCTTCTGCTCCTGCTTTTCTTCTGACTTTGCACCTGAGCTTTGGTGTTTGCTGCCCCCTGCTGGGCAAAAACAGACATTTTACCAGATTAATGATCAGACTTCAAATGTAGTCAATCCAAACCATCTTTTTGATGGTTTTGCTTTATATCAGTCTATTTTTGGCAAAGAATCATAAAATAATTACATCTATTTTAGAACGTTAACCCTGACCTTTTGAAGGACTGAATCCATTGATGGTTCCTTGAACATCAGCCTCCTCTTCTGCATAACTCAGTAACAAAGAGCGTTGCCTTTGTGTCACTTTCCTGCAGGAACCAAAGATTGTACATCAGTGACACAACAAAGAGTTCACAACTGCTTCGTCTTTGGTTCGCTTGGTTGTTAGCGGAAGTGAACTTCTTCAGATTCAAGTCAGTTTAGACCCATGATCAAGCAGAAAAAAGGGTAAAGAAGCTAAAAGGGTTTAAAAAGTCAGAACTTGGACTATTTTCAAAATAAACATCATGTGGGGACGACATATATCACTTTGAGTGAACCCCTGATGTTATTAGTCTTGCCAGAAAAACACTCGGTGCTGGTGTGCTTCTATTAGATCCGTCAGAGCAAAATTTCCCATCACCACGTTTCAATCAAAATCAGATTTTTTTCTGATTTCTTTAAAAAAAAATACATTTCACTATTTTTTTTTAATTCAGCATCACTTAGAAATGCTATTTGTTAAAGTGAATTACAATACCTACAATCTTTCAGGGGAACTGAGCTTTCACAGTTTGGTAACTAATAAAGTGTAAAGTCTTACTTGGGCACTTTGATCTTGATGTGAACATAATGATCTCCGTAGCCGAAGCTGTTCATCCTCCGGATCCCTTTGCCCTGCAGCCGAATCACCTGATCCGCTTCACAACCAGCAGGAATCTGCAAACGCAAAGTTTGAATTTTACAGAAATGCAAGAATATTAACATTCTAAGTCATGCAGAGGAGGGTGGGACTTGATGGTTTCTCTTAAACTGATTGGGCTCCACAGCAGCTCCGTACTCACCACTATACTGATGGTTTCATACAGCCCCGGTGCTGTTGCTGTGCCTCCCAGAATAGCCTGAGCTATAGAGATAAACGCGTCTGAGTGGATGTCTGCTCCATTCCGTCTGAACACTGGGCTCTTTTGGACCTGTTCATTGTAAATAGGTTGGAAGAATCTTTTAAATCTACATCAAAAATGTATTTATAATCCAGGTGTGTCTCCCATCGTCCAAAAAGACTTTACATGACAAGACAGGATTAATGCATTGAGCAGAAATGAAGTTTGAGACATAAAAGGATTCAACAAAGTACTAGGGCAACCATAAAAGAATATATATATATATATATATTAGGGCTGTCAGATTTAGCGCGTTAAAAACGCATTAATCTGACACGTGCTTGACGCCGACAATTTTTTGGATGCATTAATCGCGGATTTTCCATAGACTGTATATAATGGGAGGACCTCATAGCTCGGTAAGTCCATTATTTTTTACAGTCAATGGGATTTTCTCATACGTGCCTTTCCACACTGCGCAGGTGTCCCTCATCGCCCTAACCCGGCTGCTCTCACTAAATCACGGGCGGGTCTCCAACCACCGAGCTGCGACCTCAACCCGGCCGGCGCTAAGACCTGGAGAGCTCCTGCACCCTAACCCGGCTCCGGTTCGCGTCCAGTACCACGTCTGGTGGTACCGGCTCGCGTCCCGAGAGCTGCGGACCCCCGACGTTCCGAACAGCAAGCGCACCGGGGGACGTTTTAAATGTTCTGGAGGTTTAAGCGTGATCCAACCCCAGCATAGCGGTCTGTCTGCCGGCATATTCATCGTGAGCTCCGCTGGACACGTCGCTGCATCGAGCTGCAGCCAGAGAACGCGGCGGCAGTAACAGACTGTCAAACTATCCACAGAGTATCCCGCTTTTCTCAGTCTTTAAGGTTTTAAAAAACAAAAGTTCATTGGAAATGATAAATCTCTATTTCATTTATTACTGCAATTCAGCAGAGGAGGAAAAGATTTGGTCCTGACAAAAAATGAACATGAAAGTGTTATTGAAATTTTATTTTGAAGTTTTTTATTTTATTTTACTGAACGTTGATTGAAGTTTTGAATTTAAAATGCCCTTCACTTGCACTTGGGCTTTTGTTAGGCATTTTATGTTACAGCCTTTTATTGTTAAGAAAGTTTATCTCAATACAATGTTACAAAATAAAGTATTTCTGATGAAAACTAATAATTTTGACATTCTTGTTTTCATAATTAATGTAGAACTGCTAAATTCCATGAACCACACCTTTTTTTCCTTCAAAAAAAAGGCCACATATTAATTTGCGATTAATCGCGAGTTAACTCTGAACAAAGTGCGATTAATCGCGATTAAAATTTTTAATCGCCTGACAGCTCTAATATATAGTCATAAAATTATGAGAAAAATGTTATAAAATTGGCAGACAAAAAGCAGAAATTTTACAAGAATAAAATCATACAATAACTAGAAAAAATATATATTTCCTGGAAATAAAACATGACATTTATTATTTAAAAATGCATCATTTTACAACAATAAAACTATACAATTAACAAGGAAAAAAAAGATTTTTTGGGGGGGGAAATATTATTTAAAAAATAGTTTTACAAGAATAAAGTCATTCTATTATTAAGAAAATATATATATAATTTTTCTGGAAATAAAATAGTAGATTTGTTATTTAAAAAATAAAATGTACAAGAATACTCTGAGAAAAAAAACTAAATTTGATTTTTAAAATGTCATAATTTTACAAGCATGAAATTCATAATTTCATTTTTAAATATTGGACATTTACATTAAAGTAAAGCAAATTCAGTGAATGGTCAGTGTGATGTCCATCTGATTTTTCTACACTGTTTGCAACATAAATGAACTAGGTAATGTTTGATTGTCTTTGTAGAAAATTTTTAAAAGCTATATTACACATTTTAACATCGAAAGAAATCACAACTGTTTTCCTTTTAAAGTTCAGACTTTTTGGAGCATACATTTACCTCTTTATCCTTAAATGTAAGACATCAGCATTTTACATTTTTGCCTTTTTTCTTATAATTGTACGACTTTCTTCTCATACAATTTTTTAATTTTTCATAATTTTACAACTCTATTTTTATACTTTGGTTTTTTCTTCTTTTGTGGTGGCCCTAATACTCTATCCTGAAAGGATCACTTCAGTAAAAATTGTTAAAAAAATGTATATTCAGAAAAAATAAAACTCACTCTAAAGGTAATTAGGATTTCTTTGGTTCCAACTGACATGCGCACAGTCTGACCGTTGTCCACCCCTGGAAGAAAACAAACAACAGATTTACTGAGCAGACCTCAAACTACAAACAACAGCAGCTAAAGCATAGTACATACATCAAAAACTCACCTGCTGGGACAGGAACAGCCACTGTGTGCCTCTTTTTGGTTTGTCCAGAACCTCGACAGAGAGCACAGGGAGTGTTTATGATGGACCCTTTCCCTCTGCATCGCCGGCACGAGCTGCGCATCATGAATGGGCCGGTGCTGATCGTCTCCTGCAGGAGGAGGACAGACAGATGTTTTCTGACGCCATAACAACAAGACTTCCAGTGTTTACTTGCATCCGACTGAAGCTCACCATGCCGGTGCCGTTACAGTAGTGACAGAGTGACACCTTGGTGCCTGGCTCGTTGCCTATTCCACCACACCTTGGACAGTTGTCGTCGATGTTCACACTCAGCTCCTTATTCACACCTTTAGCAGCCTCAGTGAATGTGAGCTCCATCATATACTGTAAAACAAAGACAAAAAAAACAGGTTGTGTTTAAAGTCACATTTTGAAGTTCTGGAATTCAACTTTCTGTTCTTTTTAAGTTACCTCCGGCCTTTGATCAAACATATTATGGATGTCTCCAAAGCCCATGCCCCCTGAGAACTCCCCAAAAATCTTCCTGAAGAGTTCCTCCGGGTCGATGCTGGAGCCTCCTGCCCTGTAGTACTGCTGCTGTCCAGCTCCGGCCCGCTGTGGATCGAAGCCGGCGGCTCCATATGTATCATACTGCTTCCTCTTTAACTCATCACTCAGAACCTGCATGAAGATGGAGAACATTCATTTACAGTAAATGGAAAAAAAAACATGTATATTAAGTTTTCAAAAACAATAAAATACAACATTTCTGGTCATGATAGTATTTTTGTGAATGTCATTTACCATGTATCCTTCTATAAATGGCTAGAGCTTACGGTTTAGGCTTTGGTAAAATATAAAATAAAGAGTTTTTGTAACCTGAAATAATTGTTAGAAGTTTTTACCTCATAGGCTTCAGCGAGTTTGGCAAACTTCTCTTTGGCCTCTGGGTCATTGGGATTTGTGTCTGGATGGTATTTTTTTGCCAACTGGAAATGGAGAGAAACAAAGGACCGGTAAAACAAAAGATCTTTCTTTAAACAGGATTTATTCTATTCCTTCTTTGTCTTTTGTGGGTTTGCAAAGGTTGCTGGAGCCTATCCTTGCTACAATGAGATTTAAACCAGAATCCTCTCACTGTAAGGCAAGTGTCCAGCCCTCCTTTCATCAAAAAATATGCAATATATATCAAAATTCTTTACCATCAAACATTGTATCCATTATTAAAGTATTTCATAAGCAAAATGATCATAATGGTGACGCAATATGAGTCAAGACCTGATAGTACGCCTTCTTAATGTCTTTCTGTGACGCACTGCGGGAGACACCCAATATTTCATAGAAGTCCTGTTTATTTGCCAACATGGAGCTGGAATGGAAAGAGTGGCAGGGAGTTCCATGGTGGCACGTCCCCCCTGGAGACAGAGAAACAACTTTATGAGGGCAAATTATACAATTCAGCACACGTTAAGCATCAGCACTAGCTGTGTAGTAGAATGCAACTATTAGGATAACGTTATAGTGCAAAGAAAAAGTTCTAGTTTACTTAAATTTTCTTTTTTTTTCTTCTTAGCAGGACTAATACAAGTCGAAAAGGAAAAAGTTGCTTCACTGCTATAAATTACATCATTTTTATTGTCCACATTCACACAGTAACATTAAATGTACAAATGGATCAAAAACTTGCATCATATCAGTACCAAAAATGTTTTACAAAAATTAAGGATGTAGGTTATGTGCATACGGTGTTTAAGTTAAACAAAAAAGTCTATTACAGACAAAAGATAATTAAGAAAAAAAGCCTATTTGACACTGAGAAGGTAAGACAAATATGTTGCTTTTAAACCTATTTTTGCACTGATGTTTGGAAATAAAAACATTAAATGAATAAAACTTTAGGGGGACAATTGTAGGATGTTTTTAATTCAGGTGACTGCAGTAAATTCTTTAACGTTGCAGAGTTGCATCATTCTGGACCAAGGTTAACCTGGCTTTAAAAGACCAAATACAGGCCGCTCTGCTGAGACACGATGATATAAACCACCGGGACGGGTCGGTACCAAACATGTACCACACTCATTGGAATGATAGGCTGATGTAACTGACTGTTTTGCAGACAGTTAGCTAACTTTTCTCACCTGTCACTCTTGTCAATGTCACAACATTTCCTCGTGCGAAAGAGCTGAAGCTAACAGCTATCCCTCCCCGGTACGCCTGACACACGGCTGCTTTACAAACTGCACCATTTCCAGCAGATACTAAAAGAAAACGACCAGTTAAAGAGCCTGAAGAAAGTGATGAAGCTAACCAGCGAGCCGTCAGACGAGTGGCAGCAGCGCACGCCATGTCTGCGTCACTACCGGTGTCGGCGACCTCAGAAGCGTTCTGCGCATGTGCAGTGATTTGAAACAGGATATGGAAACACAAGATTGCTACTCCACTTCAGTGTAAAGTTCAACTGCGAATAATAATAATAATAATAATAATAATAATAATAATAATAGTAATAATAATAATAATAATAATAATTTACGCTTTTTTTAATCAAAATGTTCAAAAAACTATCACCCGCCTTTTCAACTAGCTACCGTCCTGCAATTTTATGACTTTCTTAAAAACGGACTATTTTCTTAATAAATACTTTTAACCTATTTTTTTTAATGCTGCCTAAACTCTTTTCGTCTTAACATCAAAATTTATCGGGAAAAGAAAATTTGTTTTTTTAACAGTGGACATTGTTGTTTCGCTTAAAAAATAATATTATCACATGACAATATATTTTCTTAATGCACAATACAGTATTTCAATTATATTGTTTTCTCTAAAGTGGTGAAATAGTCATGCATTCATTGAACCAACCATAACTTTAGAACACATTTGTAAAAATATTGTAAATATAAAGACTGTAGATGGCGATAGTGAGCTGAAAGATCTTTCACAAATATCCAAGGCTAAAATTATTTAACACACCATTCCAATTTTTAATATTACTACATTTTCTTAAAATACAGCAGCAATGTAGATCTTTTTTCTTTTGTTTTTTTGTTTGTCAAAATGTCAGAGAAAGGAAAAGGCCCTATGGATGTGGACAGGATGCCTTGTGTTTTGTCATGAACCTTTGTCTAAATAAATACCAATAAAATATGTGCACTCTATAATAAGGTCTCAGTATTAGTTACAATATTGCATGAATAAATCCTCCTCATGTGGTACTTTCTTTCTTATTGAAAAACCACAAACATATTCCTGATCCAGCTTGGTTTTATTGTAATAATGATGGTGCTGTTTATTCGTTAATTCAATATCAACCTTAAAAAAAAATCAATGTATAAAATGCTACATTACTTTTTGTCTTGGGTGAGTAATATATAAAAAATGCTATAACAATATGTTTTTTTATGCCTAAATGTTTTTAAAATGTGTTCCACCATTTGGTTGAGGCAGTTAAAAGGCTAAAGGGGAACACTTTACAATATGATTCTTTAGCAAGCTATGCTAACATATGAACACATATTATTTACATGTTTATTGGGTGTTAGGAAGACATTTATTAGCACAATAAGACAAATAAGGTTTATTAACATATGTAGTAGGATTCGTTAACATATAAAGTAAGGACATTGTCTACAAAGGCCATATAAATAAACTGATTACAAGATTAACAAATGTATCAACTATTGCTGTCAAGATTATATTGAGAGTTTTGCAGCACCCCATCTAAAGTGTAACTGGGTAAAGTTACAGTCAGAAATGGGATTAAGTCTTATGCGATCTGGAGTCATGTTGGGGGTTTTATGAGGTGAAGATGTTGAAAGCACGTCAGTTTGTTTGACCTGATGAAGGTGAAGCTCACAATCCCTCGTGATGACCCCTCCTTCTTCCCTGTGATGTTTCTCTAATTCCCCGCTGTCCCCCCAGCAACATCCAAAACGGCCTCCCAGCTGTGAGAATGTGTGGAATGCAGACCAGACCACAGGAAGTTGACATTTGCCATTCAGTGATGTAAATATCTCTGAGAGCAATTATTCATCCCCCACCTAAGGATGCTTTGGTTTCCAGTTGATGACATCAACACTGTAAGTGTCAGTATGGAGAAGTGTTACATAAATTTAACCCTCTGTTGTGCCATTTTTGGAGGTTTTTAATAAAAATTTTAAACAAACACCTGTAATTCAGATCTTCCAAAACTGACTGATAACCTTTTGCCCTCAATCATTATGGAGCTTATGGAGTTCCTGAGAACAACTTAAGGCAGTCATGAAATATGATGGAAGAAAAATTCCCATCACACACAAGAAAACGAAAACAAAACCATCCATAATCATTCTAGAACAGTAGTCTGGTTATGAGAAAGGGGGTCATGGCTTACTGAACTCTGTTATCAGGATTGTTGTCAAACACACGCAGCAATGATGACCCTATAGTTGATTTTCAGGGTGTGATGAACAGAAACAGAGTTCTATTTTTCTCAGATGTGGAGAGATTTGTGTCAGACTGTTCTAGCAGAACAAGTGTAACTAAAGTTGCTTTCACTGTCTTTGATCTGGTTCTGGTACAGCAAGGGGATTCGATCCAGTATCACCTGTGAAGATCTGAGAGGTTTGACATTGTCGCAAACAAAGAGCGAGTCAGTTGTGTGGTGATGTGATATTGCTTTGGTGAAGCTGATCTGAGGCTGTCAAATGAAGTTTGAAGTAGAACCACCTTTCCAAATAGCAAACAAACAAAGCTTCACCTTACTTTAATAGTATTCTTTTGTGAACATATCTATTTTGCACACTGAAATGTTCAGTTTGGACGTCTCCGTAGTGCCGCCCTTCACCCAGAACCACGAGAATGACGCAGAAAGAGCTTTTAAAACGTACTTATATTTTTTAGGCGGGTCAGAAATACAGCTTTTTTTTTAATGCAACAAGGTCATTCAGCCTGTAGACTGTACTGTGCTATAGTGTTGTATCTTTGATCGTCAGAAAAACAGCTGAATTTATTCTGGCTGCTGAAAATACTCACGAATAGAGACCATAGGGGTCATTTCAAGCTATAGGTGTAATTGCATTACAGATTCTGGAAGAGCTGCAGACTTGTTGAAATGATTAGATTGTGGCTCAGTGGTCTGAAGTAGAGCGTTCAGTTGACATTTGCTAAAGGAGAAAGAGGACACTGGCTCCAGAACATAGCTGGCTTCAAACACTAAAGTGAAGTCAAAGACTTCACAAAGCTTAATGAACCTGCCAGCCTCAGAAAAAGTCCATGAAATTTTTGTTGTGGCAGGATAAGTTACAAGGTTTTCATTGAAACATGTGGTTCTATTGAAACAACCTGATTTTTCTCATTTATTTTGAAATTTTTGCCATTGAGGTAAAAGTCTAGTTTGAATGGGAAGGCTTTTCTTGATAAGCAGAAGGTGTAAGTCTGCTAAATCAAACCAAGTAAAATTATTTCATCCTCATTTTGCAATTAAAGTATAATGAGAATTGAAAATGATATATATATATATATATATATATATATATATATATATATATATATATATATATATATATATATATACATAATATTATGATATAAATACATTATATAGAAATAATAACAAACAAATACCAAACACGACATCATGAGGGATTTTTTATTTTCTTAACATAGTAATAAAAAAAAACAAAAAACAGTGCTTGGTCTTATGAATGAGTGGTTTAGGAAGGACACCCCCTCTCCGCATGTGGATTGGGCTCCACAGAGTCCTTACCCTGGTGAGAAAGTTTAAGATGATTTGGAGGAAACTTTAGCAGTCTAACTTTCCCTCTGGTTCTGGTGTCAATTGAGTGCAAAGCCAGCCAAATTAAAATGTTAAGACACATCATTTATTATTTTTTTCAAATGAAAGCAATGTTTTTATGGGCCATGATCAAAATCTTAAGACCAACTCAGATGAAATATCATATTTTTGTGTTTTTAACATGTTCTTGTTGCATTTTTCTGATGATGGGTGACATATATAATTAAAATTAAGTTAAAAATTGCATTTCATTATAGTACAAACAAAATTTAATAAAGTCCAAGCTATCATAAAACATGTTTTTAAAAACTGGTTAGGTTTTTTGCTGTTTTAATATTCAATCTCCTTGAACAATTGTGCTAAAGGGTACACACTGTAATCATGCACTGCCATTATCTAGCACATACATACACACAAACCCGCTCACGTAGTTGTGTTACAGTTCTTGTCTTGCTTATAGAACATGTTTTCTATGTATGAGGTTTATTTTTATTTTTTTCTCTTCATTGTGGAGTTGAGACGCCAAACGCCGCACACTCACAGCTGCTGATAGAGCTCAAGGACGGGCCGCATATCAACAGTGAAAGGGAGCAGATGTCAAATCATGTCCAGCAAGACATTCAACACTGCACTCTGTTATGGAGATGATGTGGCTGTTGTGGTTACAGACTGTGCCATAGAATTACAAACTGGTCCCTCAGTGGGGCTGTGTTTATGTGTGACTGCTGCTGAAAGTCAAAATGCATTTAATGATTTAAACTGGAACAAAGTGACTAATGCAAAGCAATTCTAGTATGCATTTGCCTTCGATTTGTTAGATCTGTCAAACTGTAAGACCAAAAAGCTCACTATTATGAACCAAAGTTATCCTTTAAGACAGTTTAAAAATATTTTTTAAAATTCTTATGACTAAAAGAAAGTACAGAGATACAAGATGAATCTGGTTTTTACTTGAAAAAAAGTCTGTATAAAATTAATTTAGATTTTTATTTGCTGACAAATAAAAGTTTCTTTACAAACAGCAGTTTCACATAATTGAAGTCCAATAACATGAAAGCCTTGGTGACATTGGTCAGCCAAGTGATGGTTCATCAGCTTCTAGTCTATAGTTTCTCTCCTAGAATCTGCTTAAGTATTTCCTTGAGCTTTTTTCGGTTCAGTCGACAAACTAAGGTGTTTCAAAGCCTTGGCAGCCACGCTCTATCATACTGCAGCGTGTTAGCGTGCTAAAAACATGCAGGACTATTACCAAGTGGAACCTAGAGGACAAGAAGAACAGTACTCACACCCAACTGTTTCCCTGCACTGACACATTGACCTTTTCTCCCAACAACATTACCTTGGTAAGAACCTGATTGCAGACAGCAGTGTTCCTGAGCAGCTAAACAACACTGAGCCTATCCACCCATATTCTTACCCCGCTGTATCCCTTTCAGGGTCACAGGGCTGCCAGAGCCTAACCTGGCTACTGCTGGGCGAAGGCAGGGTGACAGGGAGCCTTATACTGTGCTTTTGTGAAACTTCTGAGCTAAAGGAGGACTCAGTGCTCTCACTATCCTGAGACAAAGACGGTAAGACAAGCCAACAGCTTGGTTCCAAAGAATGACAACATGTCTACATTGTTTCGAGTACCTGAGCTCAGGTTTAATCTTTGCCAACTCCTCAATGATAATTGAGAAGCTAAAAGGGAGCAGCTAGCTCTCCAGAGATGTGTGCAAAGACTACTGATCTGATCTCAATGTTGTTGCTTTACTCCATTAGGTCCATTCCATCCGCCCATTTTCTTGATCTGCTGTATCCGTTTTGGGGTCACGAGGCTGCCAGAGTCTAACCTGGAAACTGTTGGGCGAAGGCAAGGTACTCCCTGGACAGGTCACCAGCCTGTCAGGGCCACACAATCACACACCCATACATACTGTACTTTCAGGCACAGTTCGGAACAATTTAGACTATCTCATCAACCTGTAAAGCATATCTTTGGACTGTGGGAGGAAGACAAAGTGCCTGCAGAAAACCCACAACACCTGACAGCCCCAGAAGCATTCCAGTTTACATAGCATCGTCTATCCATCCATCCATCCATCCATCCATCCATCCATCCATCCATCCATCCATCCATCCTTTCATCCATGATTTCCAGCTATTCAAGCTCTACTCATGACTGATTACCTGGTTCAGGTGTGTCCAGCCAATTAGAGCATACCAGAGCATGGTATGTTGGAAAACATGCAGGAATGCAGACCTCAATGCCTGGAGTTGCCCATCTCTGCCATTGAATGTATAATCACTGGACCAAGCGAGTGTGACATCACCTATATAAAATGCCTTACTTCTGGCTCCAGTGAAATTAAGAAAAATTCAGTCACCGTGTTTCCGTGAAATGGGCGCTATTATTTGGAGCCAGATGACCCTGATTGGTTGGAGTCGGCCTGAGCCATGTTTCTATGGCAACTTCTGTTGCCAATCAGGAGTAAGCTTGTTCCAAGTCCACACCCCATCCACTGAAAGCGGCTTGGGAGAATGTGTCAATCAAACGTTAGAGAGGGGGGCTAGCAGGCACCACATGCTTTTGTTGAGTCTTCTGATTGGTCAGTTTATAACTTGAATAACTTGCAATAAAAAATAAATTGCATGAAAAATAAATCTGGATTAGCAAGAACAGGTAAAGAAAAATGTACCAGATCAAGAATGATTATTCTGACAAACAGAACGACTAAGTAATAAATGTATATTTCTCAATAGAAGTCTATGAAATTTTGGTTTCTTGGAGCCAGAAGGTACTTCCTGTTTGGAACACGAGAGGGAAGGGGTCAAGCTGTCCAGTGAATATACAGTCTATGTAGCATAACAATCATTCTAAAACACGAGTACTCAGCATTCATTGTGCATCTTGGTTTTTACACGAGATTTACCAGAATCAGGTATTAGAAAATGTATCTTAAGTTCTTTTTCCAGTACCAACTTCCTCCATTGAATTTAAGGTGAATTTTTGATATGACCAACACATGTTATCATCTTTTCCCATTTTACCCCTGATATCATAGAAACAAGCCCCATTTAGGAACATTGTAATGCTTCATTAACTGATTAGTGTGACCGTACATAGTTCCTGCTCTCAGGGCATCAGTATAAACAATGCAAACAATGGCATTATTATAAGGTGCAGACACAAAGACATTGCTGCTGTTAAGTTTTGTGCATAAAGCCCCAGTGTTGACTCGACCCATTTCCCTCTAACTGACTGCCATTAGAAGTGGTATGTGAGGGTCAGCTGTTACCACCCCCATTAATTTGTAAAGTGTTGTGTGTGTGCCCCAAATTTGCACAAGGACACCGCTTTTGTGTACCAGTTCATTTATTTCCCAGGATGTCACTTTTCTTAAGCAACGGGAGCTGGTGGTCACTTGCGGGTGGTCGTTCGCACTAAAAACCCACTTCAACCCATCATCTTTGACATTTCCTCCCCCTCTGGTGTCGGTCAAGTAATTTAGTACCATCTCAATGTAGCCTCTGGCCATGAGTCAACATCCACCATGTGGCACAGCTTGTAGAGCATGAAAGTATTTGCAAGAAATAGAAAAGAAATGTGAAGAAAAAATAAAGTTGTAAACCACCAATAATTATAATTTGACTCTTATTTAGGGTAAATTTAGGATTTTTCCCATTAAAGTATTAGATGATAGTGGCAAAAGGCAACAAAAAAGCCCAAGATGTCACCAATGGAAAATAAATGTCCAAACAACTTAATAAATGGAAGGACTAAATGAGCAATCACCAATTATGACATAGTTTGGGGTAAAATTGCACATTTTCTGTGTACACACACTTTGCCCTCATCTAAATTAATTCTCTCCAGTCATCACATCAATATTGATTAGATTTACACAGAAATTAATTGGTGACGGTGACCATCTCTGTAGTCTCTCAGGTGGGAGGAGCCAGAAGTAAGCTGAGAGTTTCCTCAGGTTGGCATGCTTACGACAACAACAGACCCAAAGTTGGAGCATTTTAGCAGTTAGAAATTTGAGAGCATCTTCTCCTGAGAGCATCTTCTCCCTTTTCTGAAGGTAGAAAACCCCAAAATCCAGGATGGTTTATTTGTTTGTGAGGGCATTTAAAAGAAAATCAGAAGTAGGAAAACTTTAGCACTCCCTGCACAGATTTTTTTTTACATAATTACAAAACTAATGACAAATTTTCATCTTCAATAGGCATCTGCTTTTTTAATATAATGTACTTGCGACAGCAGTGTATAGTATTGAGTTTATTGCAATTGTATTAGTTGCCAATGCTTCTTTTTTATTTTAATATATTTGAGCACCTTCCCCTTTATGGGTCTCTGTCGAAAGCAAATAGAGAACCACTAGAATAAAGGTTTGAATTATGATTTCCTTGCCCTCAAATTCTGTATTCTGTTCATTCTTAGCCATTCTGATGTATATTTGACAGTGTGCATTAGATCATTGTCCTGTTGCGTGACCCAGTTTTAACTAAGCTTTAGCTGATGGACAGATGGCCACACATTTACTTACAGAATATACTATCATTTGGCATTAAATTGTTGGCTACAAGGTTTCTATGTCTTTTAAGTGTAGTACATGGTCAAATACCAACATATTTCCACTGTTCTTGACAGTTTATTTATTTTTAAATCCAACACATATCATTTGGGCCTAAAGATTCCGTAATGGCTTCCCACAGTCCTGCCACATTCTGCACTTAAAATCCCACTCCAGTCATCTTTTGTTCGATTGTAAAAGCATTCCTAGTGGTCTTTTGATTGTGATTATGCAATTTTTAGCAAAAATTTTAAAAAAGGGTGTCATTTTTTAGGGAATAATTTCTGCAGAGCGGCAGGAGTTCATCAGAATGTCACCTCTGAGTTGTGGATGGGGCCGTTGGTGTCACCTTCCTGTCACCCACAACTGAGAGCTCTCTGTTAAGATTCTCTCCCTCTAGCTTACAGCCCCTCACACCCCCAATGTAACATTAGTGGTTCAACAAAAATGGTGAGAAATGTTGGAGTTATCCAGTTGTACGGTTTTGAGCCAAATACCAGATACATCAGAATGGAGCGCAGCAGGAAGCTTGCAGTTAATACATCACTAATAAGCTTTTTTTCAAACCGCTTTTTTTGTTTTTGCTTCTCATTTACAATGATTTGAGTAAAGAAATACTTATAAATGCAATTTTAGTCTTAAATGTCTTTATAAATGTCCTCCATTATCAGAAAAATGCCACAAAAACATATTAAAAACACCAAAAACATATTTTCCAATCACAGTTGATCTTTAATACACCCAGTGAGATCTAAAAGGTAACAAAAAAAGGTCAAAACAAAGTCGTTTGATTTTACTCCTGCATCAATTTAAAACAATGAATCAATTGCATGATCTGGCCTTTGTTCTAACTTTCTGTAACTTTCTGTAACTTTTGTTCTAACTAAGGAATGATTTCTTAGTGGTTTGAATGATTTCAGTTTGTGAACAATTTTTCAAATGGTAGAATGCTGATCCCCATATGGTTTGAACATTTTTTTATAATACCCAATTAATTGATGCTTGATTGATTGCTTTGGAAACATTAAGCTCTGTGGATTTTTACCTCTTGGAATTTTGTCCCAGACACACAAGAAATGCATCAGAGCAGTAAACTATAGCAGACATTGTGTTCTTGGAGAGATTTTTCAACCTGTAAATGAGAAGATCGTCAAAGATTGGTCAACATGAAAAAGCTGAAAGATCCACTGGTTACTCAGTTTGTAATGTGATTTTTTTTGTTTTTATTTTGTTGATTTTGATTGGGAGATTGTAAGCTCAATTGCTGTCTTTATTTAAATGTAAAAAAAACTTGCTGTCATTTATGATCATAAAATAGTCTGAATTATCATGAATTACTGACATCATAATTAAAGACTCAGATCATCTTTTGATCTGTTTTAAGTGTCCTCAGTGATGTTTTATCTATGATTATGCTGAAAAAAAAATTAAAAAAAAGTGCAATTTTCTGGACATAGTTTCTGCAGAGCTGCAGTTTTTTATTGGAAATTCACCTCAGAGTTGTGGGCGGGACTGTTGGCATAAAGTAAGCCCATCCCACTTCCCATCATCCATCTGTTTGCACTCTGCACCACTATAGCTCACCACACGCTCACATGGCAAGCGTTACAGCTCAGGTGCGAAGCTGGAGCGGTCTACGGCAGATGACTCACAATGGCTGCAGGATCTGCTGCCGACCTCTTGAAAGTCTGAACTCACATAGGTTCATGCAATAACATGCCATTTATATAGGAAGTACAGTAATCCCCCCCCCCCCCACACATTTGCAGGGTTTCAGCTCCAGCATCCAGCGAAAATTTGAACCCAACGAAACAGATTCACAGTGGCAGAGAGGCCAGAGGTCGGACATGATCGTATGTAGTAGAATTTCCTCTCGCACTTTTAAAGTTACATAAAGACTCCGGCTGTAACACAGACTCGGAGGCGTTCGGATCCATCTGCAGTGTCTTTATTTATGCTCAGCGATATGTTGGCAAAGGCAGCGGCGGTCGGACAGGAGGAGATCAGAGCCGGCATGGAAGCATCAGAGGCTAGAGCAGACGGAGGTCGGAGGCAGGCGAAGGTCGGACACGGCGAGGGTTTGTCAGAGGCTGGCGGAGACGAAGGTCAGAGACGGGCAGGATTCGAGGTCGGCGGCTGGCAGGAGATCAAACAGGAACAGAACTGGGTCGAGACACGGAGAAGCAGACTGCTGGAAACACGTTCAGTAAGGCTAATGGCTCAATACTTCACGGGGTGTTATGGTGGGAGCTAGGTATATATGCTGTGTGGACTGATGAGGGATTGGCAGCAGCTGTGGGATGATTAGTACTCTGGGGACTGTGCACGTGGACGACCGGAGGGGTAGACAGTGGGCAGACTCCTGACACCGGCAGTCGCATCGGAGTCGTAACGCTTGCCGTGTGAGCCCGAGGTTACAGCCCCTCTTGACCAAAACCAAACATTTTCATTGCTACGAAAATGGCAATCAATATCTAAGCTATCCAGCTGTACGGTTTTGAGCCAGATGCCAGCTCGGACGAGGAAGACAAATACGTACTAAACATTTACAAACAAGCAGAGTTGCAGTCAAGGTTTGACATTAATGTAAAGGCTGTAATAGTGTTGGAAAGTGTTTTTTTTATGCTTGTTACTAATAAGTTTAGGAGTTAGCGTGGTTACAGTATTTTTGTGTCATTACATGTTGTAAACAAGGTTGGGAGTTACAGGTATTTTAAATACCAATACTCTGTGGTTAACATGTAGCGTGCTACAAAGAAGAGTTAGAATTACTGTGAATGCAGTTAATAAAGTTTAACTAACTCACACTTATCTCAGACTCCTTTGTTTTGTGTAATACACCTCATGGTTTATTGTGCCTTATATATGACACAAGTTGAAAAATACACCATTCAAAATCCAGTGCGCCCTACAGTGTAGAAAACAGAGTTGAATTGAAATACTCAATAAATGTCAAAACCTGTTATTTTGCTGGAAATTGTCCGAATTGCTCATGTTCTCAGGGACCCACATTAAAAATAACTTTACTATAAAGGTTACACTTTTGCTTCTCAAAAGTTACACTTGTTTCCAACAAAAACAACAAAAAACCCTTTTAAGCCAAGCCGCATTTCTATATGGCAGAAGAAAAAGAAAACAGCATAAAGGAGATTCTTACATGACCAGTGTTCACATCTGGGGAGGGCTTATTGTGCCAGGCACAGTAGCATCTGTGTGCATGACGTGTCAGATGCCTGTGTCATCATTTTTCTTTCACAGTGCAAGCAGGAAATCCCAGCAAAGCTGCCCATAAAATAGCCTGTCAACTTCAGAGAACATCCCGCAAAATGCTGTTTAAAATAAATCTTCTTTTTTTGTTTGTTCGTTTTGCCACCAAAGCTTGCATAGTTACTATTTGCGTTACACCTTCCCACTAGAATGAGAAATTGTTTTCTGTGTATTTAAAAAAAAAAAGTGTAGAAAGTTTAATGTCCCAAATCTCCTTGAAAATGTGATGAGAAATAAAAAACCTGAAAATGATATGTACATAAATATCCACAGCCTTTACTCAATACTTAGTTCTGAATATGACTCCACAAGCTTGCACACCTTTCTTTGAACAGTTGAGCCCATTCCTCTTTGCAGTACCGCTCAAGCTCCATCAGGTTGGATGGAAAGCATCGGAGCACGGCCAATTTCAGATCTCTCCATTGATGTTCAATTGGATTCAGGTTTGGGCTCTGGCTGGGAGACTCAAAAACACTGACAGAATTGTCCAAAAGCCACTCCTTCCATATCTTGGCGGTGTGCTGTGGATCATTGTCCTGCTGAAAGATGAACCGTCGCCCCAGTCTGAGGTCAAGAACGCTCTGGAGCAGATTTTCATCCAGGTTGTCTGTACATTGTTACAGTCAGCTTTCCCTCTATCCCAACGAGTCATTCAGGTCCTGCTCCCGAAAAAAATCCCCACAGCATGATGTTGTCACCACCATGCTTCACTGTAGGGATGGTATTAGCCTAGTGAGGAGCAGTGCCTGGTTTTCTCCAAGCATAACGCCTACCATTCACTCCAAAAAGTTGTATATTGGTCTGGTCAGACCACAGAATGTGGTGGTCTGAGAGTCATCTAGGTGCCTTTTGGCAAACTCCAGATGGACTTCCATGTGCTTCTTTAGTAAAAAGGGGCTTCCATCTGGCCACTCAACTATACAGGCCTGATTGGTGTAGTATTGCAGAGATGGTTGTCCTTCTGGAAGGTTCTCCTTCTTCCACAGAGGAAGGCTGGAGCTCTCTCAGAGTGCTAGATTATCTCCCCTGATCATTCATCTTAGATGGGCGGCCAGATCTAGGAAGAGTCCTGGTGGTTACAAAGTTCTTCAATGATGGAGGTCACTGTGCTCATTGGAACCTTCACGCCAGGAGAAATTTTTCTGTACCCTTCCTCAGCCTCGTACTGTCTCGTCGAAGATCTACAGACAACTAATTTTTTTAATGCTTGGTTTGTGCTTTTACATGCACTGTCAACCCTGGGACCTCATGGAGACAGGGTCGTACCTTTACAAATCATGTCCAATCCACTGGATTTATTACAGGTTGGCTTCAATCCAGCAGCTGAGACATCTCAAAGCTCTTCAGTAGAAACTGAATAAACCTCAGCTCACAGCTTCACAGTAAAGGCTGTGAATACTTATATACTTGTCATTTTTCAGGCATTTCATTTTTAATACATTTGTAACAATTTCAAAAGAACTTTTTTTGCATTGTCATTATGTTTTTTTTATATAAAGAATTTTTTGAAAAAAACTGATTTAATCTATTTTGAAATATGGTTCTGACATGATAAAATGTGGAAGTAGTGAGGGGCTGTGAATACTTTGCAGATGGACTGTGTGTGTATATATATATTTATATATATATGGCTTCTTGGAGCAAGTGAGCACTTCCTGTTTGGAACGCTGGGGGGAAGTGTACCTCGGCTCCTTTCTCATATGCAGTAAATATACAAAGCTTGAGTAGATGTTTTGTGTTTAATCAATTAGAAGCTGTCTACAGAAGCGTTTTAGTCAACTAGAAGCTAAACGTTATCTGTCACGATCCCGCTCCTGCTCTCCTCTGGCATCATACAGGCTCCTAATGGCTCTGTGGTAAATGAGAATGTAATCACGGAAGGATTAAGGAGAAAGAACACACCACACATAAACAAAGCTGCAATACACCGACTCGGCTTCCAGCTGCATGTGGCACGAGGGTTAATCTCCTCACACAGTTCATGCTCTCCAACAAAATAGGTTAAAGTAAAAGCATAACTCCAAAAGATACGCCTGCTATTTGGTGCTGTGTGAAGTTTTGCTGGGTAGCAACTTAAATTTAATGTAGATGAGCTTTTTTTTTTTTTTTTTTTTTTTTTAAAGTCCCTCCTTCAATTAAGTCAAAGAAAAGTATATAAGCCCTCTAACACCCATTCTCCCTCTCAGTTTTATTACCCTGCTCAGTGACTCTGCTGTTTTTCTCTGTGTTGCTCAGCAACAGCGGCAGGCCTCTTGCCCAGCCCTGATGGAGATAATGGGGGAGCTGCAGGGGATGGAGACGGTGATGAGGAGCACAGGAAGGGGGTTCATTTTGCTGTGTGGTTTGAAGTGGCTGGGAGCGGGACAGCTTTTCTCTTGTTTGGATGTAAATGAGTGTCTTTAAAAAGCTGAGCTGAGCTCAAGCAATTAATTGTTGGAAAAGGAGGTGTGTGGTTAAGAGGTAAATGGATGTTTGGAAATCTGATAGTGATCAGGCAGCTGTCAAGTAAGCCTCAGGCAATAGTTAAAAGAAGATCTATAGCTTGTAGTCTTCATAACCCTAAAGCAGAAATGTTTCAATATTTAAGCCCAGCACATCCAGTCATCGATCTTTAGAATAAGTTGTATCCTTTTGGGGGTTACAGGCTGCTGGAGCCAACCCAACCACTATTGGGCACAGGCGGGGTAAACGGAGAACAGGTTGTCAGTCGGTTGTAGGACCAAATTTTTTTTTTTTTTTTTCTAATAAATTATGCTAAACTACAGCTAACATACTTTTATCAAACAGTTGATTCACTCTCAATTCAAATCAATTACACTAGATGTTTTGGAGGATTGGAGAAAATATCTGAACAATGTGGCTATAAAGCAGACAAATTGTTGTATGACTTTTTTTTAGCTTTAGCTCAATCTTTAGACACTTATCAACTGCAGTCCATTTTATGTGGATTCTACATGTGCTGACCTGAAGCCTTTGGTCTAAGAATACAGTAGATATTGCTTATTTAGCTAAATCTGCTACATTACTGCCAGGTTGAGTTAGATACTTTTTACTTAACTAAAAGCACTGAAAGGCAAACAAACAACTTTTACAAACAGATATATAGTCTCTGTGTTATTTAAAATGTGACCAAGCTAATTCAGTGAGCAAGAATTAATTTAAACATGAGAGAAATTTACAGATGTGTGAAAATGTCACTAAATTATCTGGTCTAGGACAAGAACTTTAAAGAGATTTGTGGATTTATTTAGTTATAGTGGCCTATTTACACAATGACCCAGTAGAAAACAAACCCTCATATATGTTTGACTGCACGACAGAAAACCCAATCCCACTGTGTGATGCCAATTCTCTACAAGAAGTACCTGCTGGTTCCAAAATCCCACAGTGGTGCAACACTCTAGTGCAGTGAATGAACTGTATAAACTGCCCAATCAGATGCCTCAATTAAAGAGTGTAGTCTTACATCCACGGTTTGAAATTTTTGATTGACAGATTCTTCTGAGTGCACTTTCAAGTGGTGGGGGTGTGGCCTCCCAACAAGCTCCCTCCTGATTGGTGAGTGGGGTCGCCATAGAAATGTTGATTTAGACTGACTCGGAACAATCGAGTACTTGGATACTAGTGACCTTTAAAGTGACAAGCATCATTTCTTTCCATCTAAATCTTAGTGCTTTTAACAGTATAAAAAAGAAATGTATAAATGATGGGAATTAAATACTTATAATTTTAATTTTAAAGACATACATATAGCAACAAACACAATATATTAAAAAGTAAGAATCGTGGTTCGATCTGTAAATCCAATCAAATCCTTATCTAAGTAATGATCCACTGCCCTAGAATCGAGTTTATTTAGTTGGAACCAGAAGTCAGCCATTTTCTATGGGTTATGTTACACTCACTAGGTCCAATACTCCTATACAGTCAATGGTCAAAACCTAACATGGACCACTGATGCACTTGGTCACCTCCAGAGACAGAATGACATTTTGGAAGTAGACATTTCTCATTTTAGAGAAAGGTGAATGCCATTTCTGCATCAATGTTGATCACCTGTCACCTTTCACTTGTTTCAATGATGTTCCAGGAAAACCTCGAAACCTGGTTTATGCAACCCCCAGATCATTGAAATGTCAAAGAGTTCCTTTGGGTGATTACAAAGATCTGCCGTGAACAATGGATGTCTGCAACAAGGCCTGGAGGTGTTTATCGAGGGAAAACTTCCTGACTTCAAAGATATGCTCTCAGCTCTTGATGGCAGAGTATAGAAATACAGTAGTTTGGTAATTGGATCGGAAATCCTCAGACGGAGGGGTGAGTTGGCTGTCCATCCGTTTATATCAGGTTGTGTTTGACCTGCAGAGCGTTCAGCATTTTAGCTAGCCTGTTTTTAATCTGCTTAGCTGAGCTTTAGGGAGATGGAGTTTCTCTCTGTTTCACGCACACAAACCCGCTCTTTATCCCAGACACACTACACTAAAGACACACTACGATGCTATACTCACACACAGGAAAACTCACTGTACTCCATCCTGTCTGTTTTCATTTCCCTTCTCTCACCTTTCAGACCCTGTTACGCACTCTTATCCCCATCTGTCTCCTCTCTTCTTGCTGCCCTCTCGACTGTTTTCAGTGCTTTCTGTTTTATGCATTGACCTGTTGATTTTTTTTTTAGCTGGTAACAGATGAAATGACAGCATGGGATCTAAAAACCTAAGCTTTCTAACAGTGTCCTCTTTGTGCAGCTTACACAAGACTGTTAACTGATGAAATCTTTGCACCAAGTATTCCCTCTGGTTACACCTCTGGCCAATGTCTACACGCGGGTCACACCAACTCTTCCAAAAACAATACGCCAGTGAGGTAAGTCATGCAAGGTTACCTCAGTTCAAAACAAAGGCAGTCAGCTGTCAAACCATGTCATTAGAAGTATTTAGTGTCTGAAACATGTTGGGCTGTTTGAGGTTTGCTGGAAGCTGCATGGAACCATGAGTTGCTGTCCAAATAAAGGTTTGCAGGATGTATTGAAGGGTTTGGAAAAATCCCACCAGAGATCTGACTCTGGCTTCAATTTGGATGAGGAGCTCACAACCTTTGTAACAAACTCTTCTCTATTTTGCACTGAATAACATTTATGAAATGGTTTTGACATTAAACAGTTTCTTTCTGCAGAGTGATGCAAAGCAGCTATTTTTCTGATGGGGGGAGGGGTGCTGATGCCAGAACTAATGCGCAATCTTTATTATTTTTTATCTCAATTGTGATGATGAATATTTTTTCATATGGTTTTATTAGTTTAAAAAATGATTTGAAAACTATTAAGTCATCTTTCCCAGGTAATGAATGAATAAGACGTAAACACAATGTAATAATGAAACTAGGGCAAAATTAACTTTGAAATAAACATATTTACCAATGCAATTGATTTGTTGATTTGGGCTCTCGAGCTTTACAAATATGTTCAGAACCAACACAATTTTATTTTTTAATAATTAGATTTAATCTGAAAGTTGTTGGCTTTTTTCAATGTCTATTCAAATATAAGCATGTCATAATCTTCTGGTTTAATATATAAAAAAACCCTTTAATTTAAACAAAATATAGGAAATAAGATTTTACGCTTATAGCTTTTGACTTTGTAGCTCAAAAAATACAAAAATTTTAATATCCCATTTCTAAAAATCTCCTTAATTCAGACCGTGGACTCTATTTGTGGCTTTTGTTTGAGGCTGTTTTGATGTCTAACTTATGAAAGAAATTTACTGATGTTAAAGAATCCCATTTTAAATTAAATGAATTTGAAATATTAATAGGCGATGCCTTTTGTTTCACGTGCATGCATTCCAAACAGTGTGTAGTGCTGTTATTTATTTATTTTGTTTGTATTAGCTTAAGATGTCCCAGATTGGAAATATTTTACTGTTTTACAACTGTGCAATTCACACAACACAAAAAAACAGCAAATGTGATGTTTAAGCTCCCTCATATTCTGTCTCTTCCTGGTTTATCCCATAAAAAAAAAAAACATAATTACACTATCTTGAAATTAAAACATTTATGCCTTATGTCCCTATTACTGTTAGCTCCACCCCTCATGTACCGTAATGGCCCAACTTTGAGTGGAAACGCTTACATTAATTGACTGGTTCCTTTAAAACTGGACTGTACCATACAAGACCGAACCCCTCAGTAAAAAAGAAGCTCTTAAATCATCTGACAAAACTCCACCTGTACTCAGATCAAAATTTTTAATTAATTTATTTTCTCAAGATATGAAAGAGCTTCAGCAAATGCATATTTAAACATTTATTAAACCTTATAGCTCAAAGAAAAACCAATAAAGGTTGTTTTTTTTTGGAGTTTCGGTTTCATAACAAGTGTCTGTTATGCACATAACAGACTGTAAGAAAAAAACAGTCTGTTATAAAGCAGCTTTTGTTCTAACAACACAAAAAACAGAAAGATCCATCGACTTCCAGACAAGCAGTAGGAGTGGGTAAATCTGTCTTTTGCATTTTCTAAACTTTTGTGGCTTTTATGTAGCCTTTTTTTTACACAGTAACATAATGTTAGATTTATGCCACTGGTTGGAGCCATGTTTGTACCTTTTGAAGGAAATGTGTGTTTCTGTCTCTTAGAAGAACACCTGTTGGTCAGATCACGATAATCAAAAGGAAATCAGAGGTCTTACAGTATCACCTGAAGCAATAGCTACAATGACACTGTCAGAATGAAAATGCTGAAAAGAAACAAAATAAATGACTGAATGAGTGTTTATTAATTGTAGTTACCTGACATACTGACTAATTAATCTATATGAAGTCAGTTTTTAGCCCTTCTGTTGTCTCCTTTTTGATCAGAAATGAAATCAACAAAACCTAAGCTTACAGCACAAGTGGGAAATAGAACACACTGTAAGACCAATAAGACCCAAGGATTTCATGTTCACAATTACACACTTTCCCCCCATTTGAGCAAAATCTGAGGTGAGATTGTGTAAAAGTTTGACCCTTTCACATTGGGACTTCAATGTTTCTGGAACCAGTCCCCATTGAGATTTCTTGTAGAACTGTTACTTTTATTTTAAAGTGAGCATCCGGAAGCTGGAGAATTGCACCTTATGTGACACTTGTCATTATTAAGTTTTATTACATATTTGCATAATCTACAGGCTTTAAAATCTACAAAGTCCTTTAAAGTGTTTTATTTTATTTGCATGCAAGAACAAGATGTATTTTAGGAAAGGGAATCACGTCTCAGACTTCTTCCACTGAAAATTACACTGAAAAAAATGTTGACACACTCTGTGTGGAGTCATTAAAACACAACTAACCGGTCACAAAGATAAAGACAGCAATAGAAATGTCTTTCATGCTAGTTAGCATGAGCCCGAATAAAAAGTGACAACGCGGTACTCGCACTTAATATTCTAAATACATGCAGCCAGTGCTGAACTTTTTTTCTTGGCTGCACGGACGCGGAGGAAAAGTTAAGGCTAGGAAGGATTATAGTTACTGTTAATACATCAAATGGTTCCCGATCGCGGCTGTCTGCAGCTCACTGCACTCTACGTGCGTGACAGCTAACGGGACTTCATAATATGTGCGATTAGTAACAGCAGCTTTATTTAAAATACGTGAAACAATGCAGCAATGTGCATCTTTGCTGCACCTATTAGGTGTCGCCAACATGAATTTCCATAAGCTTTTGAGCTGGTCGCATGTAAATACGTGCAAATATCATTAGCAAGTTACATTTGAAGTTTGCTATGATGACAAATACAATCCCTTTTGCTTTTTATTTTGGAGTATTTTGCTAGAGGGACAAACAATACACCTAACATCATTTATAGTGATCTTAGTAGCTCCAAACATCTTGTAAACTCAAACTACTAGCTATTTCCGATGGTCCACTGCCCCAACCAGAAATGAGTGAGCAGTCATGTATCTAATCCGGAAGTAGGTCGAGCATATAGCCCTTTGTAGGGGCATTTGGAGGGGTGGTGCTGTCTGAAATTGTTTTTCAGGGGTAGCCGTAGGGACTTTTGACTGGATATCCCTCCGCCACATCGCGTTTTACCACAGAAGAGAAACACATTTCTTCACGTGGGTGTTCTCTGATGCACAGAAGTTTACATTTAAATGTAATTAATGATTTTTTGTCTTATAATACATTTTTGAAGTAATACAACAGATGTTATGTATTTTCCGAGCTCTGGCAGCTACGTGCCAATATAGATGACCGGCGACTATTGATGATGTCATCAAGTGGGAGTGACCTCCGATTTTAAAGACTCTGTTCCTCCATAACTCTCTGTTTGGAGGGCTAAATGTTGTTTTTTTCTACTCAGCATTTATGTTTTATTGCTTTTTTCATTCCTGTAAGACCACTTTTACAACATACCATAATTGTTTTTATAAATATTTTATTAGTATAGCTATCATGCTGAGAGAAGCCTCCATCTTTTATACAGAGAACATAATGTCAAAATGATAGAAAATGACAGAATATAAAAAAATACATGCATTTTTTGGAATGGAGTACAAATTTCAATCCAGAGAACTGTGTAAAGAAAAGATTTGAGCCAGTTTTCTAATCCGAGTCACTGAGCGGTTAATCCTC
This sequence comes from Oryzias melastigma, assembly GCF_002922805.2. Classification (NCBI taxonomy): domain Eukaryota; kingdom Metazoa; phylum Chordata; class Actinopteri; order Beloniformes; family Adrianichthyidae; genus Oryzias; species Oryzias melastigma. The sequence goes on along the minus strand of NC_050512.1, from coordinate 10,163,229 downwards.
TGTGAAGGAGCAAGATGCACATAATGAGTTCCTTGACATCACATATCAAAGTCAGCTTTGTTTTTATTTCAGAAAGGCTTTTTCCTCCCATGGAGGAATTGTCAGAGTTTTGGATCCATGTCTGAGTTTGTTCATTTGGTTCTAGAGTTGAGGTTCACATGAGTCGTCATCATCATCAGCCCTTTCGTCGCTCTCGTGCCAACATTCGCTCCATAAAACACTGAACTCGTCGGAAGGTAAAGAAGTTATGACAGTTCTTTCTTGCATCAGGTTTTCAACTCGTTCCTCTTGTGCTTTAGACTCACGTGTCCTTCCCTCACCTGATACCTGTTTAAACAGAAAACTGAATTAATATGACAGCCACTCAGCAACTCCAGCAAACACAAAGAAGCATTTGATTGCTACGCATTTAAAAACTCCAATTACTGCTGCAGAAAAACGATCAAATGGGAGTTTGGAAAAGAAGCTGTAAATCTAAATGTGGGGTTTGTTGGGGGTAATGCTGCCTGGGAATGTTGCCCCCGAGGCACCAAAGGCAAAGTGGAAGCAAAAGAAAGATCTGTTATCAGCAGGTGAAACTTTTTTAACAGGAGAGAGCCTCAGGAGTAACAGGAGCCACAGCCTTCAATGCACATGCACACAAACACACTGATGCATGCTCACCGTTGTCTGTGTCTGCATTGGGCTTGATGAAGAGTTTGTTCATGCACATGCACTCTACATGGTCCTCCAGCTTCACGTGCACCTCCCTCAGCTTTGGCCGCCGCCGTATGTACTCCACCTTTGCCACCTGTCACACAAACACACGACAGAGATTTAAGCAAGGAAACCCAATGAGGATTGAATAAAAGGTCAGCTGATCTGCTAAAATGAAAGTTGTGTACATCTGGATGTCCAGATGACAGTGTAACTACTATAGTTAAAATAGTTAGATTAAAGTTGGATTAAATATATTTGATGATGTGAAAGGTTGTCCCTAAAGCCCTTCATTAATACAAGAATAAGAAGGAAGCTGGACCCAACTTTAAAACAGTTATTATGATTTTACTGACTTTAATTTGCCTTTATGGACTTGGACAGGTTTGAAACTATAAACAAAGAGTATAGTTGTCTAAAAAATACTATGACTATGCACAATATCTGGACCAAAAAAACTTAAAAAAAGACATTAACATGGAAGTCCTGGAAAATACTGTGCAGAATGAACTAGATATAAAGAAAAAATATGTTTAACCTGCTAATATAGGTATAAAAAATCACTTATGTTTTTGCTTTCATGTAGATGCTGAATTAAAGAAAACTTAGAGCAGAAGTGGTTTGATGAATATTTGGATCATTAGGCATCATGTGGATAATTCATTTCTTGGTGCTCAATCTTTCATAAATCTGTCACTTGTGAAATAACTTTATTATTGAGAAATTAAAAAACTATGGAAGGTGATGTAGGACATTATGGATTTACTGGTCTCACTCACTACCAAAAGCAAGATATAACTTCCTACAATTCTCTATCACTCTGTATTTCCATCAACTTTTCATTAGAGAGGTCTTTAGAAGTAGTGATGGCTGAAAAGCATTTTAAAACAAAATACTCTAATGTACACCAAAGGAGTAGTATTTTGCAGTCTGTAGCGGCTCATACTTCTGCAAAACCATAAGACACTGACACAGTAACACCTGTGGCCCCAACTTTTCCTAAACTCAAAAGAAAACATAATTTACAGTAAAACTCTGAGATCCATGCTTTTGTCTTGATTCTTTTCTTCTCTTTCCTTCTCATGTGGACATGAACCTGATTTGTGCCATTTACATGTGTGTGACTTTATTTTCCATTTCCTCTTTAACCAGACAGAACAGCTCCTTTCACCTCAGTCTGAGTTCCGTGGGAGCAAAAAGCAGAAAATCAAATTCTCTCTTTTCTTTTCTCTCTGACTCTTAAAGACAATAACACTCAGCACCTCTCTCATTTCTCACTGTGTCTTCTGCACCTGGATATCACTTTTCTTCTGTGTGGACATAGGCTGTCCAAAATCCAGTTACCAAACACTTTTATTTAAAAAAAAAGGCAATTTTATAATGCAATGTAATTGTTATATAACCCATATATACTATAATATCTGTCAATTTTCCAGTCAGACTTCCACCAGTTTGTTGATACAATACAATATAGAAACGTGTCCCTTTCAGTCATATGCACACACACACACACACATACTGGTTTCCATGTTCTACGAGGAACACTTTTATAATCATTAGTTCTGGGGACCAACCTTTCCTAAGATACTAGAACACTGAAAAAACACAGGTAGCCTCAGCAAAAACTTGTCATTACCTACATCACTGTTTCTCTCCCTCACACACTCACATGCACTCATGTTGGCTTATCTTCCATTGGCATCTAGTGACCATGAACCAGATTTAGTTTACTGGTGTACTCCAGCTGTGGAGGAAGTAATTATGATCCTAAATGTGTCACTGCCAGGCTTTCAATCACCATCACAAAGATACACAAAGGTCAGACTGAGTAGAGTCAATGTCTTTAGCAGAATCTGTGTGTTTACATGTGTCTTTTTAGAGTTTGGGTTTCAGCAGTTGTTGTTTAAAAATGATAAAGAACAGAAACGTTTTGTCAAACAGTCTGCAGAATAAGTAGCAATGATCATTCATGTAAATGCACTGGCAGTAGTTATTAATAATGGGTCTGGCACCTTTTCCAAACTCATTTAGATAAGACTGAAGCAGATGGGTAATCGTGAGTCCCATTTTAGTAACAGATGTAGGATCGTGCGTCTACCTTGACAGTTCGGTGGTGTTTGCGCGCCACCTGGCACCTCATGTTGCTTGTGTTGCAGCAGCCAGTGCATCGCTTCACCTCCACACAAGGAGGCCAAATGATGAAGTTGGCTGAAGTGGGATCCACCTGGCTTCTGGGGATCTCATAAATGGTTGTGCGCACTTTGCAAACTGCGGGCAAAGCCTCTTCCACCACTGCAGACGGACACACAGGTTAACCATCAAAACTGTACAAGAGGGACAAAACTGTTGCACATATTTCAAGATTTTGAATGATTTTATTGTGATAATGAGATACTCTACACATAAAGCATGTTTGTGTTTATTACCGGTGCTTCTTCTTTGTCTTGAGTGTGAGTGAATGTTTTTCTGATCAGGAAAACTGTGAGAGAAGTCCTTGTGGAAGCTCTGTTTGGTCTCCTCGATCACCTCGTTCTCTATGGAGACAAAACAACAGGCTGAAAGTGTTAGCACCACAGGTGCTTAGGTAACTCACACTCATACTCTGAAGAGTCTAGCAATGGTTTTCAAGCATTGTGTCAAGTGTCTGCTGCATTTTTTTCAAGTTAAAGTTGCAAATTTAGCCTCTTTTAATGTCTTATTTGTCGAATGTATTCACAGAGATAAATAAAACAGCAGTGATACCAAGGAGTGCCGCAGATCAGGAAAATTGAGGGAATTTCAGGATGCTCAGATGCTCAAATCACACACTGCAGGACCTCAGATCGCGTCTATACCATTGACATATGGGTGATTGCAAATCGCATAAGGTGTGAACCAGCTGCCAAAAAAAGTATAGAATCAGCTCCTATCTATTGAGAGTCGATTTTTTCGACTTCCTTCCAAATCGTTGCTTTCAAGCATGACCTATCACTATCGGTCACAATATATTGGGTATAAAAGTAAACATAAAATGTGAATAAACCTGGTCAGAGAAATAATAATAACCTGATAACTTTAAATATGTTATGATGTTTATCATAACCTTTTCCAGAGATATAACTATTGGACTTAAGACCAGAGATTTGACTCAAGACCTGAACTGAAGGTCAATACACAGCTTTGGTTTTGTGAACAACGTTCATTTTTTAGTTCTCAATTTCACTTCCATCATCAAATCAAACACAAATGTTCCATTACCATGTTTTTACTGATGTTTCATAAACACGAACTGTACATTCATGTGCCCTCACTATTGGTTCGCAGTAAAGAAGGACAATTTGTAGCAATAACACTTTGTTCATTTTACCTATAAATTTAGCACTTGACTTAAATTTACTGAAAGACTGGGTACTTTACTTGGAATTGCAAAAACTGAATTGTATTGTTGATCAGACTGATTAAAAAAATCATCAAATAAGGATTTGATCAAGGTCATTACAACACAAGGATGATGCAACAGGTTTGTTTCAGTCAGAAGATTTTATCCTTTGATTTAGTGTCAAGAGGAATAAACCAAACTACCTGAAACTGTCAGGCAGTACAATGGCTGATTGTTTGTGGCAGTGTTGCCTGAAATGATCAGTAAAGTGAAATGAGCTAGATATGCTACTACACATTTATGTATCATACACTTATAAATGACTTAATCCTCACTCACAACTAAACAATCTTCAACTATTTTACTTTAAAAAAAGAAAGCATTTTCAAGTTCGCACTATTAACATAAAACTTTTTTCCTTATGTCACTTCCTTTATTTTTTTTTACTTTTTCTCTTTGAACTCTATGGATTCGCACTGCAATGAACCACACCAGAGTTCACTTACAAGCAAACCATCGTTTTCAGGAGTTTGGTTCAAACTTGAGTTCAGATGAGCTTTTACAGGTGAACCAACAATAAAAATAAAAATAAACTCTGGTTTGGAATATCTCAGTGTAAAAGCACTTTATAATAAACTCTATCTTCACTCATCTTAAACATGCAATCTCAACACACTGGACACTGAACCCCCAAATGACCTTTGTGACCCTAAATAGTTTTTGTCAATTCAATTAGTTTTGGTTTGTCACTCGTGGTTTAGCCTAGAAGGGATCTTTTTCCTTATATCGTGTGTTTAGAGATATTACTATATTGTAGAAAACAATATAAATCAGCAGTATTTTTTGAGGTAAGGTGTCTTGTTTTAATACATCTGATCCATAAAATATTTTATCATATCATGATATCATTTATGCATGGCAGAAAAGTTTGAGATACCACATTTTAAAAAATCCAGCTCATTAGGTCGAGAAAAATTTGCACATATCACATTTTGGGCCTTTGTGCATAAAAAAATGAAAATGGGGATATTTCAGGTAGTGTCTTTAATCCTGTATTTTGACATATAATGGCGATGAACCAGTCCTGCATGCCTGTACAGACGATGTGCTGGTAAAACATCAAAGTGCACCTTTGACATCTCCCTCTCTCCATCTGTGCATCTATCTCTGGCGTCCTGTCATGTAGGAATTTGAGCATGAATTATACATAAACAGCAGCCTTCCAGCGGGCCCTTCTCTCCAACAAATAATGGGCAGCATGACAACAGTATAATGAAGAGAGTCACTTGACCCCCACCGAGCCGGGGAGCCATCACACTCCTCATTTGCATTTCAATGATGCCAGGATTAATGATGGCACCGCTCAGCTCTGCAGTGCAGACTTAAAAAAATGAATCAGCTGTGCCTCAAGGGCTGCGGGATTGCCAGAACTCTATAAAAAGTGTGTGGCTGAAATTTGAAGAATGACTCCAGATGGAGGCGCCTGGATTGTGTCTGTCATTTCTTCTTGATCCTGCCTCACTAACTTGGCCTCTGTGGTGATTTGGTAATGAAGACTGACTGCAGAATTCATTGGCTACATAAATCAGTTATTTGATTATTTGATTAAAAAAATGAATGAATGGAAAAAGCTCAATTTATCAATAGTTTTAAACAGAGTTCACAGCTCAAGCTTGAAGCTACATTCACTCAGAAACACACATTCAAACAAGTTTCACTGTATATGTGGGTTTTGGGTTTTCACATTATAAATGTTTGCATTTCACGCATAGCTATGCACATTTTTAAAACAATTACAAAATGTGGATCCATTGCACGTGCCTAGAAATTACAGAATGCTCTTTGACCAATCAGGGATATGGATTTGGTAGAGATGAATGGATGACGACCTCTTTAATTCATGGATGTACCAACCATTGGAAAATTGATCATGGAGAAAAAAGTAATAAAAGTGGATTGTGCCCATCTGGAATTATGTAACACCAAGTTTTTTTTTATTTATTGGTATAGAGCTGTAGCAAGATTGACACGTCTTGCACCGCTTTGACATTTACACCAGCCTGTTCCAGCTGTAGGTGCCAAAGATGCACTAGTAAACATTAGCAGAAGAAGAAGCCTCTCCCTACCTGTCCAGTGTGAAAAAATTATGCTAAAGGAACGTCACATGCTCCATCTGAATGTAGATTTAGCAGAACATGAGCAAAATACGTGGAGGACTCCTTACAGAGCAGCAGGGGGCCAACTTTTTCGCTTTTGGGTCACAAAGGGTTAAAAAATTTGACTGAGTGACAAAACCAAGAGTAGATATTTAGAGAGTTTTGGTGATCCACCTTACATGAGAAAGAACTATCATAGATTCTGGACAAAAACAGCCTTCAATTTGGATTGAAAGTTAATATATATCATTTTAAACATAACCTTTGGAGATTTCATTTCAAAACGCTGGATTTCGCTCTGATTTCAGTGCTAATCGCACCAATGGGTTGATGTCCATTAGGGAAAACATAAACTCAGAGAAATGCTGCAATTATGAGGTTTTGGAATGAAAAATGATTGTTGGACTCAGAAAACACACATGGACGTCAGAAAAACAACAGAACTTCCAACACCACACAAATGGATTCTGCTCCTAAACTGAGGTCAATGTATCTATGGGGAGACACCAGAATTGCGGGAAAAAAAATATTCATAAAAATAAGTATCTAAGACGGATCTCTTTAAGACTTTAAAAAGGTTTTGTTCGTTTAAACAACATGATTTTGGCTTACTGACCAAATCACAGTTGCATGCTTTTTTTAACCTAACAGCAGGAGTGGAGCTACATGGGGCAAGAGGAGGTGAGCACCTGCCCCCTTCCAAAAATATTTGCTCCCTCCAAGTCATTTTTGGTGCCATTATTGATGGTGCTGGGTTGATAAAATGGATTATTCAATTTGAATCTATTTAAGCTTAACAGACCTATAATCGATTTATAAAAATAAAAGACAATTTAGCACATAAAGCTGATGTCTGCTAGCTTGATGCTAACGTTTAATGGAATTACCCATAGGACAGCTAATGCTAACGCTCGGTTGAGCTAAACATACATTGCTGACTAAATGAACATCTTTATAAACTTGAGGGGATTCATTTTCCAAATTCTTTAAAAAACATATTTTATAAAGTAAGTACTTGTGGTCAAAAACACAGTTTCCCCCTCATACGTTCTTCTTCTCCTCTAGAATAAGGTTTAATGCTACAGTGCAATCGCCACCTAGTGGCCAAACTGAAACGCCTCCAGGAGAAGCAAAACAATGTTTACAATGTTAATAATCTGAATATTTTTGTCGGAGCTTCTTCTTTAGAGAATCCATGTAAGACTGTTTGATATTAACAATCTCATTATTTCAATAATACATTTTACAGTATGTGAACTGTATCGGATTTATATCAATATAGTCAAAACATATAGTAGATTATTAATGTTTAAACTCGAAATTGAATTGACTTGAAGAATCAAAAGAATCGGAAAACATCAGAATCAAATCAATCCAGGCTTTTATGAATCAAATGAAATCATTTTTGGAAATTATAATTGATACCCAGCCCTAATTATTGACATTATTGACAACAAAGCAAGTTTATTTAAACATTTGTAACACCTCAACTAAAAGAACTTCTGTTTGATCCTTTATTTGTATTGGCCTTCTTCTCTGCTGTTTTCATTTGCCACCTTTCCAAAGACTTCCACCCCCTCTCACACCCTATTATAAAAACGTTTCTGGCTCCACCACTGCAACAGCAGCTTTGCCTTAAGATATATGTCTGACCCTCTGTACCCTGGTGCTCCAGGAGGCCCTCAGTTGCGGTTCCTCCCATTGTTCTGAGTTCTAGACTCAGAGACAAAAGTGAGAGGCTCTTCACAATATCTCCTGCCAGCCTTTTTATCTATTTACATCTATAGGTAAAATGAGGGTTTTTTCAATCCCATTTTCCTATTTAGACTTTTTTCTGTGGAGATATTGCAAAAACATTTGAAATAGTTTACTATTTACGACCTCCTTTTTTTTTTTATCCTTAATAACTTTTGGATCACAGAACCAGCACGTGAGGGTGCGGGAGGTGCGGGAGTGTAGTGCTTTACCTACGGAGTTTATCTCGAGCAGCCGCTGGAGGTCGCTGATGCTCCGGATCTCGCTGCGGGACAGGCGCTCCAGCAGCTCCTCGGGGAGGGGGGACTCCTGTGTGAAGAAAGCTGCATGGTTCAGTGTGAAAATAGTTGCACTCACTGGGGCGCAGATGATCCATCTGTTGATTATGCATCCATGGTTCGTGATTTAAAGCTTCTCAACTAACTCCAAATGAATGTGCGCACAATTACGCACACAGACTGGACTTAAGATGTTTACTTTAGGCCACAGATCCCTGCCCATAAATAGTCAACTTTAAAACGTGAACCTGTCTGTAATTTGCAGTGATGATCAGTCATTGATTTTCATGACTCATCTCACCTCAGCAGCGGTGCGTAACAGGCAGAGGCAGCCGGCGAGGAGGTGATAGACCGCGGCTTTCATCTCCTCTCAGATCCGCTGCAGAGGCACCAGGACAGGGCAAAAGTCCACGCAAGGAGCCGGGATCTCGCTCCTTGTTCCCGAGGGTATTGAAGCATACCTCGAGGTGGTGGTCAAAATCCTCAACTTCAGTAAATGCGTCTTAGGAAGCCTCAGAATAATCCTTTAGGAATCAAAAATAAGCAAAAACAAAGTCTGATCGTCTTTTCCGCACAGAGTCACTCCATTTGGGAATAATCAAAAAAAAAACCCGAGTTACATAGTAAGTTTCAGCGTTCCAGTGTCATTTGTTTTCTAAAATGATATATCAGACCCACCAAGTTCTCCAAGCTGAAGCGGATGTCCAGCCTCCTTTTTAGTTGGCGTCAGAAGAACAGGTGCTGACAAAGTCTCCGAGAAAGTTGATTGTTAGATCCACATGCGCAAAACAGCCACAAACATCCAATCAAGGCGCGCATCTCTGTTTCCCTCACATCCCGAAAGAAGCTTTTTATGGGATACCGTATCATTTCTTCATTATTTGCACCTTCTACAATGTTGCAATCAAATTAATACTAAGAGGGTGGGAGGGGAAAAAAACGTCTCCGCAGACTAGAGCAGAGCAGAGCAGCCGTCACCTCCCTGTGGTCTCCGGGGTGAATGAAGTTGAGACGCTTTCAGTCACAGGATAAAGCCGCGCGCGCGTCCTCGTTGCGCTCAGCTGCTGGCTGTGCGTAAACCTGGACCTGCAGCAATAATGACCCGAACTTCATTTCTACAATATAAAACTGTTTTAAAATCACAAAAGCTCCTTTTATAATAGATTTAATTAACATACATTAAAATAGAATTAATTGCAATCAACGTTTTGTTAACTAGGATTCTTGTAATTAATCCTCTTTATCTTAATTTACAGGGAATTATTTGGATCATGATCATTCACTTGGACCAGCCACATAAGCTGTTGAGGTAATGGAAACGGCTTTTTCCCCTTCTTCTTAGATTTAAAACTGAATAAAGCAGCTCTGGAATTTGAAAATCCAGCCTCCACGCGTTCAGACCTGCACGTACACATTTATGCTGCTTTTGACTGCTTCCTCATCTCATTTAGAAACACAATGCCAGATGGCAGTTGCAACCTTTTAGTCTTGCAAGACAAACAGTATGTAAACACACTAAAAGCTATATATATATATATATATATATATATATATATTTATCCCAAGCTGGATTGTTTTTAAACCAACTACAAGGTAAAATTTGTTTTTTTTATTATTCAGGAAATATAAACTCATGAAAAAAGGGGGTTTAAGTAAATACCTATAATCCAAAAACATAATATCATTCCAAAAACTAAAGCAAGAATATATCTCCACATAAATATCCCAAGAGTTGAGTTGGAGAAATAACTTAAGTGTTTTAAGAGTGTTTAAACTTGGAAAAAAATAAAAATAAGGACCTTGCAGATGGCATGATGGAATATATGAAGGAGACAGAGCCCATTTTTCCTGACAGAAGTGAATTTCATCAAAAAACAAAACTCCACGCCTGTCTCCAACCCCTCAAACCCGAGTGGATTTACTATAGTAGACACAAATCCACATAAATAAATTCACTCAAACACACAGAAAGGACTGGAAAATCTTCGGGGAATTGGATCAGAACCAACTTGGCTTGTGCTCTGACACTGTCTCTTCCTCTTGGCAGTTACTTCTTGTTTGAACTCTCTATGTATCCAACTTGTTCTTTCAACACTTTTTTTCTCCCCTCCAGTGTTTTGAGTCTGTGTGCCAGTAGAGTCTGATTGAGTGTGACAGGAGGAGAGGAGAAAGATCTCCATTCAATTTTTTTTCTAGTTTGATGCATCTTCTAATGTTATATCTAGATAATTTAAGATCCACATGGTACGTCTTTTGTTTTCCTCGTCTGAGCTGACATCTGGCTCAGAACTGTACGATTGGATAGATCCAGTATTGGGAAGGGTAAAGGAGGCGGGGTTGCTCCATGTCAACAGTTCCGCCAACAAGTCAAAGGTGAACTTCTAATGAACTCCTGCCATTCTGCAGAAACTATGTCCTAAGAAAACATCACCTTTTTTTAATTTAGGGTAAACCATATTTAAAAGACCACTGTGAACACTTTTACATTAGAACAAAAGATGATTGGGGTGGGACGGTAAAAGAAAAAAATTAACTTACGTAACTGTTGATTAAGCTTTTGGAAAGTGAACACAAATGACTTAAATATTTCTAATAATGAGGAGGCATCAAGTAAAAAAAAAATGCAGCACTTAATTCATTATTAACCTGTACTTTAGCTCATTTTTTATGTTTCAGCCTCTAAAAAAACAGTCAAATGATGAACTATGTTACTTCAAAGTCGATTTTAATGAGAATTCAACAAACAAATTAAGATTTTTGTAAAGAAAATCTGAGATTATAATTCTTCAAATAAAAGTCCTCTCAATATTAAAACTCATCTGTGGTTAAAGACCCACTCCAATAAAAATCATGTTTTTGGTATTTTCAATATGTTCTTGTAGCATTTTTCTCATGGAAGACAGAAGACAGAAAGAATAAAAGACGTTTAAAACTGTGTTTCTGAATATTTCTTTACACAAAATGTGATGAATCAGGAGCAGATAAACGCCTCACAGTTGTGACACAGCAACTGAAATGGACAAACTTTTATTGCTCACCTTTTCTGTTGCATCACTAATGCTAGCTTGGGGTTCTGAGGAGCTGTAAATGATAGAAAGTGTAAATAAAGGGATGATGGGATATCAGCTCTGGATTACTTCCACATCAACAGTCCCACCCACGACTCAGAGGTGAATTTCTGATTAATTTCTGCCACTCTGCAGAAACTTTGTCTTAAAAAATGACAAAGACTTTTTTAATTTGATTAAAAATGGCATATTTATAATTAAAAGACCACTGGGAATGTTTTTACAGTAAATACAGTTGGAATTTGAGTTTTTGCTGCCGTTCAGAACACAATATTCAGTGTAATCCCAAAAAGTTTCAAATGTGGTGGTTTTATTGCATATGCAGTTCACATAGTTTATCTAACAAAATATTTCTCCTATTTTTACCTATTTCAAATCCCACACAACTTCAGTTTAGTTATTTTAAACGTCAAGGGACTTTTGTTTAACTCTGTCTAATTTCCACTCCTTTTTGAGGTCACAATAATAGTGGACTCTGAATGAGGTCAGACTAATATTTCATATCGGCTCACCACCTTTGCTTTTCTTCTGTTGACTGTGGAAAGAAAACACAGTCGAGCAGCAGGATGACGGATATATTTGTACAGAGAAAAGGAGTGTTTCAGAAACAAAAGAAATCAATGTTAATCCATAGGAGAATAGAACAGGTGGGGCATAAGGGGGGGTTACCCCTTCATACATTCAACACTGCAACCCCCCCTTTTTTTAAACCCTTTATTTCCTTTCCAGTTCTGCTTCAGTCAAAGCAACTTTAATTAATAAAACCATTTTAAAAATGTCAGAAGGGATTTCACTGTCATACTCAAACTAAGACCATTTCTGAAAATCTGCCAAAACCAGTCACACTGAGCACGATTGTTTGGTCATCAGCCAACAGGGGACTTACCCTGGATTATTGTCTAAAGCATGTTGGCATTTACCCATAATGCCAACCCAGTACTACCCTCCAGTTTGTCAGAGTGCACAAAACTTTAAGGGGGGAATGTTTTATTTAGGTCTGTCTGGGAGAGTGGAAGTGCTGGTACGTCCATCGCTCTGGATCAGATCTACTGAGTAAACTGAAGAGACGTCTGAAAGTGCCTGACGCTGCATGCGTGTGCAGACAGCGTATTCAGCCCTGCATCTCACGAAAAAGTATTAGTGGTTAATGATGTGACAGGAAAGCATCTGATTCATATAATCCTGTCATTGATGGGCGGGTGAGCTCATTGAAAAGGCAGCTTTCACTGAAAGCTTTGGTGGTCTGAGATACGAGTCAAACCCAAACTTTTACTTTGTCTGTAGAAGTGTGTGAAATTTCAAAACAAGTTTATTGTTGTGTCGAGAAGAAAAGCACGTCAAGCCCTGACCTACCCGAAAAAATGGTCTGCACCAGAAAAAATACCGTAAAAGTAAATACAACTTCCTCTTTGGATATGTTCACAACTTCTGTTTTGAGACTTCCGTTTTGCAGGTCATGACAACCTCCATTGGATGTCCATTGGGTCTATCCGCCGTATTACCTGCAGCTGGCTTCCTGCTCTGCTCCATTCTGATGCGTCCCCGTGGAGACGACTAGATCCATGTGAGTTTGGCTAAAAATGACATATTCAAGAATTAAAACCACTTGGAACACTTTTACAATACATTAAAAGATGACCAAAGTGGAACTTTAACCTGCGATTCTTTTTCCTTCTACTCTTAAGTTGAAAGAAGTGCGATCAGACGATGGTCAGCATGATCGCTACAGACACAGCTAAATGTAGAAAAAAAGAAATAAAACTGGAGATATCCCATGATTGACAGGTTCTTCCAGCAGACAGCTGAATTGAGGGGGAAAAACAGCAGGCTCCGCTGGACTGAACCAGCGGAACATTTGACTCAATTTTGTCCAAACTCGATTGTTCCCCGTTTCACTTGGGAGAATTTAATCTCCGGTGGGGAAATAATCGGGACGCAGCGAGGAAGTTAATTACGTTTTCCAGTGATGATTCATCAGGAAGTGTTGGTGAACCATCTCCTGACCACACACTCAACCATGTGCACACTCTTGCACGCTCATCTACTTAGAAATAAAAAAAGAGCAAAGAAACTTTAGCAGTTTGCATGCATTTCTTTCTTTGTGTTTCTCCTTCAGTTACAGATTATCTCACCCTCATCTCAACACATGTTCAACTAATCTCAGTCAAATGCATTTCAACTTTATGGCAAGACAAGCCCACACAGAGCATACAAGCACACTGTCCCACATCATCCAAACCCTTTCTTTCGTTGTGTACATCATTCTCATTGTCAGGCCGCCTCAATGCTTCATTTTGCCTGATTCAAAAGATTAAGAGCCCAATTAGTGAAGCTCTCACGGCAGGTACTACCACGCTGGGAGCTTTACAGACAAGAAATCCCCCAGTCGCCGACTCCAAAAGAAGGATTTCTTCATCATTGTCTGCAGTTGGAGAGCTGCTGGTGATTCTGGCTCTGAAACGGATGTCTGAGGAGAGCAGTGGAGGGTGGAAGCAGAGGTAGATGTTGCTGCTCTGCATGTGTGTGTTCCCACTATCAAAGAGAGGTGACATCGGGACATGTAGTGCATTTGTCGCCTGCTTCTGTCAACCGACTGAGCTGTTGTTTCTTCAAATCTTTCAGTTCAAAGACTCATTCTGATGAAAATGATATTTGGTGTTTTTAGTTTCCCGGCATGCTTGATAGCTTCATATACATTTAAATTAGTTTATGAACAGCTGAACTGTGAATGCAGCTTCTTTCAAACGTACACTGGGGCAAAAAAGTATTCAGTCAGCCACCAATCATACATGTTTTCCTACTTAAAAAGATGAGAGAGGCCTGTAGGTTTCATCATAGGTATATCTCAAAATGAGAATCCAGAAAATCACACTGCCTGATTTTTAACGAATTTATTTGTAAATTATGGTGGAAAATAAGTATTTGGTCACCTACAAACAAGCAAGATTTCTGTCTCCCACAGACCTGTAACTTCTTCTGTAAGAGGATCCTCTGTCCCTAACTCATTACCTGTATTAATAACACCTGTTTGAACTCGTTATCTTTATAGAAGACACCTGTCCACAACCTCAAACAGTCACACTCCAAACTCAACTATGGCCAAGACCAAAGAGCTGTCTAAGGACACCAGAAACAAAATTGTTGATCTGGTAGGACTGAATCTGCAATAGGTGTGAAGAAATCAACTGTGGGAGAAATTATTAGGAAATGGAAGACATACAAAGCCACTGATAATCTCCCTCCATCTGGGCTCCCCTCAAGATCTCCCCCTGTGGGGTCAAAATGGTCACAAGAAAATCCCAGAACCACATGGAGGACCTAGAGAATGACCTGCAAGAGAGCTGACCAAAGTAACAAAGACTTCCATCAGTAACACCACAGGGACTCAAACCCTGCAGTTCCAGACGTGTCCCCCTGCTAAAGACAGTACACGTGTGGGGCCGTTTAAAGTTTGCTAGAGAGCATTTGGATGATCCAGAAGAGGACTGAGAGAATGTCCTATGGTCAGACGAAACCAAAATAGAACTTTTTGGTAAGAACTCTATTTGTCATGTTTGGAGGAGAAAGAATGCTGAGTTGCATCCAAAGACCACCAAACCTACTGTAAAGCATGGGGGTGGAAACATGGGGATGTTTTTCAGCAAAGGGACCAGGAAGACTGATCTGTGTAAAGGAAAGAATGAATGGAGCCATGTTTCATCAGATTTAGAGTGAAACCCTCCTTCCATCAGCAAGGGGACTGAAGACAAAATGTGGCTGGGTTCTGGAGTGGCCCAGCCGGTCTCCAGATCTCCAGCGACAGCCCCAAAACATCACTGCTCTAGAGGAGATCTAAATGGAAGAATGGGCCAAAATACCAGCAACAGTTCGTGAAAACCTTGTGAAGATTTATAGTAAATGTTTGACTGCTGAGTATTAAAATGAACTTTTGCTATTGACCAAATACTTGTTTTTCCACCATAATTTACAAATAGATAATTTAGAATCAGACAATGTGATTTGGGGGATTTTTTCTTTTCTTTTTAGTTTCTGATAGTTAAGATATACCTATGATGAAAATTGACAGGCTTCTCTTATCTTTTTAAGTGGAAGAACTTGCACAATTGGTGACTGACTGAATACTTTTTGTCCCACTCTATGTGATGCAAACACATTGACTGAATGACACTTTTTTCATCTTCCCAACTGACAACCCTGCTAATATAAAAATGTTTTACAAACTGAAAATTGAGGATGAAAACCATCTCTCACCTCCTTCGTGAGTCCAATGCCATTTCTATTCTGGATGCAATCACCAGATCCTCTAAAAAACAGTGGTGAAGTGATCGGAGGATTTAATAAGTAGGAGTATCAAGAAATGTCATTTTAACTGTGGCCTGAAGAAGAAAGAGTTGATTTTTCTGAGACAAAGCTAAAATGTGTTCATAGTTATGCTTTGTGCTTTACTGTTTAGCTGGAGGTGAACTCTGCAGAAATACACATAAAAGGGTGAAACAAAAACGTGTTTTGATATGCAAGAATGTCAATCTGATGTTTGCTAAGTTTATCTCTCAAACTTAGAAATTTAGCCCATCTTCTTGGAATAAAAAGCATATAATTGTCAGATTTCTTGCTTTGGCGCAGAGTCCAAATCGAAGCCCAATTACGTGTGTTGATTAGTTAATGATAAAGTACTGTAATGTTATGCTTGCCAACTTGCCAGCAGGTGAATGCAAGCAAAGAGAGCTGCGCACAGACACGAAGTGGTCTGGCTCTGCTCCCCATCTCATCAGACCTCATAATCCACCAGAAAAACTGCTGAAGTCGATAAAAATCCCTCACAAGCCTGAGCTTGAGGAGCGCAGATGGGTTGTGGATAAACTGTGGAGCCAAGAAAGGAGGCTCTCCAACAATTTGTCTGGTGAAAATCATTTAGTTGATATGTTAACTCTTTGTGTCAAACTAAAACATATAATGATAAAATCAAACATTCAATTGCTTATTTTTGATGTTTGAGGCTTTCATAAACAAGAAGTTTCAGAAATACTGGTGTGTTCAGTAAAGGCTTTATGGAGTTCAACCAAAGAACTGAAACGTTCAACGATTGGGCTTCATACTATCTAGATACTGCACTAGTATGTAACTCTAAAATGAATTCAAATTAAAACAATAACAACACCTAAAAAATCAATTTAAAGAGATTATGCAGATTATAAATGATCTTTTTGTCATATATATTCCAAAAAAGAAATGTAAAAGCTCTAATATCTAGTTTTGAGTTTATGTTTTCTAATAATTTTGTTTAAACCCAAATGTTTTACACCAAATTTTGAAAAGATGCTTTAAAAAAAGAGAAGTAGTGACTTAAACTTAATTTTTCTTTGCTGAAAAGAGCTCTGGTTCTGCAATCCGGCCTGACATTTTTTTTCAAGGTACTACAGGGTATCTGGGTTACATCTGTTTTTGATAGAGAGTTAATTTAGGACACTGAACCACTGATAATAAACCCCAATTATCATCATTGGTAAAGTTCAACTATGAGAGACAGCATGTAAAGTATCCAGAATAATACAATTTATGATTTATAAAGAATTTATTTATATGAGGAGCACAAAAAAGTATTTAGTTAGTAAAAAAGTTGACTTTAGTACTTTGTCGTGTAACCCTGGTTGGCAATGACAGAGTCAAACGATTCCTGGAAATCTTCACTAGGTTTGTTTACTCTTTAAGTGTCATTTTGGTCCATTCTTTCATGTAGATCTTCTAGAAAGCTGCTATGTTTGGGGGCCGTTGCTGGGCAACAAAGATGGATTGGGGTCCAGACTGTCTAGAAGACTCCAGAAAATATGAAATGCTTTTTACTAGATGACACCTTCAATGCCTGGTCATAGCGTCAGGGATCTTCCAGCATTGCCCTGATGAAAAATCCCACACAATAACTGATCTCTGTCTTCTCCTCAACTTCATTTGTGTGCCTCGCTATTCTAACATCTCTTTCACAGAAATGTCCTTTTTTTATTCTTAACATACATGTAGTTCATTTTTATTTTATAAAATTGTAGTTCATTTGCAGACTGCTTGTATCAAACACTAAAAAAGCTGCTATTATTGAAAAGCCAATGTGCAAATTTCATGTGATCCTTTATATAAAAAATATAAGTTTAAGGATTAAAGAAAAGTAAAGAAATAAACATTTTATATAGGAAAACATGTCATTTGCAAAACCCTTGAAACAATGAACTGAATATTTTTAAATTAAATTAAGCTTTAAATATAGTTTTTTTCTGGCATATTAAAATATTAACATAAATGAGAACATAAGAGACAATGGGACTTTATTTCAAGCTTTCCTCGTGTGACAGACCATGTTGATCAAAGAGCTGATATGAGGAAGAGTTTCCCGCCGGGTGTGGTGGCGCGCGCCTGTAATCCAAGTGTCATGGAGGCTGAGGCTGGAGGATCGTTGGAGCTCAGGAGCTCTGAGCTGCAGTGGACTATGCTGATCGGGAGTCCGCACTCAGTTCGGCATCGATATGGTGTTTCTGGGGGAGCCCGGGACAACCAGGTCGTCTAAGGAGGGGTGAATCGGCCCAGGTCGGAAACGGAGCAGGTCAAAGCCCGCGTGCCGCTCAGTTGTGGGATCGCACCCGAGAGTAGACGCTGAAGCACAGCCTGAGTAACACGTAGAGACCCAGTCTTTTGATAAACTCTGTTCTTTTCTTTAGAATTATCTGGTAACACACACTCCAACACTGACATGTTCCTGAAGCTTTTTTAAAGTTTCTGTCTGATTTTCACAGTGAAAAACAGTGTTTATTGTAGTTCCTATACTGCCCCCTACTGGATTTAAATCGATCCAAATCACAGCAGAGCCTGTTACCTCAGCATAAGTTATTCTGCTGCACCTGGGAAGCTAATTTGAGAATCTATTTTCTTGATTTTTATTTTACTTTTTCGGATCAACAGTGAAACAAACAAACAAAAAAGAGTGAAAAATAGTAGGCTATGTAATTTAAATGCTAAAACAGCTGAACTTTTATATTGATGAAATAATTGTTATATGTTTTCTTTGAGGATAAGTATTTAACTTTCATTTTTTATGTACATTTTATAACCATCTATTATTTCTAAACTTTAAAAGCAAAATCCATAAAAGAGTGAAATAGTACTGGGACCATTTTAAATTTAATACATTTGGCATGTTCTCTGAATCCATTTTGGGGTCATGTGGTTGCTGGAGCCTATCCCAGATTACAGTTCAACAAAGGCTGGACAAAACCTGGACATGTCCCTGTCTGTCTCAGGGCCACAGAAACACACTCATAATAGCATTAACACAAAAGGGAATTTTTGAATATTCAAATAGTCTATTCAGCAGATTTTTGGGTCCCAGCTGGGTTGTTTCCTCAGAATACACACTGTTAATGTCTTCTCTTTAATGGATTGAAGAACAGTAAACATACTTGACCTTTAAATACTTTGCACCGAGATTTAATAAAAGCAATGATTGTGTTAAATGACGTATCTTCTAAGTGGACTTGTTTGACTAGTTAACAAGTCTAAAGGGAGCTTTTTACACCAAGTTTTGAGTAAGAAATATCTTATTTTTCACACAATTAAAATTATTAGTATTACTAGTTGGATTGTTCTAATTTCTCATTTCAAATGTGAAACTAAATAAATGTTGTAAACTGGCAAAAAAAAATCTGTGAAGTATCATGGGTTAATCAAGGTTCTAATTCTTCTTGTATAGTTTTATGGCAGACAGCAACAAAGCATGTAGGTGCATTATCGCCATCTACTGGTATGTCATAATCAAAGTTTGAGTCAAGTTAACCTGAAGAGAAAGACAATTAGATGTAATGAGCAGCAGCTGTGTCTCCTGCTGGATAAACTTTTTAAGCTCCTCTTGTTTGTTGGGTTCTCATTCAGTGTCTGACAAGATGGGAGCTGAGTCAGTTTTGGCCCTTTTCATTCTGGCTGTTTGCTTCAGCAATGGTATGGTGATTTAATAATTTTATAAAACAATGAAATTTAAGCCTGAAGTTATAAATGTTGATGGAGCAGTGTCTAATTTTTGATGTTTCTTTAAAGCTTTAAGCTTGCCAGTTGCAAGACAAAGCCAGAATGCTGATGATGAACTGCTGGTGAAAGACAATGGTGAGGAAAATGACACTTGTTGTTCTATGCTAGAGGATCTAGTAGTAATTCTGTTCTTTTGTTACCCCTCCAGAAATCCATTCTTTAAGTGGCAGCCTTGGCCTTTTGCAGTCAATGGATTCTAGTTTGAATAAAATTGAAGAAGGTAAGGAAACTATAAATGATATTACTTTGATGACTGAAATGCAACTCTAAGAAAATGAATTTTTCTTCAAGTGAAACTGGGAACCAATGAGGTAGAGGCCGAGGAATCATCTGCGAGGACTGTGTCCGACGCCGCCAGCAACCAGACTGTGTCCGACGCCGCCAGCAACCAGACTGTGTCCGACGCCGCCAGCAACCAGACTGTGTCCGACGCCGCCAGCAACCAGACTGTGTCCGACGCCGCCAGCAACCAGACTGTGTCCGACGCCGCCAGCAACCAGACTGTGTCCGACGCCGCCAGCAACCAGACTGTGTCCGACGCCGCCAGCAACCAGACTGTGTCCGACGCCGCCAGCAACCAGACTGTGTCCGACGCCGCCAGCAACCAGACTGTGTCCGACGCCGCCAGCAACCAGACTGTGTCCGACGCCGCCAGCAACCAGACTGTGTCCGACGCCGCCAGCAACCAGACTGTGTCCGACGCCGCCAGCAACCAGACTGTGTCCGACGCCGCCAGCAACCAGACTGTGTCCGACGCCGCCAGCAACCAGACTGTGTCCGACGCCGCCAGCAACCAGACTGTGTCCGACGCCGCCAGCAACCAGACTGTGTCCGACGCCGCCAGCAACCAGACTGTGTCCGACGCCGCCAGCAACCAGACTGTGTCCGACGCCGCCAGCAACCAGACTGTGTCCGACGCCGCCAGCAACCAGACTGTGTCCGACGCCGCCAGCAACCAGACTGTGTCCGACGCCGCCAGCAACCAGACTGTGTCCGACGCCGCCAGCAACCAGACTGTGTCCGACGCCGCCAGCAACCAGACTGTGTCCGACGCCGCCAGCAACCAGACTGTGTCCGACGCCGCCAGCAACCAGACTGTGTCCGACGCCGCCAGCAACCAGACTGTGTCCGACGCCGCCAGCAACCAGACTGTGTCCGACGCCGCCAGCAACCAGACTGTGTCCGACGCCGCCAGCAACCAGACTGTGTCCGACGCCGCCAGCAACCAGACTGTGTCCGACGCCGCCAGCAACCAGACTGTGTCCGACGCCGCCAGCAACCAGACTGTGTCCGACGCCGCCAGCAACCAGACTGTGTCCGACGCCGCCAGCAACCAGACTGTGTCCGACGCCGCCAGCAACCAGACTGTGTCCGACGCCGCCAGCAACCAGACTGTGTCCGACGCCGCCAGCAACCAGACTGTGTCCGACGCCGCCAGCAACCAGACTGTGTCCGACGCCGCCAGCAACCAGACTGTGTCCGACGCCGCCAGCAACCAGACTGTGTCCGACGCCGCCAGCAACCAGACTGTGTCCGACGCCGCCAGCAACCAGACTGTGTCCGACGCCGCCAGCAACCAGACTGTGTCCGACGCCGCCAGCAACCAGACTGTGTCCGACGCCGCCAGCAACCAGACTGTGTCCGACGCCGCCAGCAACCAGACTGTGTCCGACGCCGCCAGCAACCAGACTGTGTCCGACGCCGCCAGCAACCAGACTGTGTCCGACGCCGCCAGCAACCAGACTGTGTCCGACGCCGCCAGCAACCAGACTGTGTCCGACGCCGCCAGCAACCAGACTGTGTCCGACGCCGCCAGCAACCAGACTGTGTCCGACGCCGCCAGCAACCAGACTGTGTCCGACGCCGCCAGCAACCAGACTGTGTCCGACGCCGCCAGCAACCAGACTGTGTCCGACGCCGCCAGCAACCAGACTGTGTCCGACGCCGCCAGCAACCAGACTGTGTCCGACGCCGCCAGCAACCAGACTGTGTCCGACGCCGCCAGCAACCAGACTGTGTCCGACGCCGCCAGCAACCAGACTGTGTCCGACGCCGCCAGCAACCAGACTGTGTCCGACGCCGCCAGCAACCAGACTGTGTCCGACGCCGCCAGCAACCAGACTGTGTCCGACGCCGCCAGCAACCAGACTGTGTCCGACGCCGCCAGCAACCAGACTGTGTCCGACGCCGCCAGCAACCAGACTGTGTCCGACGCCGCCAGCAACCAGACTGTGTCCGACGCCGCCAGCAACCAGACTGTGTCCGACGCCGCCAGCAACCAGACTGTGTCCGACGCCGCCAGCAACCAGACTGTGTCCGACGCCGCCAGCAACCAGACTGTGTCCGACGCCGCCAGCAACCAGACTGTGTCCGACGCCGCCAGCAACCAGACTGTGTCCGACGCCGCCAGCAACCAGACTGTGTCCGACGCCGCCAGCAACCAGACTGTGTCCGACGCCGCCAGCAACCAGACTGTGTCCGACGCCGCCAGCAACCAGACTGTGTCCGACGCCGCCAGCAACCAGACTGTGTCCGACGCCGCCAGCAACCAGACTGTGTCCGACGCCGCCAGCAACCAGACTGTGTCCGACGCCGCCAGCAACCAGACTGTGTCCGACGCCGCCAGCAACCAGACTGTGTCCGACGCCGCCAGCAACCAGACTGTGTCCGACGCCGCCAGCAACCAGACTGTGTCCGACGCCGCCAGCAACCAGACTGTGTCCGACGCCGCCAGCAACCAGACTGTGTCCGACGCCGCCAGCAACCAGACTGTGTCCGACGCCGCCAGCAACCAGACTGTGTCCGACGCCGCCAGCAACCAGACTGTGTCCGACGCCGCCAGCAACCAGACTGTGTCCGACGCCGCCAGCAACCAGACTGTGTCCGACGCCGCCAGCAACCAGACTGTGTCCGACGCCGCCAGCAACCAGACTGTGTCCGACGCCGCCAGCAACCAGACTGTGTCCGACGCCGCCAGCAACCAGACTGTGTCCGACGCCGCCAGCAACCAGACTGTGTCCGACGCCGCCAGCAACCAGACTGTGTCCGACGCCGCCTTTCAACTTCTAAAAGTTCTTCACTTTTGGTAATCTGTCATTTGTATTGGTGCAATTCTAATAAACATGATTCGTTTAACTTCTCTGCAGTTGTGTTTTATGGCTAGCCGTGTAATCCAACAACACTGCTGTATTTAGTTTTGCTCTTAGTCCAGCTTTAACCATTTTCCATACTTTCATTATATGGGTTTATACATCTGTTTGGCACAACTCTTATTAAAAAAAAAAAAGGCACATCACACTTCTCCCTTCCTCTGGCATCTATTCACCGCCTAAGATCCTGTTGAACAATTAAAATTTGAACATTTTTTTAAATGTTCAAGGCTGCATGGTACCTCTAGTTTAGGAAACACCAATTTAAGTCCTGGTTGGGGGACATAAAATAAAACTACCAACGGAGGACTTTTCTGTCTGGTTTTCCTCCCACCATCCAAAAACATGGTTCATTGGTTACTCTACATTGTCCATAGGTGTGGATTGGTGCATGTTTGAGGTCTGCAACAGACTGGCAACCTGTTCAGGGTATATTTTGCCTTCACCCATCAGTAGCCAGGTTAGGCTCCAGCAGCTTCAGGATCCCACAAAGGACAAGCAAAGAATTGATATTCATTTTTTTGTTTTTGAAAACATTTTAAACCCACATTTTACTCTCTACTGTTAGGGTTATTGCACATACTATTTTTTTACTTGTCCTGTGTGGACAGATTTTACTGTTACAATTAGGGGTTATGACACAAGGTGTATTTAGATATTTAGTGGTTGAGGCTAAACCTTATTTTTATTGAGTATGTTTTTATGCTTTTTTTGCTGTTGGAGTTTTGGAGAGACCCAACACCCAAGGGAAAGAAACAGAACCAGCACCAAAAGGACCTGGACACAACAGGATTAAATGTGATGTGATCCCTGGCTTATGGTCTTGCCAGAGAAGTTGGTGATCCATGGAAGGTGTCACCCATTGTGGGCCCCAAGAGAGGCAGAGAGATGTTAAAAGAATTCAGTGATATTTAAATATGAGTGTGACAATAACCCACTCATAAACACGTCATTCTAAAAATGTTAAGGGTCAGAAGTGAAGTGTTACTATCAGATGCAGTTGCATCTTCTTTCATATAAACGTAATTGTTTTGCATTTCAAATCAAAGAGACACGCTGAGCGCAGCATCATGTTTCTGTATATGTGACCATAGACACAATTACTTTCTCATAAAATCCGTTCAGCAAGAACCACATCCTGTTGACGGCTTCATGCATCAGGGCAGATTATTATCCAAATAGAGCAAACAAAAAATGATGCAGGAAATGGTGAAGAATCTTATAGCAGCTGTTTGAATATATTATAGATGAATTGGTGTTTTTTAGGGTAAATTGTAATTTTAAGAAGTGAGTAGTATATTAACTGTTTATGAAACTTACAAGAAAACCAGTACATCTAGTCTGAGGCTTTTTATTTCATAACAAACAATAATCTATCAAATTGTCTTATTGACTGTCTTAAGCTGAAGAAATTCTTTGGGTGAGAGTTTCTGAAAGCGGAAGGAAATAAGTGGGTCTTACAGAAGGAACTGTTTCCAGCCAGCAAAGTGAACTTTAACCACACATGAATCAGTCATTCTGCAGTTTAAAACTGTGGCTTTACTGAGACAGACCTACCAGTAAAATAATTAAAGTTTAGTTTTATTTTGTTTATCTTTTGCTTTGTATTTTTATTTTTCATCAACTTTAAGAAGAAATAGAGCGGAATTACTTTGAAAAGATTATCATTTAAACACAGATCAATGAGGACCGGAGGGTCATATTAAAACTCAGGTAAGCATTTCTACGCTTTGACTTTATTCTGAAATTCTCAATTTGAAAAAATATTGCAAGAATACATTTTTAAAAAATGATTTGAGTTTCAAAACTGTTAAAGGAATATTGAATGAGATGCGAGTTCTTTGTAAAGTGTAATGCAACAATGACTGAAAAAAAAAATTGCTGCGATTCATCAAGTACAGGGGGGCAAAAACGTATTCAGTCAACCACCTATTGTGTAAGTTCTGCCAGTTAAAAAGACGAACAAGGCTTGTTATTTTCATTGATTCTAATACTTTGGTCCCAGCTCTCTGCAGGTCATTCACTAGGTCCCCCTGTGTTACTTTGGGACATTGATCACCTGTGATGGCCACCGCCATCACAGGACCATCAGGGCAGTAAATGCATCACACACCATATTTCTATTGTGGCTTAAGTTTATTAATATATTTGTTTTTTTTTTTTGAGTTGCTGGCCCCAGAAGACCATGGTGCTTGCTGTTGATACCGCCATCTGCTGGATGAATTAAGTCAGGCCTGACAAACCCAACATGAGCACTTGGCAGCAATCAACCACAACAGCAAGCAGCTGAATGGACTTTACCATGGCCAAGAGTGGGGGGGAATATATTAATATTTGTATAGATAAATATCATTTTCTTTATTTTCTAGTTGTCATTAATTTCTTAAAGGCAACTTTATGTTAGATTTAGTTAACACTTTAACAGATGTATTATTTGTTTTGGAATATTGTTTGTGGTTAGAGTTTGTCCTTTTCAGTTCCCCCTTGTGTTTCTTCAGTGGATTGATCACCCACTATATATGTTCCCTTGTCTCTGTTTAAGTTAGGTCAGTTTTCAGTCTGTTCATGTTACTTTGCTAACTTATGTTGCCGTTTGCCTGAGTTCCCTTATTGTTTAGTTGACCTCTTTTAAGGGCCCAGTGTATTATTTAAATCATTTTTTGAAAAGAAAATTAAATTTCAAACTTTTTTGATATATTTTGCATTCTGTCCTGCTTTTTGGCTGCTTGGTCCACCACATCACCATTCTTGTGATCATTTTGACCTCACGGGCTGAGAACTTGCATGGAGCTACAGTAGTCATGTATTTCTCAAATTTTCTAATAATTTCTCACACACGGTGGATTTATTCACACCAAGCTTCTACCCTAACGCAAAAATAGTTTTCCCAGCCTGGTGAAGGTATACAATTTCTTTTATGTTGACCTTTCACAGCTCTTTGGTTTTGGTCATAGCAGAATTAGAAGTCCTTCTGTTTAATGTTGTTGACATGGGTATTTTATACAGAAAACACATTCAAACAGTTGACATTCATACAGATAATAAGTGGAAAATAGAAGATCTTCTTAAAGAAGTTAAAGATCTGTGAGAGCCAAAGATCCTGCTTGTTTCTTGATGACCAGCAACCGCCAGCAACCAGACTGTGTCCGACGCCGCCAGCAACCAGACTGTGTCCGACGCCGCCAGCAACCAGACTGTGTCCGACGCCGCCACTCAATTTCCAAAAGTTCTTTACTTCTAGGAATCTTTGAGTTTAAATAAATGAATTTTAATTGTATGGGAATTGCATCTGGATTTCTTTTTTTTTTTTTTAATCCCTCTCTTTTGGCCTTGTGACAAATCTCTCCAGTGGAATTTTACTATCAATGTGTCCGCATTAAAAGCGGGGTTGTCTGAACTGCATAAGAGACTGAGACTTAAGTCACCTGAAAATTTCTAAATATTTGGTTAAATCTAATTTAAAATGAATTTAATTCCAAAAATGGCACTTCATCCTAAACTGTTCATTCCTTAACATAACTTAAAAGTTTTAGGCAGTGATATCCAAGGCCTTTTTTTTTTTTCCTCTCCAAGCACAAATTTCTCTCTGCCCCTAATTGCTTGGATTGAGCCTGTTTAGCCTTTAAAGAATTTGAGAAACCAGATATGATCAAAAATTCTAAGTGAAAGGTGTATATATAAAATCACTTCTGGAGCAAGTGTTTATATTTATAAATTGTACTAATGATGCAAATCTCACAACCTGAATGTCTTAAACCCTTTTCATGTTGGTCTGCTGCCTCTTTTCTAAATATCTGAGGTGTGGCTTTTGGTCCTGAGCTGACACCAACCCCCAACCCATCTGATTCCCGTAGCTCTGTCTCGCTGGTGTAAATCTTCACCGCTGCTACATAAAAATGTAAAGCAATGTCAGTAATGTCCAGCAGTATGATGGTCAAGGAAATTGAAACAAGGTGGTAATTACAGTTTGAATGTGGAAGAAGAGAGCTGAAGGTAAGAAAGATACAACTGAAGATAAACTACGGAAACAGTCTTTTAATCCTTTAACAACCAAGAAATGAAATTACATGATGGATTTTCCACACATTATCAGATATGGATGTGACACAAAGACTGGAAAATGTCCGTATGTGATTGAAGTAGCTTAAAGCCTCTGATGGTCATGATCTACCGCCCAACATTAATCTATACCCAATCCTGCTGAGTTTAAAGCATATTTAACACAGCGTCTTCAGGAAAGCAAAACACCACAATTTTTAAGCAGCATATTTACATTAAAATATTTTTTCTCTGCTAAGTGTCATAAATGAGTGAATAAGTATTCACTGTAAAAACAACGTGACTGTGATTGTGAGACTAGCAGATGATCGGAGCTGCAGTGAAGAAGACGCTGGTGTTTGTATGAGTTTGAGCAATAAGCATGTCTTCACTTCAGTGTCTGAGAGAGTTCATCAGCGAGCGACTCGCTGCTGCTGCTGTGGAAATCTTCCGACACTGTGAAAGAACCATCGTCCAGTACGAAGAGGAGCTCTGTCGTCAGCGCAGACTGCTGGATGTCACGTGGAAACCACAGTTCCAGCTCCACACTAAAGGTATGTTTATTTCTAGCTTAGAGGTGAGCCTTCTTGTTCCAGAACATTCTGATCCAAGTTAAAATGGACCTAATTCACCATCAGAGGATTCTGGCCCGCCATCTTGAAGTGGTAAACAGTCGCTCTGCAGTCTTCAGCTTCCTTCATGCTTCTGTTCTCTTATAAGACAAACAAAAAACAGGCAAATGTTGAAAAGTGCTGCATTGGTGACATTATTCACATATCTTATTATGTATTCATAATTCAGTTCTCTGTAAAGAAAGAACAGACTGTAACTTGTTTAGTTAATTTATTAAATTTAGTTCAGAATCTGAACACTTGGAGAAAGAAAAAGATTTTCATCATTTTACCTCTTTGATGTTTCCTTCTATTTTATCTGGTCCTTTCTCTAGTGCAGGGGTCTGCAACCTTCAACACTTAAAGAGCCATTCTGGTCCATTTCTTAATGACTGCGATCCTTTCCTTTAAGAAAAATAAGATGCTAATTTGTTTTTATGCTACTGCAGCTATTATGATACATACTTTTATGTATTGCTTAAGCATTAAAATATAGAAAAAATGGCAGTTAAAAAATGAAATAGTTTATAACTTTTGTTAGAGGTTTGCACAACATCCATTTTTAAAATAAAAGACTCATTGTACCATATTTGATGATCTGAATGCAGC